>NC_084550.2:31677500-31777500 GCF_033978685.3 Nerophis lumbriciformis
CATTCATTCATGAAGCACATGAGTCATGTACACTCTGCCAGTGTAGTAAAGACAATGAATACATGTATATTTATACTTATTTATGTATGTACATTTATTTATTTTAAATCTATCCTGTCCAGCCATTCAGACAAATCATATAGTTGATGTAGATGATCATATAGTAGATGTAGATGATCATAAAGTAGATGTAGAAGATCATATAGTAGATGTAGATGATCATATAGTAGATGTAGATGATCATATAGTTGATGTAGATGATCATATAGTTGATGTAGATGATCATATAGTAGATGTAGATGATCATATAGTTGATGTAGATGATCATATAGTAGATGTAGATGAACATATAATAGATGTAGATGATCATATAGTAGATGTAGATGATCATATAGTTGATGTAGATGATCATAAAGTAGATGTAGATGATCATAAAGTTGATGTAGATGATCATATAGTAGATGTAGATGATCATATAGTAGATGTAGATGATCTTATAGTTGATGATCGTATTGATCATATCATTAATGTATTCATAGACAGACATGATATAAATATAAATACATAAGCTAACACCTGTGACGGTGAAGGCAGCAGAGGGAGGTTGGGGGAGGGAAGAACAAAGGCGTGACAATTGCTGCTGGGAAGAGGGACTGCTGCTGGTGGCTGCTGAAGATATTCCTTCTGCATGGAGAGGTGAGAATGTGCAAATGCAGAGAAACCCCATGAAGAGGCGAGGGGAGGGAGGGAGGCAGCAGAGGAGGAAGAGGAGGAGGAGGAAGAGGAGGGGAGCGTCACTGCGTCTGCCGCCGCTGTCATTCGACTGCCGCACACTCCCGCGGCAGGAGGAGCGAGGAGGAAGGGAGGAGGAAAGGAGGACGCGAGGGAAGGAAGCGTGGAGGCAACAGCTGCAGGAAGGAGGTTGGAGAATTTCTGCAAAGAGAAAACCTTTTTTTCCTGCAGGATTTCTTTGTGCAGACCAGCGAGTGCCGTCGAGGCGAGGAACCGTTTTTTTTGTTGTTTTTTTTTTTTCCTTCCCTGCCTGCTGACGCTGGTCTGCTAGCTGTGATGCAGGAGGCATGCTGGGGAGTGTGAGGGCAGCGCTCACGATGGAGAGCTCCAAGGCCTACGGCCAAGCGGACGGCAAGGCCCTGGGGGCCAAGAGGGCCAAACCCGGGGGGCCTCAGAGCGCCCAGCGGGGAGAACTCAAGGTCTACCGTGCGGGGAGTTCCGAGGGCAGGCTCCCGGTGGCCTCCAGCCTGCGCAAGCAGAGGTCCATGACCAACCTGGCGGTGCTGACTGACGCGGAGAAGAAGCTGCACCTGTACGAGCCCAGGTGGTGCGACGACATGGCCAAGCACGGCGGGCTGAGGAAGCCGGCCAAACCCGTGGCCAAGGTGGCGGGAGGCGGCGCCCCGCTTTCTCGAAACCTCTCCAAATCGGAGCACTCCCTCTTCCAGGGAAAACCCAAGCCCTTCGCCCCTCTGGCCGCCCCCTCGGCCCCCGCCAAGCAGAGTCGGATACCGCGGGCTCCGTTCGCAGAGGTGAAGCCCCTCAGCAAGGCCCCCGAGGACCCCAGGTCTGATGACGAGATCCTCTCCAGCAAGGCCAAGACCGCCACCAGGAAAGCGGGAGCCGGCGAGTCGGGCTCCAAGGGGCAGGGCGAGGAAGGAGGCGACAAAGCCTTCCTGAAGGTGGACCCCGAGCTTGTGGTGACGGTGCTGGGAGACCTGGAGCAGCTGCTCTTCAGCCAGATGTTAGGTGAGTGCAGATCTGAAGAGAGTTTGACCAGTCCATGTAGACCCTACCCTCCTTTTCCTGAAGGAGACAAATAATACAAGACTGGGTGGATGAAGGTCTTGGTAACACTGCTCCGCTCTGTGGGCGTCAATGAATCCTCGGCAGAGATCCTCCATGCACGAACCACTGCTCGCGTTTTGTCAAATACATCCTCATCTCTGAATAGCCCACCTAGAACCTGAACCACACGGTTCTGAGGTCTGCTAGAATTGTGTTAAACATGTTTGCTTCCAGTCCCAACATGGACGACTGAGGGTTAGGGTGAGGGTTAGTCCACCTAGAACCTGAACCACACGGTTCTGAGGTCTGCTAGAATTGTGTGAAACATGTTTGCTTCCAGTCCCAACATGGACAACTGAAACTTAGGGTGAGGGTTAGTCCACCTAGAACCTAAACCACACGGTTCTGAGGTCTGCTAGAATTGTGTGAAACATGTTTTCTTCCAGTCCCCACATGGACGACTGAGGATTCTGTGACGTGAGCAACAGAACTGTCAGAACCTCCTGCTTGTTGCTCCTCACCACGGTGCGCTTCACCCGCACCATGGTGATGGGCAGATGGTTCAGATGCGGTGAGAAGATGGCGTTGCCTCCTCTGGAGCTGTAGGTGACATGTGGAGGACACTGACATGTGGGGGTGGGGGTGAGAGACTAGAAATTCTAATGCAGTGTTTTTCAACCTTTTTTGAGCCAAGGCACATTGTGGGGACATTGTTGATCGTGATGTTCGGATGTACATTGTCTTTGCTCCACAGTAAGTCTTTGCTGTCGTCCAGCATTCTGTTTTTGTTTACTTTGCAGCCAGTTCAGTTTTAATTTGATTCTGCATAGCCTTCCGTAAGCTTCAATGCCTTTTCTTAGGGGTACTCACCCCTTTAGCATTAGATACCTTTTTACCTGCACCCTGCCTCCCGCTGTTCCCGACATCTACAAAGCAATTAGCTCTGCCCAGCTCTAGACAGCACCGACACTCAACAACAACACATCATTTGCAGACTATAATTACTGCTTTGGAAAAAAATATTTTTAACCCAAATAGGTGAAATTAGATAATAATTGTGTGCATTTCTAAACTATATTTTATTTTAGATTTATTCTCATCTTCCAACCTTTTAGACACTTGCATGTAATGTAGCACACGATGTTTACTAGATCATTTACTCACATTAGTATCATTGATAAAGTCTATAACATGCATGCAAATAAAGTTTCCCATTTGCCAACTCTAGCCTTTAGCCACGCCCCCTCAGGTAATATACTTCCTGTGTTTACATCAAAAATAGACCTTCTGACTGGTTACTAATAAATACTCTGCAACTGTTGATTGTAATCATCCAGATGTAGTTACCATAAAGGTGCACTTAAAATCCTTTAATTTTCACAAAAATGGACAGTGCGTGTTATAACCCGGTGCACCTTATGTACAGAATAATTCTGATTGTGCTTACCGACCTCCAAGCAATTTTATTCGGTATGTGGTGCAATGATAAGTGTGACCGGTATACGTGTGGACTGTAGATTGGTGCCTGTTCAATAAATGACACTAACAAGTACCCCTAAACAAGCAACACCAAAACTTCAAAAGTTTAATTGAGAATATAGAACATTACACACGGCGCTCAAAAATCGGTCAAAATGTTTTAGTACGACTTTGGTAAGCTACGAAGCCCCACCGCTTGATGGATTGTCGCAGCATTACGACTTCCATAGTCAGACGTACTGTGCTTCAACATATGATATTATTATGGTGTGTGTATAAGGACCCCAAAGTGGCACCTATTAGGAGACATATTATCTGGCATTTTATTTTGCAATATTATGCAAAAACAACTCTTTGATGGATTGTCGGAGCATTACGACTACCATAATCAGACGTACTGTGCTTCTACATATGGTATTATTATGGTGTGTGCATAAGGACCCCAAAATAACACCTATTAGGAGACATATTATCTGGCATTTTATTTGGCAATATTATGCAAAAACAACTCTTTGATGGATTGTCGGAGCATTACGACTACCATAGTCAGACGTACTGTGCTTCAACATACGGTATTATTATGGTGTGTGTATAAGGACCCCAAAGTGGAACCTATTAGGAGACATATTATCTGGCATTTTATTTGGCAATATTATGCAAAAACAACTCTTTGATGGATTGTCGGAGCATTACGACTACCATAGTCAGACGTACTGTGCTTCAACATATGGTATTATTATGGTGTGTGCATAAGGACCCCAAAATGACACCTACTGTATTAGGAGACATATTATCTGGCATTTTATTTGGTAATATTATGCAAAAAGAACTCTTTGATGGATTGTCGGAGCATTACGACTACCATAGTCAGACGTACTGTGCTTCAACATATGGTATTATTATGGTGTGTGTATAAGGACCCCAAAATGACACCTACTGTATTAGGAGACATATTATCAGGCATTTTGTTTGGCAATATTATGCAAAAACTACTTTTTGATGGATTGTCGGAGCATTACGACTACCATAGTAAGACGTACTGTGCTTCAACATAAGGTATTATTATGGTGTGTGTATAAGGACCCCAAAAAGGCACCTATTAGGAGACATATTATCTGGCGTTTTGTTTGGCAATTTTATGCAAAAAAACCTTTTTGATGGATTGTCAGAGCATTATGGGTACCATAGTCAGACGTACTGTGCTTCAACATACGGTATTATTATGGTGTGTGTATAAGGACCCCAAAATGGCACCTATTAGGAGACATTATTTGGTGTTTTGTTTGGCAATATTATGCAAAACCAACTTTTATTACCTTCTGGTACCTGCTGATGTGTATTTGGGATCTGCATAAGTCCTGAAAATGTGTGCGCATTCCCCATTGTAGTCAATACTCTCCTTCTTTTCCCTCTACCCTCTTGTTGTGGCGCATTCCTCCTCCGCTGTTGCCATTTCTAATATAAAGTAGCGTACACTTCTAACTGGAAGCGCTAAAAGATGACGGAAAGAAGACGCTGTCAAAGTGGAGGCACGTATATAAAACCACCCATTGAAGACTGTCAGAAAGTGACTTGAAGATGATGTGTAAAACATCATCCATGCAAAATTTTGAGCAAATATCCACCATTACATGTTATGTAGACCACAAGAAAGTCTTTTAATGTGGAAAAAAACATCATAATAGTAATGTGACTCCTTTAATGTGCCTTATAATCCGGTGCGCCTTATGTACGTATTACTGCTGCCTGTGCTTGCCGACCTCCAAGCACTTTCATTTGGTACATGGTGTAATGATAAGTGTGACCAGTAGATGGCAGTCACACATAAGAGATGTGTGTGCACTGCAGGTTGACGCCTGTTCAATAAATGACGCGAGCAAGTACTTGTAAACAAGCAACACCAAAACTTTAAATGTTTCATTGAGAATATGTGCCACAAGGCGTTCAAAAATCGGTCAAAATGTTTTAGTACGACTTTGGTAAGCTACAAAGCCACACCGCTTGATGGATTGTCGCAGCATTACGACTACCATAGTCAGATGTACTGTGCTTCAACATATGGTATTATTATGGTGTGTGTATAAGGACCCCAAAATGACACCTATTAGGAGACATATTATCTGGCGTTTTGTTTGGCAATATTATGCAAAAACAACTTTTTGATGGATTGTCAGATCATTACGACTATCATAGTCAGACGCACTATGCTTCAACATATGGTATTATTATGGTGTGTGTATATGGACCCCAAAATGACACCTACTGTATTAGGAGACATATTATCTGGCATTTTGTTTGGCAATATTATGCAAAAACAAATTTTTGATGGATTGTGGGAGCATTACGACTACCATAGTCAGACGTACCGGCTTCAACATACGGTATTATTATGGTGTGTGAATAAGGACCCTAAAATGGCACCTATTAGGAGACATTATCTGGTGTTTTATTTGGCAATATTATGCAAAACGAACTTTCCTTACCTTACGGAAAATACGGTAGCATCAAAGTGGAAAGGTGTCAACATCGTGGCTAGGAGAGACAACGCAGGCGACAACAAGTACGCTAGCTTGATGGTTAGCTAACTTGCGGCGGATGCCAGCGTTCATCACATTTTCTTTGGAACAAACTAAGTCAACAATTGTTTGGATCCTATTTTTATTGATATGTCTTTTAGTAGCTGCAAATAAGGCTGCATTATTTTACTCATCCAGTAATCTCTCTCTATCTTCCATTAATCAAGTCATCGGATAAAACAACACTTTATAGCCTCTTTGTGTATTTTGGAGAAAATAGCTGAAATAAACCAAATATTTTTCTGCATCATTAAAATTGCTCTTTTACCATATGTGCATTTAATAAAATAATAATAAATCTACGATTTCCGTGGCCAGCCACACAAAAATCAGGACACGTGGAAAGTCATTTGAATCCATGTGGTGAGGATGTTGTTAGTTGCAGTCATTAAAGCATTCAGCAAAGCAACAACATACAAATTAAAGCCTTTTTCTAATCCAATTAATTGATTTAATGCTGGAAACACTTTACCATTTCCCACTTCTTATATTGGATGTGTCTTCTACAGGTGTGTCCAATGATGTCATGGTCAATTAATTAGTTGTGTGATTTACTCTGTATAATTAGTTAATGATAATCAGTCTGATTAAATGTATGAGGCATGCTTCATCTGCCAGTCATTACCTCGCACTTAGAGGAGCATCTGCTCTGTGTGACTATACGTAGTACATAAAACATGACAAACTGTTTACATAGTATATAAAACATGACAAACTGTTTACATAGTATATAAAACATGACAAATAAACTATACATAGTATATAAAACATGACAAACTGTTTACATAGTATATAAAACATGACAAATAAACTGTATACGTAGTATATAAAACATGACAAACTGTTTACATAGTATATAAAACATGACAAACTGTTTACATAGTATATAAAACATGACAAATAAACTGTATACATAGTATATAAAACATGACAAACTATACATAGTATATAAAACATGACAAATAAACTGTATACATAGTATATAAAACATGACAAATAACCTGTATACAAGGTATATAAAACATGACAAATAAATCATGTCTAATAAAAACAACGGCATCATAGTTGATTAATACAGTAAAGAAGTTTTAAGAGATTGCTATACTTTCTTTCATTGTGACGTTTATAATTTCCAAAATGTTTTTTGTAAGAAATTTCATTTGATTTGATTTGGGAACTTAATTGGTTCTAGAACATGGCTCGTAAAATGAGAGGTTCCCTATAAGAATCAATGTAAACAAATAATTGGTTTTAGCCTTGACAACCGTCTCTATTTTAGTATAAAACTGCACAATTTGAATATATGCATATATATATATATATATATATATATATATATGTATATATATGTGTGTGTGTGCGTGTGTGTGTGTGCGTGTGTGTGTGTGTGTGTATATATATATATATATATATATATATATATATATGTGTGTGTATTTATATATATATATATATATATATATATGTGTATATATATACGTGTATATATACAGTATGTATATATATATATATATATATATATATATATATATATAACTATACATATATAAATACACACACACACACATTTTATATATATATATATATATATATATATATGTGTGTGTGTGTGTATTTATATATGCATATATATATATATATATATATGTGTATTTACAGTATTCAGTAAATATATATATATATATATAAAAATGTGTATATATAAATGTTTATATATATATATATATATATACATAGAGCACACACACACACACACACACATGTCATGTTGGTGCGCTCTGAAACGTTAACCACCATGTTGCCATAATAAAAATAAAAATAAATCATTTTATCTTGTGTTAGATAATGTTTGTGGCGTTGAAGACTGGTGATAAATGATTAGTGGCTACTAGCTAGCGTTAGCACAAAGTAGCGGTGTGAGGCGATCCTTCATCGGCTTGTGTCCCGGTAGTTTCTTCTCATTCGCTGTAACAAAGGTCCACTCTGGCATCTGTCTGGGTCTTATTCCAATTAAACATTTGCTGCTAACTAAGCCCACATTGATGATAAAGTCATCAAACTGAAGGTGATGGAAGACAAAGATTTCTCTTTACACACCTTTAAAGAACCCGTTTATGTTCTATCACATGAATGTAACGTGACGGAGGCACAGACGGAGGTCATCCACGTCAGCAAAGGATGGAGACGGTGCGAGCATAAAACGTAGACACGCTGTGGATGGCCGGCTGTGAGTGTTGATGGTAATGTCCTGTGGTCGCTCATGCAAGATGTCTGCAAATGTCGCTGTAGCCCTGACTTGTGTGGAGGGAGGAAGACTTGCTGCTGGCGTGACAAGACGTGCAGCTTGTGACATTTGAGGAGAAACTCTGCTTCTAGAAGGCCAGTGTTTATTTTAGCTGGTGGCTACGTGGAACACATGGTGAGCTGGGGCAGAACTGGTTTGAACGCAGGGATGGTTCCTCACCACTAATCTCACACCAAGTTGCAAAAGAGCCAAACGCAGTGAAGTTGTCACGTTGTGTAAATGGTAAATAAAAAGAGAATACAACAAATCCTTTTCAACTTATATTCAATTGAATAGACTGCAAAGACAAGATATTTCATGTTCACACTGAGAAACTTTGTTGTTTTTTGCAAATAATCATGAACTTAGAATGTAATGGCAGCAACACATTGCAAAAAAGGCATTTTTACCACTGTGTTACATGGCCTTTCCTTTTAACAACACTCAGTAAAGGTTTGGGAACTGAGGAGACACATTTTTGAAGTGGAATTCTTTCCCATTCTTGCTTGATGTACAGCTTAAGTTGTTCAACAGTCCGGGGGTCTCCATTGTGCTATTTTAGGCTTCATAATGTGCCACACATTTTCAATGGGAGACAGGTCTGGACTACAGGCAGGCCAGTCTAGTACCCGCACTCTTTTACGATGAAGCCACGTTGATGTAACACGTGGCTTGGCATTGTCTTGCTGAAATAAGCAGTGGCGTCCATGGTAACGTTGCTTGGATGGCAACATATGTTGCTCCAAAAGCTGTATGTACCTTTCAGCATTAATGGTGCCTTCACAGATGTGTAAGTTACCCATGTCTTGGCCACTAATACACCCCCATACCATCACACATGCTGCCTTTTACACTTTCACCCTAGAACATGATGGTTCTTTTACTCTTTGGTCCACAGTTTCCAAAAACAATTTGAAATGTGGACTCGTCAGACCACAGAACACTTTTCCACTTTGTATCAGTCCATCTTGGATGAGCTCAGGCCCAGCGAAGCCGACTGCGTTTCTGGGTGTTGTTGATAAACAGTTTTCGCCTTGCATAGGAGAGTTTTAACTTGCACTTACAGATGTAGCGACCAACTGTAGTTACTGACAGTGGGTTTCTGAAGTGTTCCTGAGCCCATGTGGTGATATCCTTTACACACTGATGTCGCTTGTTGATGCAGTACAGCCTGAGGGATGGAAGGTCACGGGCTTAGCTGCTTACGTGCAGTGATTTCTCCAGATTCTCTGAACTCTTTGATGATATTATGGAGCGTAGATGGTGAAATCCCTAAATTCCTTTCAATAGCTGGTTGAGAAAGGTTTTTCTTAAACTGTTCAACAATTTGCTCATGCATTTGTTGACAAAGTGGTGACCCTCGCCCCATCCTTGTTTGTGAATGACTGAGCATTTCATGGAATCTACTTTTGTACCCAATCATGGCACCCACCTGTTCCCAATTAACCTGGACACCTGTGGGATGTTCCAAATAAGTGTTTGATGAGCATTCCTCAACTTTATCAGTATTTTTTGCCACCTTTCCCAACTTCTTTGCCACGTGTTGCTGCCATCAAATTCTAAAGTTAATGATTATTTGCACAAAAAAAAATGTTTATGAGTTTGAACATCAAATATGTTGTCTTTGTAGCATATTCAACTGAATATGGCTTGAAAAGGATTTACAAATCATTGTATTCCGTTTATATTTACATCTAACACCATTTCCCAACTCATATGGAAACAGGGTTTGTTTATATATATATATATATATATATATATACATATATATATATATATATATATATATATATATATATATATATATATATATATATATATATATATATATATATATGTATACTTACATCATGTATATATGACATGCTATTATGAATGTTACTACATGACATATATACTTACATCATGTATATATTACATGTTATTATGAATGTTACTACATGACATACAGGTAAAAGCCAGTAAATTAGAATATTTTGAAAAACTTGATTTATTTCAGTAATTGCATTCAAAAGGTGTAACTTGTACATTATATTTATTCATTGCACACAGACTGATGCATTCAAATGTTTATTTCATTTAATTTTGATGATTTGAAGTGGCAACAAATGAAAATCCAAAATTCCGTGTGTCACAAAATTAGAATATTACTTAAGGCTAATACAAAAAAGGGATTTTTAGAAATGTTGGCCAACTGAAAAGTATGAAAATGAAAAATATGAGCATGTACAATACTCAATACTTGGTTGGAGCTCCTTTTGCCTCAATTACTGCGTTAATGCGGCGTGGCATGGAGTCGATGAGTTTCTGGCACTGCTCAGGTGTTATGAGAGCCCAGGTTGCTCTGATAGTGGCCTTCAACTCTTCTGCGTTTTTGGGTCTGGCATTCTGCATCTTCCTTTTCACAATACCCCACAGATTTTCTATGGGGCTAAGGTCAGGGGAGTTGGCGGGCCAATTTAGAACAGAAATACCATGGTCCGTAAACCAGGCACGGGTAGATTTTGCGCTGTGTGCAGGCGCCAAGTCCTGTTGGAACTTGAAATCTCCATCTCCATAGAGCAGGTCAGCAGCAGGAAGCATGAAGTGCTCTAAAACTTGCTGGTAGACGGCTGCGTTGACCCTGGATCTCAGGAAACAGAGTGGACCGACACCAGCAGATGACATGGCACCCCAAACCATCACTGATGGTGGAAACTTTACACTAGACTTCAGGCAACGTGGATCCTGTGCCTCTCCTGTCTTCCTCCAGACTCTGGGACCTCGATTTCCAAAGGAAATGCAAAATTTGCTTTCGTCAGAAAACATGACTTTGGACCACTCAGCAGCAGTCCAGCTGGTGTCGGTCCACTCTGTTTCCTGAGATCCAGGGTCAACGCAGCTGTCTACCAGCAAGTTTTAGAGCACTTCATGCTTCCTGCTGCTGACCTGCTCTATGGAGATGGAGATTTCAAGTTCCAACAGGACTTGGCGCCTGCACACAGCGCAAAATCTACCCGTGCCTGGTTTACGGACCATGGTATTTCTGTTCTAAATTGGCCCGCCAACTCCCCTGACCTTAGCCCCATAGAAAATCTGTGGGGTATTGTGAAAAGGAAGATGCAGAATGCCAGACCCAAAAACGCAGAAGAATTGAAGGCCACTATCAGAGCAACCTGGGCTCTCATAACACCTGAGCAGTGCCAGAAACTCATCGACTCCATGCTACGCCGCATTAACGCAGTAATTGAGGCAAAAGGAGCTCCAACCAAGTATTGAGTATTGTACATGCTCATATTTTTCATTTTCATACTTTTCAGTTGGCCAACATTTCTAAAAATCCCTTTTTTGTATTAGCCTTAAGTAATATTCTAATTTTGTGACACACAGAATTTTGGATTTTCATTTGTTGCCTGCCACTTCAAATCATCAAAACTAAATGAAATAAACATTTGAATGCATCAGTCTGTGTGCAATGAATAAATATAATGTACAAGTTACACCTTTTGAATGCAATTACTGAAATAAATCAAGTTTTTCAAAATATTCTAATTTACTGGCTTTTACCTGTATATACTTACATCATGTTTATAATACATGTTATTATGAATGTTACTACATGACATGTATACTTAAATCATGTTTATATTACATGTTATTATGAATGTTACTACATGACATATACACTTACATAATGTATATATTACATGTTATTATGAATGTTACTACATGACATTTATACTTACATCATGTATATATGACATGTTATTATGAATGTTACTACATGACATATATACTTACATCATGTATATATTACATGTTATTATGAATGTTACTACATGACATATATACTTACATCATGTATATATGACATGTTATTATGAATGTTACTACATGACATTTATACTTACATCATGTATATATTACATGTTATTATGAATGTTACTACATGACATATATACTTACATCATGTATATATGACATGTTATTATGAATGTTACTACATGACATTTATACTTACATCATGTATATATTACATGTTATTATGAATGTTACTACATGACATATATACTTACATCATGTATATATTACATGTTATTATGAATGTTACTACATGACATATATACTTACATCATGTATATATTACATGTTATTATGAATGTTACTACATGACATATATACTTACATCATGTATATATTACATGTTATTATGAATGCTACTACATGACATATATACTTACATCATGTATATATTACATGTTATTATAAATGTTACTACATGACATATATACTTACATCATGTATATATTACATGTTATTATAAATGTTACTACATGACATATATACTTACATAATGTATATATTACATGTTATTATGAATGTTACTACATGACATATATACTTACATCATGTATATATTACATGTTATTATGAATGTTACTACATGACATATATACTTACATCATGTATATATTACATGTTATTATGAATGTTACTACATGACATTTATACTTACATCATGTATATATTACATGTTATTATGAATGTTACTACATGACATATATACTTACATGATGTATATATTACATGTTATTATGAATGTTACTACATGACATATATACTTACATCATGTATATATTACATGTTATTATGAATGTTACTACATGACATATATACTTACATCATGTATATATTACATGTTATTATGAATGCTACTACATGACATATATACTTACATCATGTATATATTACATGTTATTATAAATGTTACTACATGACATATATACTTACATCATGTATATATTACATGTTATTATAAATGTTACTACATGACATATATATACTTACATCATGTATATATTACATGTTATTATGAATGTTACTACATGACATATATACTTACATCATGTATATATTACATGTTATTATGAATGTTACTACATGACATATATACTTACATCATGTATATATTACATGTTATTATGAATGTTACTACATGACATTTATACTTACATCATGTATATATTACATGTTATTATGAATGTTACTACATGACATATATACTTACATCATGTATATATTACATGTTATTATGAATGTTACTACATGACATATACTTACATCATGTATATATTACATGTTATTATGAATGTTACTACATTACATATATACTTACATCATGTATATAGTACATGTTATTATGAATGTTACTACATGACATATATACTTACATCATGTATATATTACATGTTATTATGAATTTGACTAGATACTACTCAATACACTCAATACTTACGTCATGTAAATATTACATGTTATAATAAATGTTATTACATTACATACATACTTACATCATGTATATATTACATGTTATTATGAATGTTACTACATGACATATATACTTACATCATGTATATAGTACATGTTATTATGAATGTTACTACATGACATATATACTTACATCATGTATATATTACATGTTATTATGAATTTTACTAGATACTACTCAATACACTCAATACTTACGTCATGTAAATATTACATGTTATAATAAATGTTATTACATTACATATATACTTACATCATGTATATATTACATGTTATTATGAATGTTACTACATGACATTTATACTTACATCATGTATATATTACATGTTATTATGAATGCTACTACATGACATATATACTTACATCATGTATATATTACATGTTATTATAAATGTTACTACATGACATATATACTTACATCATGTATATATTACATGTTATTATAAATGTTACTACATGACATATATATGCTTACATCATGTATATATTACATGTTATTATGAATGTTACTACATGACATATATACTTACATCATGTATATATTACATGTTATTATGAATGTTACTACATGACATATATACTTACATCATGTTTATATTACATGTTATTATGAATGTTACTACATGACATATACTTAAATCATGTTTATATTACATGTTATTATGAATGTTACTACATAACATATACACTTACATAATATATATATGACATGTTATTATGAATGTTACTACATGACATATATACTTACATCATGTATATATTACATGTTATTATGAATGTTACTACATGACATTTATACTTACATCATGTATATATGACATGTTATTATGAATGTTACTACATGACATATATACTTACATCATGTATATATTACATGTTATTATGAATGTTACTACATGACATATATACTTACATCATGTATATATTACATGTTATTATGAATGTTACTACATGACATATATACTTACATCATGTATATATGACATGTTATTATGAATGTTACTACATGACATTTATACTTACATCATGTATATATTATATGTTATTATGAATGTTACTACATGACATATATACTTACATCATGTATATATGACATGTTATCATGAATGTTACTACATGACATTTATACTTACATCATGTATATATGACATGTTATTATGAATGTTACTACATGACATATATACTTACATCATGTATATATTACATTTTATTATGAATGTTACTACATGACATATATACTTACATCATGTATATATTACATGTTATTATGAATGCTACTACATGACATATATACTTACATCATGTATATATTACATGTTATTATAAATGTTACTACATGACATATATACTTACATCATGTATATATTACATGTTATTATGAATGTCACTACATGACATATATACTTACATCATGTATATATTACATGTTATTATGAATGTCACTACATTACATATATACTTACATCATGTATATAGTACATGTTATTATGAATGTTACTACATGACATATATACTTACATCACGTATATATTACATGTTATTATGAATTTTACTAGATACTACTCAATACACTCAATACTTACGTCATGTAAATATTACATGTTATAATAAATGTTATTACATTACATACATACTTACATCATGTATATATTACATGTTTTTATTAATGTTACTACTTTGCATATCATATAATTACAGTGATGGAGGTGTTTGGATGTTTCTAGAGTGCTTTATAGGCAGAAGAGAGCGATTTCTATTCACTCCATCGTTAGTTGACTTTTGCTAATGTTTATTTACACTTTAGAATGCATAATAAAGACATACAGGTAAAAGCCAGTAAATTAGAATATTTTGAAAAACTTGATTTATTTCAGTAATTGCATTCAAAAGGTGTAACTTGTACATTATATTTATTCATTGCACACAGGCTGATGCATTCAAATGTTTATTTAATTTAATTTTGATGATTTGAAGTGGCAACAAATGAAAATCCAAAATTCCGTGTGTCACAAAATTAGAATATTGTGTAAGGCTAATACAAAAAAGGGATTTTTAGAAATGTTGGCCAACTGAAAAGTATGAAAATGAAAAATATGAGCATGTACAATACTCAATACTTGGTTGGAGCTCCTTTTGCCTCAATTACTGCGTTAATGCGGCGTGGCATGGAGTCGATGAGTTTCTGGCACTGCTCAGGTGTTATGAGAGCCCAGGTTGCTCTGATAGTGGCCTTCAACTCTTCTGCGTTTTTGGGTCTGGCATTCTGCATCTTCCTTTTCACAATACCCCACAGATTTTCTATGGGGCTAAGGTCAGGGGAGTTGGCGGGCCAATTTAGAACAGAAATACCATGGTCTGTAAACCAGGCACGGGTAGATTTTGCGCTGTGTGCAGGCGCCAAGTCCTGTTGGAACTTGAAATCTCCATCTCCATAGAGCAGGTCAGCAGCAGGAAGCATGAAGTGCTCTAAAACTTGCTGGTAGAAGGCTGCGTTGACCCTGGATCTCAGGAAACAGAGTGGACCGACACCAGCTGGACTGCTGCTGAGTGGTCCAAAGTCATGTTTTCTGACGAAAGCAAATTTTGCATTTCCTTTGGAAATCGAGGTCCCAGAGTCTGGAGGAAGACAGGAGAGGCACAGGATCCACGTTGCCTGAAGTCTAGTGTAAAGTTTCCACCATCAGTGATGGTTTGGGGTGCCATGTCTTCTGCTGGTGTCGGTCCACTCTGTTTCCTGAGATCCAGGGTCAACGCAGCCGTCTACCAGCAAGTTTTAGAGCACTTCATGCTTCCTGCTGCTGACCTGCTCTATGGAGATGGAGATTTCAAGTTCCAACAGGACTTGGCGCCTGCACACAGCGCAAAATCTACCCGTGCCTGGTTTACGGACCATGGTATTTCTGTTCTAAATTGGCCCGCCAACTCCCCTGACCTTAGCCCCATAGAAAATCTGTGGGGTATTGTGAAAAGGAAGATGCAGAATGCCAGACCCAAAAATGCAGAAGAGTTGAAGGCCACTATCAGAGCAACCTGGGCTCTCATAACACCTGAGCAGTGCCAGAAACTCATCGACTCCATGCCACGCCGCATTAACGCAGTAATTGAGGCAAAAGGAGCTCCAACCAAGTATTGAGTATTGTACATGCTCATATTTTTCATTTTCATACTTTTCAGTTGGCCAACATTTCTAAAAATCCCTTTTTTGTATTAGCCTTACACAATATTCTAATTTTGTGACACACGGAATTTTGGATTTTCATTTGTTGCCACTTCAAATCATCAAAATTAAATGAAATAAACATATGAATGCATCAGTCTGTGTGCAATGAATACATATAATGTACAAGTTACACCTTTTGAATGCAATTACTGAAATAAATCAAGTTTTTCAAAATATTCTAATTTACTGGCTTTTACCTGTATGTGTGTTTGTCTTACATAAGGATTGTAAATGATAGACACAGCTCCATAAAAGTGCAGTTCCTCTTTTAGACTTCCACAGAGGTTTATACGTAGTTGTGATGCGGTCGGTATAAAATAACCAAATATGTCTGCTCTCTTTCAAGAAGTTGATCACAGTTTGTTCTCTTTGTGTTCTCAAAGCCACAAAAAGGTGACTTTGTGTTTGTGTGCATCCACCTGCAGATCCTGAGTCGCAGAGGAAGCGCACAGTTCAGAATGTCCTCGACCTCCGCCAGAATTTGGAAGACACCATGTCGAGTCTGCGAGGCTCACAGCTCAGCCACAGGTGTGCACCACCACATCAACACCCCCTAGATGCACACCCAGTACCCACTAGGGTGTGCACCACCACATCAACACCCCCTAGATCTAGATGCACACCCAGTACCCATTAGGGTGTGCACCACCACATCAACACCCCCTAGATGCACACCGAGTACCCACTAGGGTGTGCACTAACGCATACTTGATCTTCAGAGATACAGGTTACACTGAGGGTGCCAGTATAAAAAACTTTAACATTGTTAGAAATGTACGCCACACTATGAATCCACACCAAACAAGAATGACAAACATATTTCGGGAGAACATCCGCACTGTAACACAACGTAAACACAACAGAACAAATACCCAGAACCCTTTGCAGCACTAACTCTTCCGGGACGCTACAAGGTGTGTGTATGTGTGTAGGGGGCGGGGCGGTGGGCTTTGGAGGTAGCGGGGGTGTATGTTGTAGCGTCCCGGAAGAGTTAGTGCTGGAAAGGGTTCTAGGTATTTGTTCTGTTGTGTTTATGTTGTGTTACTGTGCGGATGTTCTCCCAAAATGTGTTTGTCATTCTTGTTTGGTGTGGATTCACAGTGTGGCGTATATTTCTAACAATGTTAAAGTTGTTTATACGGCCACTCTCAGTGTAACCTGTATCGCTGTTGATGAAGTATGCATCGCATTCGCGTGTGTGTGCATACAAAAGCCGCTCATATTTTGTGACTGGGCGGGCACGTTGTTAGAAGGAATGAAAAGCGGACGTGACGTCAGCTCGTAGAGGACGTTAAAAGCAGTGCCTGTAAGGCACGCCCCCAAGACTGTGGAATACGAGAAATAATGACTGATGAACACTTTCGTTTGATAATGAGGGTTGCCTCAGCTCAAAGCCTAAGCCCCGACATTAATGAACTAGCATTCAAGAAAAGATGGCAGGTATCTGGCTTGGGCACATCAGATTAGATCAGTGTGTTGCAAACTGAGCAGTTTAAAGTCCTGAATGGTTGGTTTATTCATTATTTTATTTTCAAATTTATTAGCCTGTGGAAAAAGTTAATGTTGATATTTACCTCAGAAGGCTTCAAATAGAAAAGAGGCATTCAATTTTTATTTAAATTGTATTTGATATGCCATTGATATTTTTTAATTATTATTATTTGAAACTGGATTTTGCATGTCACTATAAAGTTATATAAGCCTTGCTTGTTCAATATTTAATGCAAAACTTGTTTGGGTCCCTATTAAAAGGTTCATTTGTTCAACCTTGGCCCGCGGCTTTGTTCAGTTTTACATTTTGGCCCACTCTGTATTTGAGTTTGACACCCCTGCACTAGGGTGTGCACCACCACATCAACACACCCCTTAGATACACACCGAGTACCCACTAGGGTGGAGTGATCGTGGTCTGTAGATAAACTCAAAGGACACACGAAAACGGTTGAAAAGAAACATGCAGAACATGTATCCATTCGTCAACAATCATACGAAGGAAATCTGCCAGGTCTCTCGGTTGTTTTATTAAAAAATATGTGTATGTGTTCAGTGGTGATACACTTTTCCACCACTTGTGGCAGTAAGGACAATATCAAACAACCTAAAGTCATAGAGAAATTTCTTAAGGGCAAAAAATATGACTAAAGTACTGAAGCTTTGTTTTTATTTTCAATAATATGTATAAAGAAACATATATTTTAGCAATATTTATTTAGTTAGAATGTTTTTATTTTAAAAATGCTTAATTGTATTTAAATGTATTATTTCATCAGTTGTTATGAGTCCCTTCTCTTCTAATATATTTGATTGGTTTTTATTTTTCTAATCAGTCTGACCTAAGTCTTGATAATAATCTTTGTGATCAACACATATCTTTGACAATGTTTATCCTGTTAAACTGTATATAATTATTGAATATGATTCAAAGAATACGAGTTCAGTGTTAATATCAGAGTGGGCCCCGGTCCCCTATGTAGTGAAAAAGTTGGGCCCCGAGGTCAAAAAGGTGAAGAACTCTTGGTCTATGAAATCATAAAAGTTTCAGTTCAATTGAAAGCAAATCAATATTTCCAAAGATAGTAAAAACCTGTGATTGTTTACTACTGTGGTCACTTAGTCCAAAGACTGTCTGGTCCTGTCCAGGTTCCTTCAGTCGTTACCACTGTGGTCACTTAGTCCAAAGACTGTCTGGTCCTGTCCAGGTTCCTTCAGGCGTTACTACTTTGGTCACTTAGTCCAAAGACTGTCTGGTCCTGTCCAGGTCCCTTCAGGCGTTACTACTTTGGTCACTTAGTCCAAAGACTGTCTGGTCCTGTCCAGGTCACTTCAGGCGTTACTACTGTGGTCACTTAGTCCAAAGACTGTCTGGTCCTGTCTAGGTTCCTTCAGTCGTTACTACTGTGGTCACTTAGTCCAAAGACTGTCTGGTCCTGTCCAGGTTCCTTCAGTCGTTACTACTGTGGTCACTTAATCCAAAGACTGTCTGGTCCTGTCCAGGTTCCTTCAGTCGTTACTCATAAATTATCCAAGAAGGACGGATAAAAATACTCTCTTTGTCCTTTACAGTATTTATGACTTTCTGCCTGTAGTTATGTAATGAAGTGAAATGTATTGGATGGAGTGAACCCTTTCCATTTCTGACCCACTGTGGAGTCTGGAACAAGTGGTAGTTCCAAGCAGGTACCGAACAAAACTGAACACTGGTTTTGGAAAGTCAGACCGATTACCACCCGTGTTTGTCCACAGCTGTTTGGAGAGCAGCAACGTGGCATACGACAGCGACGAGACCAACGCCCGCAGCATGTCCAGCCTCTCCAACCGCTCCTCGCCGCTGTCCTGGCGCCACGGCCAATCTAGTCCTCGCCTCCAGGCGGGCGACGCCCCGTCCTCCACGGCGGGAGGATACCAGGGGGTCAAGACCACCTGCCAGACCATGCCCGCTCGCTGCTCGGGACGCCTCAGCAGCACGTCGCGCATCGAGCTGCTGGACGGGCTGGAGGACGGCGAGCTGAAGTCCCGTTACCTGAGCGACAGTGACCTTCTGGGAAAGTGCCTCCCGGATGACGAGGACAACCTCGCTAATGGGTAAGTCCCCGGGGGAAATGTGGGTAATTCTGTTCCTGTGGCAACACGTGACCTTGTTTCCAGTGGCAACTGCAGATACTTTGTCACCTTAATCTCTTAACCTCAACCAATTACCCCCTAGAGGGCCACCAATATAGTCTGTGTAATACACTACTCCACCACTTGTGGCAGTAATGACAACATCAAACAAACAGAAGAAGTCTGGAGCTAAAGTCACAGAGAAGTTTCTTAAGCACAAAAAATATGAATAAAGTGGTGAAGCTGTATTTTACTTGAGTTTAATAATAATAATAATATATTTTATTTGTAACAAAACACTTTACATTGAGCAAACAACCTAAAGTGCTACAGTGTATTAAAAAAAATTAAAAGATAATAAAAATAAAAACTAGAACTAGCACGCATATATGCAAAAAAAGGCTTTTTTTAAAAGAAGGGTTTTTAAGCCTTTTTTAAAAGCATCCACAGTCTGTGGTGCCCTCAGGTGGTCAGGGAGAGCGTTCCACAGACTGGGAGCGGCGGCTTTTTTAAAAGCATCCACAGTCTGTGGTGCCCTCAGGTGGTCAGGGAGAGCGTTCCACAGACTGGGAGCGGCGGCTTTTTTAAAAGCATCCACAGTCTGTGGTGCCCTCAGGTGGTCAGGGAGAGTGTTCCACAGACTGGGAGCGGCGGAGCAGAAAGGCCGGACTCCCATTGTTCGTAGCTTTGTCCTCGGAGGTTGGAGGAAGTTAGCCTGTCCGGAGCGGAGGTGTCGTGTGGAGGATTTGGGGGTGAGCAGTTCTTTGAGGTAGAGGGGGGCATTTCCATGGAGGCACTGGTGGGTTAGTATTGAGACTTTGAATTCAATCCTGAGTGGAACAGGAAGCCATTTATTCAAGAAACATTGTATTTATTTTATAACTGCATAATTGTATGTAATGTTTTTCCATCAGTTTTTACGAGTCCTTCTTTTGCAGTGTAATTGATGAGGATTATTTTTGTAATCAGCCTGAACTAAGTCTTGGTAATAATCGTTGACCAACTGTGAGCAGGTTACATGTAATTATTGAAAATGATTCAAATCATGAGTAAGATGACTAATTTAATGTTAATATTTGAGTGGGTCCCGGGCCCCTCTGTAGTGGACAAGTAGGGCCTCAAGGTCAGAAAAGTGAAGATGTCCTGAAGAACTCACTCACTTTCTTTGTAATGACAATATCAAACAATCAGAAGTGTCTTAAGCGCAAAAATTATGACTAAAGTGGTGAATCTCTATTTTCATTTCCACTTTAATTTTATTGACAGTTTAGTTAGAGGGTGTTGTTGATAAATGACTTTGGCTTTGCATAGTAGAGTTTAACTTGCACTTACAGATGTAGCGACCAACTGTAGTTACTGACAGTGGTTTTCTGAAGTGTTCCTGAGCCCATGTGGTGATATCCTTTATCCTGATGTGGCTTTTGATGTTACTACTTCAACATTTCTCGACCGTTTTGAAAAATTCTAACACTAACTTATTCACAAAATTCACAGTCTTTTAGCATTTTTAAAAAATTCCCACTTTTCCCGAAATTTCCAGGAAGTTCCCATTCAAAATGAATGGGACATTTTTCCACATTGCACAATTCCCACATTTTTCAACCTATTCAAACCATCATTTTTTCAAGTTTTAACAATGTCCAGGAATTCCTGGAAGTACGTTTTTTTTCAAACCCTTTTTTCACCCTTTTTTCTGTCGACTACTCCTTCCACATTTTTCAACCCACTTCCAACTATCCATCGTCAAAACATTCCTCTTATTCAAGAAAAAAAACAAAGTTGTTTTTTGAACTGGAAAAATTCCCGGTTTTCCAGGAATTATGTAATACCATTTCTCAATTAAAAATTTTACTACTTCAACATTTCTCGACCGTTTTGAACAATTCCAACACCAACTCATTCACAGAATTTACAGCCTTTTAGCATTTAAAAAAAAATCCCACTTTTCCCGAAATTTCCAAATTTCCAGGAAGTTCCCATTGAAATGAATCGGGCAGTTTTCCACGTTGCACAATTCCCACATTTTTCAAGCTATTCAAACCATTCCAACATCAACACATTCCACAATTCTGGACATTCAAACCATCAAATTTTCAAGTTTTAAAAAACTCCAGGAATTCCTGGAAGTCCCGTTTTTTAAAACCCTTTTTTCACCCTTTTTTCTGTCGACTACTCCTTCCACATTTTTCAACCCACTTCAACCGTTCCACCGTCAAAACATTCCTCTTAATAAGGACAAAAAAACTAAGTTGTTTTTTTTAACTGGAAAAATTCCCGGTTTTCCCGAAATTCCAGGAATTCCGTAATACCAGTTCTCAATTAAAAATGTTACTACTTCAACATTTCTCGATCGTTTTGAAAAATTCCAACACCAACTCATTCACAACATTCACAGTCGTTTAGCTTTTTTTTTTTAAATCCCACTTTTCCCGAAAATTTTAAATTTCCAGGAAGTTCCCATTGAAATGAATGGGACATTTTTCCTCATTGCACAATTCCCACATTTTTCAACCTATTCAAACTATTCCACCTTCAACATATTCCACCATTCTGGACATTCAAACTATCATATTTTCAAGTTTAAAAAAATTCCAGGAATTCCTGGAAGTCTCGTTTTTGAAAACCCTTTTTTCACCCTTTTTTCTGTCAACTACTCCTTCCACATTTTTCAACCCACTTCAACCTTTCCACCGTCAAAACATTCCTCTTAATCAGGACAAAAAATTAAGTTGTTTTTTGAACTGGAAAAATTCCCGGTTTTCCCGAAATTCCAGGAATTACGTAATACAATTTCTCAATTAAAAATGTTACTACTTCAACATTTCTCGACCGTTTTGAAAAATTCCAACACCAACTCATTCACAAAATTGACAGGCTTTTAGCATTTTTAAAAAATTCCCGCTTTTCCTGAAATTTCCAAATTTCCAGGAAGTTCCCATTGAAATGAATGGGATATTTTTCCACGTTGCACAATTCCCACATTTTTCAACCTATGCAAACCATTCCACCTTCAAACTATAATTTTTCAAGTTTTAAAAAAATTCCAGGAATTCCTGGAAGTCCCGTTTTTTAAAACCCCTTTTTCACCCATGTCTCTGTTCGACTACTTCTACATTTTTCCACCCACTTCAACTTATTTGCGGTCAAAACATTCCTCTTCATCAGGACAAAAAACAAAGTTGTTTTTCTAACTGGAAAAATTCCCGCTTTTCCCGAAATTCCAGGAATGACGTAATACGATTTTTCAATTAAAAATGTTACTACTTCAACATTTCTCGACCGTTTTGAAAAAATCTTACACCAACTCATTCACAACATTCACAGTCTTTTAGCATTTTTTTTTAATTCCCGCGTTTCCCAAAATGTCCAAATTTCCAGGAAGTTCCCATTAAAATGAATGGGGACATTTTTCCAAGTTGCACAATTCCCACATTTTTCAACCTATTCAAACATCAACATATTCCACAATTCTGGACATTCAAACTATCATATTTTCAAGTTTAAAAAATTCCAGGAATTCCTGAAAGTAATGAAAGTACGACTTCAACATTTCTCGACTGTTTTGAAAAAAATCCAACACCAACCAATTGAACTCATTCACAACATTCACAGTCTTTTAGCATTGTTTTTAAATTCCCGCTTTTCCCGAAATGTCCAAATTTCCAGGAAGTTCCCATTGAAATGAATGGGGACATTTTTCCAAGCTGCACAATTCCCACATTTTTCAACCTATTCAAACATCAACACCTTCCACTCATCTTGGACATTCAAACTGCCATTTTTCCACATTCAACACATTTCCAGAAATTCCCGGTTTTTGGTAACCTATTTCCACCCTTAAGTTCGACTACTTCTTTCACATTTTTCAACCCATTTCAAACGTCCCACCGTCGAAACACTCCTCACATTCAGGACAAAAACCAAAGTTGGTTAAGGAACTAGAACAATTCCTGGTTTTCCCAAAATTCCAGGAATTTCTCAATTAAAAACTGTTACTAATTCAACATTTCTTGACCGATTTAAACAATTCTAACACCAACCAATTAGGCTCATTCAGGACATTCATGCTCCTAATCATTTTTTTTTTTTAAATCCCGCTTTTTCCAAAATTCCAGGAAGTTCCTATGGAAATGAATGGGACATTTTTCCAAGTTGCACAATTCCCACATTTTTCAACCTATTCAAACATCAACATATTCCACAATTCTGGACATTCAAACTATCATATTTTCAAGTTTAAAAAATTCCAGGAATTCCTGAAAGTAATGAAAGTACGACTTCAACATTTTTCGACTGTTTTGAAAAAATCCAACGCCAACCAATTGAACTCATTCACAACATTCACAGTCTTTTAGCATTTTTTTTAAATTCCCGCTTTTCCCGAAATGTCCACATTTCCAGGAAGTTCCCATTGAAATGAATGGGGACATTTTTCCAAGTTGCACAATTCCCACATTTTTCAACCTATTCAAACATCAACACCTTCCACTCATCTTGGACATTCAAACTGCCATTTTTCCACATTCAACACATTTCCAGAAATTCCCGGTTTTTGGTAACCTATTTCTACCCTTAAGTTCGACTACTTCTTTCACATTTTTCAACCCATTTCAAACGTCCCACCGTCGAAACACTCCTCACATTCAGGACAAAAACAAAGTTGGTTAAGGAACTAAAACAATTCCTGGTTTTCCCAAAATTCCAGGAATTTCTCAATTAAAAACTGTTACTAATTCAACATTTCTTGACCGATTTAAACAATTCTAACACCAACCAATTAGGCTCATTCAGGACATTCATGCTCCTAATCATTTTTTTTTTTTAAATCCCGCTTTTTCCAAAATTCCATGAAGTTCCTATGGAAATGAATGGGACATTTTTCCAAGTTGCACAATTCCCACATTTTTCAACCTATTCAAACATCAACATATTCCACAATTCTGGACATTCAAACTATCATATTTTCAAGTTTAAAAAATTCCAGGAATTCCTGAAAGTAATGAAAGTACGACTTCAACATTTTTCGACTGTTTTGAAAAAATCCAACACCAACCAATTGAACTCATTCACAACATTCACAGTCTTTTAGCGTTTTTTTTTTAATTCCCGCTTTTCCCGAAATGTCCAAATTTCCAGGAAGTTCCCATTGAAATGAATGGGGACATTTTTCCAAGTTGCACACTTCCCACATATTTCATCCTATTCAAACATCAACACCTTCCACTCATCTTGGACATTCAAACTGCCATTTTTCCACATTAAACACATTTCCAGAAATTCCCGGTTTTTGGTAACCTATTTCCACCCTTAAGTTTGACTACTTCTTTCACATTTTTCAACCCATTTCAAACGTCCCACCATCAACACACTCCTCACATTCAGGACAAAAACCAAAGTTGGTTAAGGAACTAGAACAATTCCTGGTTTTCTCAAAATTCCAGGAATTTCTCAATTAAAAACTGTTACGAATTCAACATTTCTTGACCGATTTAAACAATTCTAACACCAACCAATTAGGCTCATTCAGGACATTCATGCTCCTAATCTTTTTTTTTTTAAATCCCGCTTTTTCCAAAATTCCAGGAAGTTCCTATGGAAATGAGTGGGACATTTTTCCAAGTTGCACAATTCTCACATTTTTCAACCTATTCAAACATCAACACCTTCCACTCATCTTGGACATTCAAAGTGCCATTTTTCCACATTCAACACATTTCCAGAAATTCCCGGTTTTTGGTAACCTATTTCCACCCTTAAGTTCGACTACTTCTTTCACATTTTTCAACCCATTTCAAACGTCCCATCGTCAACACACTCCTCACATTCAGGACGAAAACCAAAGTTGGTTAAGGAACTAGAACAATTCCTGGTTTTCCCAAAATTCCAGGAATTTCTCATTTAAAAACTGTTACTAATTCAACATTTCTTGACCGATTTAAACAATTCTAACACCAACCAATTAGGCTCATTCAGGACATTCATGCTCCTAATCATTTTTTTTTTTTTAAATCCCGCTTTTTCCAAAATTCCAGGAAGTTCCTATGGAAATGAATGGGACATTTTTCCAAGTTGCACAATTCCCACATTTTTCAACCTATTCAAACATCAACATATTCCACAATTCTGGACATTCAAACTATCATATTTTCAAGTTTTAAAAAATCCAGGAATTCCTGAAAGTAATGAAAGTACGACTTCAACATTTTTCGACTGTTTTGAAAAAATCCAACGCCAACCAATTGAACTCATTCACAACATTCACAGTCTTTTAGCATTTTTTTTAAATTCCCGCTTTTCCCGAAATGTCCAAATTTCCAGGAAGTTCCCATTGAAATGAATGGGGACATTTTTCCAAGTTGCACAATTCCCACATTTTTCAACCTATTCAAACATCAACACCTTCCACTCATCTTGGACATTCAAACTGCCATTTTTCCACATTCAACACATTTCCAGAAATTCCCGGTTTTTGGTAACCTATTTCCACCCTTAAGTTCGACTACTTCTTTCACATTTTTCAACCCATTTCAAACGTCCCATCGTCAAAACACTCCTCACGTTCAGGACAAAAACCAAAGTTGGTTAAGGAACTAGAACAATTCCTGGTTTTCCCAAAATTCCAGGAATTTCTCAATTAAAAACTGTTACTAATTCAACATTTCTTGACCGATTTAAACAATTCTAACACCAACCAATTAGGCTCATTCAGGACATTCATGCTCCTAATCATTTTTTTTTTAAATCCTGCTTTTTCCAAAATTCCAGGAAGTTCCTATGGAAATGAATGGGACATTTTTCCAAGTTGCACAATTCCCACATTTTTCAAGCTATTGAAAGCATTCCAACATCAACACATTCCACTCATCCTGGACATTCAAACTAACACTTTCCCAAGTTCCAAACTTAATTCTGACTTTCCTGGAAATTCAAGCTCTTCAACATTGAAACTATTCTTCCAATCCTACTACTTTCTGTCAGCATTTCACTTCAACTTCACCATTGGAACATTCACATGCAATTTCCTTCAGCAATTGCCTCTTCTAGTTAGTTTCTAAAAACAAAAAACCTCTTTGTTCTTTCAAACTCTCGTTTGGCAAACATTCTGCTGACTGGACAGGATCTTTGAGGAGTCTTAAAAGCGAGGACACTCCAGGAGTGGACAGGATCTTTGAGGAGTCTTAAAAGCGAGGACACTCCAGGAGTGGACAGGATCTTTGAGGAGTCTTAAAAGCGAGGACACTCCAGGAGTTCCCTCCACTGTGCAGGGAGAAGACTTTGAAGACCACATCAGTGAGAACATGAGCAAGGTGGTCTTTCATCAACTAAACCATTCAGCTTCTATTTTTACCTCTGCTGCTCCTGAGGAGCAAACCAGGACGCTTCCCTGCTGGGCTTTTGCAGACGCATGGAGAGGGACCTAAGCTCCGCCTCCTCTGTGGACTCCATGCAGTTTATGTTGGCAACTTCAGATATGGAAAATGTGGGTCGCACGGTGATCACGTGGTTTGCATGTCGGCCTCGCAGGCAGGAGATTATGGAGTCTGCAAGGTTCTACTCTCGCGGTGAGTTTCCTCGGCCCACTTAGGCTCCTCCCACATTCCAAACATGAGTTGGAGACTTTTTATTGTCCGAATGTTTGTTGCTATGTTGGCCGTGATGTTCCTCATGAGGACCAGCAGGATGGAACTTGAAGGTCGAGTGCAGACTCAATATAATCCTTTGTTTCATGTAGGGTTGTACACTATACCGGTACTAGTGCAGTATACCGGTACTAGTTCAGTATACTGGTACTAGTATAGTATACCGGTACTAATGAATCAAAAACTGTACTATACTCTGAAAAGATAAAGTACTTTATGGACGCACATTATTTCCAAAATGAAGTTCAGGCCAGTTCTTATGAACTTGCTGATGGCATCATATCCCAGCGATGATGACATCATATCCCAGCAATGATGACATCATATCTCAGCGATGAGGTTCTGTCAACACGTTTAAATGACTTGCACATGTGACTCCTTCTCACACAAGATGGTCAACTTCTTTGTAGAGTTTTAGGCCTTTGATCAGTGAAATAAGGTTTTTTGGAAAGCACACGTTTGTTGGCCCTCGGTCTTAGTACTTGGTCTCACCAACACGTTTACATGAAATGTCTGCTTCTGACCTGAGATCAGTTTGTTCCACATCAGGTGAACTTCCTAAAGACGCTCCAATATCTTCTGGAAAGTCTTCTCAGAGAGTTGGAGCTACGGACGCTTCGGACTTAGCCCGCTTGGTTGTTGTTGTTGTCTTGTTGATCCACGCTTTTGGCAAAAGTTTCACTTGAATTTCCGACAAAATTAGCATATCTGCATTTCTCGATGTGAAAAATGTGTGTTGATCACTTATGAAGGAGCTAAAAACGACTCTACGTTCATGAAATGTCTTCTTCGGGAAAACTTTGATGCAAAGTTAAGTCAGTGCAGACGAACCAACCATTGTTCAAACTTCTCAGTAAAAATGGAAGATTCCGATGCTAACATTGTTGCTAACCACCGTTATGTAAAGGT
This sequence comes from Nerophis lumbriciformis, assembly GCF_033978685.3. Classification (NCBI taxonomy): domain Eukaryota; kingdom Metazoa; phylum Chordata; class Actinopteri; order Syngnathiformes; family Syngnathidae; genus Nerophis; species Nerophis lumbriciformis. The sequence goes on from NC_084550.2 coordinate 31,706,316, forward strand.
CCACCTCTATACCATTCATTAATAAACAATAGTCCCTACAAACATGGCCGACATGTTGCTGACCATCAAAACAACAACTTTTTCATTCATAAAAAACTATCCATCTTTAGTAGGTTTTTAACTGTCCTGCTGGCCCCACTATGGACTGGACTCTCACTATTATGTTAGATCCACTATGGACTGGACTCTTACTATTATGTTGGATCCACTATGGACTGGACTCTCACAATATTATGTTAGATCCACTATGGACTGGACTCTCACTATTATGTTAGATCCACTATGGACTGGACTCTCACACTAATATGTTAGATCCACTATGGACTGGACTCTCACTATTATGTTAGATCCACTATGGACTGGACTCTCACACTATTATGTTAGATCCACTATGGACTGGACTCTCACACTAATATGTGACATCCACTATGGACTGGACTCACACTATTATGTTAGATCCACTATGGACTGGACTCTCACACTATTATGTTAGATCCACTATGGACTGGACTCTCACACTATTATGTTAGATCCACTATGGACTGGACTCTCACTATTATGTTAGATCCACTATGGACTGGACTCTCACACAATTATGTTAGATCCACTATGGACTGGACTCTCACACTATTATGTTAGATCCACTATGGGCTGGACTCTCACTATTATGTTAGATCCACTATGAACTGGACTCTCACAATATTATGTTAGATCCACTATGGACTGGACTCTCAAACTATTATGTTAGATCCACTATGGACTGGACTCTCACACTATTATGTTAGATCCACTATGGACTGGACTCTCACAATATTATGTTAGATCCACTATGGACTGGACTCTCAAACTATTATGTTAGATCCACTATGGACTGGACTCTCACACTATTATGTTAGATCCACTATGGACTGGACTCTCACACTATTATGTTAGATCCACTATGGACTGGACTCTCACACTATTATGTTAGATCCACTATGGACTGGACTCTCACTATTATGTTAGATCCACTATGGACTGGACTCTCACACTATTATGTTAGATCCACTATGGACTGGACTCTCACACTATTATGTTAGATCCACTATGGACTGGACTCTCACAATATTATGTTAGATCCACTATGGACTGGACTCTCAAACTATTATGTTAGATCCACTATGGACTGGACTCTAACACTATTATGTTAGATCCACTATGGACTGGACTCTCACTATTATGTTAGATCCACTATGGACTGGACTCTCACACTATTATGTTAGATCCACTATGGACTGGACTCTCACACTATTATGTTAGATCCACTATGGACTGGACTCCCACTATTATGTTAGATCCACTATGGACTGGACTCCCACTATTATGTTAGATCCACTGTGGACTGGATTCTCACTATTATGTTAGATCCACTATGGACTGGACTCTCACACTATTATGTTAGATCCACTATGGACTGGACTCTCACTATTATGTTAGATCCACTATGGACTGGACTCTCACACTATTGTTAGATCCACTATGGACTGGACTCTCACAATATTATGTTAGATCCACTATGGACTGGACTCTCACTATTATGTTAGATCCACTATGGACTGGACTCTCACACTATTATGTTAGATCCACTATGGACTGGACTCTCACACTATTATGTTAGATCCACTATGGACTGGACTCTCACTATTATGTTAGATCCACTATGGACTGGACTCTCACACTATTATGTTAGATCCACTATGGACTGGACTCCCACTATTATGTTAGATCCACTGTGGACTGGATTCTCACTATTATGTTAGATCCACTATGGACTGGACTCTCACATTATTATGTTAGATCCACTATGGACTGGACTCTCACTATTATGTTAGATCCACTATGGACTGGACTCTCACACTATTATGTTAGATCCACTATGGACTGGACTCTCAAACTATTATGTTAGATCCACTATGGACTGGACTCTCACACTATTATGTTAGATCCACTATGGACTGGACTCTCACTATTATGTTAGATCCACTATGGACTGGACTCTCACACTATTATGTTAGATCCACTATGGACTGGACTCTCACACTATTATGTTAGATCCACTATGGACTGGACTCCCATTATTATGTTAGATCCACTGTGGACTGGATTCTCACTATTATGTTAGATCCACTATGGACTGTACTCTCAGTATTATGTTAGATCCACTATGGATTAGACTCTCACTATTATGTTAGATCCACTATGGACTGGACTCTCACTATTATGTTAGATCCACTATGGACTGGACTCTCACACTATTGTTAGATCCACTATGGACTGGACTCTCACACTATTATGTTATATCCACTATGGACTGGACTCTCACTATTATGTTAGATCCACTATGGACTGGACTCTCACACTATTATGTTAGATCCACTATGGACTGGACTCTCACACTATTATGTTAGATCCACTATGGACTGGACTCCCACTATTATGTTAGATCCACTGTGGACTGGATTCTCACTATTATGTTAGATCCACTATGGACTGGACTCTCACACTATTATGTTAGATCCACTATGGACTGGACTCTCACTATTATGTTAGATCCACTATGGACTGGACTCTCACACTATTGTTGGATCCACTATGGACTGGACTCTCACACTATTATGTTAGATCCACTATGGACTGGACTCTCACAATATTATGTTAGATCCACTATGGACTGGACTCCCACTATTATGTTAGATCCACTGTGGACTGGATTCTCACTATTATGTTAGATCCACTATGGACTGGACTCTCACATTATTATGTTAGATCCACTATGGACTGGACTCTCACTATTATGTTAGATCCACTATGGACTGGACTCTCAAACTATTATGTTAGATCCACTATGGACTGGACTCTCACACTATTATGTTAGAGCCACTATGGACTGGACTCTCACTATTATGTTAGATCCACTATGGACTGGACTCTCACACTATTATGTTAGATCCACTATGGACTGGACTCTCACACTATTATGTTAGATCCACTATGGACTGGACTCCCACTATTATGTTAGATCCACTGTGGACTGGATTCTCACTATTATGTTAGATCCACTATGGACTGGACTCTCACATTATTATGTTAGATTCACTATGGACTGGACTCTCACTATTATGTTAGATCCACTATGGACTGGACTCTCACACTATTATGTTAGATCCACTATGGACTGGACTCTCACACTATTATGTTAGATCCACTATGGACTGGACTCTCACAATATTATGTTAGATCCACTATGGACTGGACTCTCAAACTATTATGTTAGATCCACTATGGACTGGACTCTCACACTATTATGTTAGATCCACTATGGACTGGACTCTCACTATTATGTTAGATCCACTATGGACTGGACTCTCACACTATTATGTTAGATCCACTATGGACTGGACTCTCACACTATTATGTTAGATCATCTATGGACTGGACTCCCACTATTATGTTACATCCACTGTGGACTGGATTCTCACTATTATGTTAGATCCACTATGGACTGTACTCTCAGTATTATGTTAGATCCACTATGGACTGGACTCTCACTATTATGTTGGATCCAATATGGACTGGACTCTCACTATTATGTTAGATCCACTATGGACTGGACTCTCACTATTATGTTAGATCCAATATGGACTGGACTCTCACACTATTATGTTAGATCCACTATGGACTGGACTCTCAAACTATTATGTTAGATCAACTATGGACTGGACTCTCACACTATTATGTTAGATCCACTATGGACTGGACTCTCACATTATTATGTTAGATCCACTATGGACTGGACTCTCTCACTATTATGTTAGATCCACTATGGACTGGACTCTCACACTATTATGTTAGATCCACTATGGACTGGACTCTCACACTATTATGTTAGATCCACTATGGACTGGACTCTCTCACTATTATGTTAGATCCACTATGGACTGGACTCTCACACTATTATGTTAGATCCACTATGGACTGGACTCTCACAATATTATGATAGATCCACTCGACGTCCATTGCACCAGTCGCCTGGAGGTTTCTCACAGTCCCATTGGGTTGAGTTTTTTCTTGCCCTGATGTGGGATCTGAGCCGAGAATGTCGTTGTGGCTTGTGCAGCCCTTTGAGACACTCGTAATTTAGGGCTATATAAGTAAACATTGATTGATTGAACTACGTCAACTATCAGTACAACTGCTAATTGCGTAATGTTTTGTATTCATGCAGTTGACCCCAAAAAGGGACAAGCGGTAGAAAATGGATGGATGGATGGAAGGAAGTATTCTTATAGCTATTGGATTTCTTCAACGTACATTTTTCTTTGAAATACTGAACTAGACTTAGACTTAGACAAACTTTATTGATCCACAAGGGAAATTGTTCCACACAGTAGCTCAGTTACAAAGGATGGAAAGGGTAAGGATGGAAAGAATAACGCAGGTATCAAGTAGACAAAAAATTTTGCATATTAACAAACTTAGTAATGAACATACTCGTGTTTGTTGATGTTCTTCACCTTCAGTTAGAATGTCTAACTAGCTCAAACTAGCTTGGATCCAACCAAGACATTTTTGTCTTCGGTTTTGGAAATGGAGAGTTTTAGTATATCCACACAATAAAAGTATCCATGCACACCTAAGAACACTTCTTCTCCAAAATAAACGTAAGATCTACTGATTTCCAGTGTTTGGTTGTAGTGGGAGGGCACTGATTGGTTCATATCTGCAAAGACCAAGGTAGACCTCCATATGTCCTCCAACACCTTGGTCCATGTTAGGTGTTGATGTTGTGAAAGATTCACCAGTGCCTGTGAGCGGCGGACATGTTGCCAAGGTTACGCCCTGATGGCAACAACTGCTCCACTTATTAGCCCCAGGGGGGCGCGAGCATGGGAGTGAGGATACACTCTCGTTATGGAAATGTCTCCCACAGGATTGCGGGTAGTAGAGAGTGTTGACCAGTGCCCAAGGTCAAAGTTGTGAAGGCGTCCTAGAGGAAATTCTCCCGCATGGTATTTTTCATCATGTGATTTTCAGTCTATTGTCTTGTCTTGAGGACATAAAAGTATGGTTGGCAGTAAACTTTCTAACTTAAATGAGAACAAGACGGAGATAATTGTATTTGACTCAAAAGTAGAACAGAATGCTCCCCCCAGTGACCTGGACCGCTGGAAAAAACATGCATGTGAGTTGTTTACCATGTAAGCCCAAATGAAAACTGCTCTCCACATGGAAGAAGTTTAATACACATTTAAGAACACACATGATTGTGATGACTTTTGCTACAGTATAGCTTGTCTAAATGCTAACTTTCATTTTCATTGTTGTTTTACAACAAGACAGTAGCTGGCATTTGGTCATTATTTCTACTCTTTATATTTTGACATTGAACAGTTGAATCATTTTGGATGTAATGTGTGAATGAAGCAAAGTAATGTGTAAATAAGTAAATGAACCATCTGTGGCTGTGAAGTGAACACTAGTAAGGTTGTAAATACTGTATAGAGTAGGCTAACCCATGTGGTTCCTGTGGATGTCAACACATTATTGTAGTGACTAAATAACATATTGACTGAAACAGACAAAGTAATGTGTAAATAATGTCAATAAGTAAAATAATTATCTGTGGCTGTGAAGTGAACACTAGTAAGGTTATAAATAATGTATAGAGTAGGCTAACCCATGTGGTTTCTGTGGATGTGAACACAAGTTGTAATTACTGTAGTGACTGAATAACATAGTGAACGAAACAGACAAAGTAATGTGTGAATAATGTCAATAAGTAGATGAACCATCTGTGGCTGTGAAGTGAACACTAGTAAGGTTGTAAATACTGTATAGAGTAGACTAACCCATGTGGTTCCTGTCAGGACTTGGTCTTGGGTGTTAGCTTTTCCGGGATGCAACGGAAAGTTGGCACGGGCGAGACGGGAATGAAGGTACATGATTTATTTATTATATAAAAAAAAAGTGCAAATGAAAAGCGCGCACAGTGGCGGAGAATAAACTATGAAACCAAAAGACTATAGCAAAAAAGTACAAACGAAAAACACGCACAATGGCGGAGAACAAACTATGAAACCAAAAAGACTATAAACATGGAACAAAAACTTACTTGGCTTGGACAAAAATAGTTGCATGGAGAATGGACATGGAAAGAAGTATCAGGCATGGACAGAGCATAAATGTGGTGAGGTCGTCAGGACGAACAACAGAAAATGAAAAGCTTAAATAACAGACATGATTAACGAAAACAGGTGCGTTACTCAAAACGTGAAACAGGTGCGTGACGTGACAGGTGAAAACTAATGGTTGCTATGGTGACAAACAAGAGTGCACAATGAGTCCAAAGTGGAACAGGTGAAACTAATGGGTAATCATGCAAACAAGACAAGGGAGTGAAAAGACAGAAACTAAACAAAATATGACTTAAAACAAAACATGATTACACAGACATGACAGTTCCTGTGGATGTGAACACATTACTGTAGTGACTAAATAACATAGTGACTGAAACAGACATAGTAATGTGTAAATAATGTCAATAACTACATGAACCATCTGTGGCTGTGAAGTGAACACTAGTAAGGTTGTAAATACTGTATAGAGTAGACTAACCCATGTGGTTCCTGTGGATGTGAACACATTACTGTAGTGACTAAATAACATAGTGACTGAAACAGACAAAGTAATGTGTAAATAATGTCAATAACTCGATGAACCATCTGTGGCTGTGAAGTGAACACTAGTAAGTTTGTAAATACTGTATAGAGTAGACTCACCCATGTGGTTCCTGTGGATGTGAACACATTTCTGTAGTGGCTAAATAACATAGTGACTGAAACAGACAAAGTAATGTGTAAATAATGTCAAAAAGTAGATGAAACATCTGTGGCTGTGAAGTGAACACTAGTAAGGTTGTAAATACTGTATAGAGTAGGCTAACCCATGTGGTTCCTGTGGATGTGAGCACAATTACTGTAGTGACTAAATAACATAGTGACTGAAACAGACATAGTAATATGTAAATAATGCCAATAAGTAGATGAATTATCTGTGGCTGTGAAGTGAATACTAGTAAGGTTGTAAATACTGTATAGAGTAGGCTAACCCATGTGGTTCCTGTGGATGTGAACACAATTACTGTACTGAATTAATAACATAGTGACTTAAACAGACAAAATAATGTGTAAATAATGTCAATAAGTAGAATAATTATATGTGGCTGTGAAGTGAACACTAGTAAGGTTGTAAATACTGTATAGAGTAGACTAACCCATGTGGTTCCTGTAGATGTGAACACATTACTGTAGTGACTAAATAACATAGTGACTGAAACAGACATAGTCATTCATTTGGATGAATGGGTTATCAGAATCAGAATCAGCTTTATTGTCATTACGCAAGGTAACGAGATTGAGGCCATTCCATACAGTGCGATGTGTGCATGCTAGAAAAACAATGTGCAAATATATAAAAATTTAAAAAATGTAGAAGTGCAATGAATATGGTGTGAAATGAATATATACATGAAAAAACAAAACAAAAACAGGGTGGTTGGTGGAATGGGTTATTGCACCGAAGAGAAGGCAGTTATGAGGGACAATGGGGCAGTCCGTTCAGGATGGTTATGGCCCTGGGGAAGAAGCTGTTCTTTAGCCTGTTTGTTTTGGTTTTAATGCACCTGTAGCGCTTCCCAGAGGGCAGCAGGTGGAACAGGTCAGAGCCAGGGTGGGTGCTGTCCTTGATGATGGCACTGGCTCTGTTGAGGCAGCGGGAGGTGTAGATGTCCGTCAGAGAGGGGAGAGGGCGGCCGATGATCTTCTGAGCCGTCTTGACCACTCTTTGCAGCCTCTCCCTGTCTGCTGCAGTGCAGCTGCCGTACCATACCGTAATACAGTAGGTCAGCAGGCTCTCGATGGACGAGCGGTAGAAGGTCAGCAGCAGGTCAGGCTTCAGGTTGTACTTCCCGAGGACTCTAAGGAAGTGTAGCCGCTGCTGAGCCTTCTTGATGATTGATGTGGTGTTGACTGTCCAGGAGAAGTCATTAGAGATGTGGACTCTAAGGTACCTGAAGGTGTGGACCCTCTCTACACGCTCGCCGTTGATGTAGAGGGGGGCAGGGTCGGTGCTGCTCCTCCTGAAGTCGACGATGATCTCTCTGGTCTTGCTGGTGTTGAGAGCGAGGTTGTTCTCCGAAGACCAGGCCGTCAGCTTCAGGACCTCCTCTCTGTAGGCAGCCTCGTCACCCCTGGAGATGAGCCCGACTGTGGTATCGTCGGCGAACTTGACGGTAAGGTTGTCACTGTGGGCCGGACTGCAGTCATGGGTGTAAAGGCAGTAGAGGAGGGGGCTCAGCACACAGCCCTGTGGGGAGCCGATGCTCAGCGTGCGGGAGGATGAGAGGTGCGGGCCAAGTCTCACATTCTGGGGTCGGTCTGTTAGGAAGTCCCTTATCCAGGCATTTGTGAGAGGGGGGAGGCCAAGAGTGTCCAGTTTATTGCAGAGTCTGTCCGGGATTATTGTATTGAAGGCAGAGCTATAGTCCACAGAGAGCATCCGGACGTAGCTCTGCTGCTGCTCCAGGTGGTTCAGAGCAGAGTGGAGAGCAACAGCGATGGCGTCCTCTGTGGACCTGTTCGCCCGGTATGCGAACTGGTGGGGGTCGAAGTCTGGAGGGATATGGTCCTTGATGTGCTGGAGAACAGGTCGCTCGAAGCACTTCATGATTACCGGAGTGAGGGCCACTGGTCGGTAATCATTCAGGCTGGTGATGGGAGACTTCTTCGGCACCGGGATTATTGTAGATGACTTCAGGCAGGATGGGATGACTGCCTGAGCCAGGGAGAGGTTGAAGATCCTGGTGAGGGGGGGAGCGAGCTGGTGGGCGCACGTCCTGAGCACCTTTCCAGGTACTCCGTCTGGTCCGGTAGCCTTCCTGGGGTTCACAGCCAGGAGCACTCGTCTGACACTGTGCTCCTGTACAGTGAGTGGAGTGGCGCCGGAGCCCGGTGGGGGCGGGGGCAGGGCTGGAGCAGATGAGTGTCGCTGGGGGGTTTTGAAACGGGCAAAGAAACAGTTAAGCTCCTCTGCCAGTGTCGCACTCTGATCCGCAGTTGCCATATTGCAGCCTCTGAAGTTTGTGATGTCATGAATGCCCCGCCACACCTCCCGTGAGTTTTTGCTGGACAGATGGGACTCTATGCACCTCCTGTGGTCCGCCTTTGCTTTTTTAATTCCTCTCTTCAGGTCGGCTCTAGCAACACTGTACAGTGCCCTGTCCCCTGACCTGAAGGCTGAGTCGCGGGCCCTGAGGAGTGTGCGGACCTGGCTGGTCATCCAGGGTTTCTTGTTGGGGTAAACCCGGATGGTTTTTTCCACAGTCACATTCCCGATGCAGAACTTTATGTAGTCCAGCACCGTTCCTGTGGCTGTCTCCAGCTCCTGTTGTTGGAAGAGGTCCCAGTCTGTGTGTTGGAAGCAGTCCTGAAGTTTGGGGAGTGCATCGTCAGGCCAGGTCATAACAGTCTTTGTGATAGGCCTGGCCTGGCGTCTGATGGGGGTGTAGGTAGGAGAGAGCAGGAGGGAAAGATGGTCTCACTGTCCAAGCTGGGGGAGGGGTGTAGCTCTGTACGCGTGCTTTATGTTGGTATACACGTGATCCAGGGTGTTCTTGCCCCTTGTAGAACACTTCACGTGCTGGTAGAACTTAGGGAGTACAGTCTTCAGATTGGCCTTATTAAAATCCCCTGCTATGATATTAACACCGTCGGGGTGGGCCCGCTGCTGTTCGTTGACGGTGTTCAGCAGAAGAGAGAGCGCTGTGTTTACTTTGGCGTCCGGTGGAATATACACAGCCGTGATGATAACAACAGACAGCTCTCTCGGGAGAAAAAAAGGCCGACATCTAACAGACATGTACTCCACGTCCGGGCAACAGTGCTGTTCAGTGATTGTCCCGTTGTTGCACCAGTTCTCATGCACGTAGATACAGAGCCCCCCTCCTCTGCTCTTACCGGAGTCCTTAGTTCTGTCCCGGCGGAGCAGAGTGCGTCTGGCTAGCTGCATGCTAGCATCGGGTATTTCCGGGTGAAGCCAGGTTTCGGTGATAATCATAGCACAACAGTCCCGAACATAGCGGTTTCCAGCAAGTTGTAACTCCAGGTCGTCCATCTTCTGTACAAGGGATCTGGCATTAGAGAGGAACAGGCTCGGTAGAGGTGGCTTGTGGGGTTGTTTCCTAAGCCTGAGCAAGACGCCGGACCTGCGGCCACGCTTCTGCTTCCTCTCCCTCCTCTGTCTGCGCCGTCTCCCAGACCCGACAACAAACCACGGAGAGCCCTGTGCTCTCGCTATGTCATCTGGGATGTTGTGCTCGTGGTGAAAGTCGCTCGAAACAGATATCTGGTGCGAGTTACCGATATCCAAGAGTGACTGGCGGGTGTACCGGGTGTTTGCAGTACAGGTGGTGCACAAAAGGAAAAAAAACATGAAGAAAAGAAGGAAGAAAGAGCACTGAAATGGAGAGCCGTAAGCCGCTGTGTCTGTGCGCGCCGCCATCTTGAAAGAAAAAAATAAAATAAATAAATAAATAAATTGTATTTATTTATTTATTTATTTATGTCAACTCTGTTGATAGTTTTTCAATTATTTAAACAATAAAACATCTTTAAATGGTGCCTTTTTGTTGTTGCTAATTTTTGCATGTTTAATTGCTGAAAAACCAAGAACTTTGGCTTAATTTCAGTCTTTTTCATGAAGTTCCAATCACATGCCTGTCTGTCAGGTCTATTTTTGATGCAAACAGAGGTCACAACACAGGAAGTGTAGAGGTTGTATTCGGTCACGTGACTTTTCAATGGAAGTGAACAAAGTGGTGTTCAACCAAGCCAAGATGGCTTGATTGTGAACTATCTGAGTACAAAAGAGGCTTAAATCTTCCTGCAAAAATCAGATAGGAGCAAAAAAATCCAACTATGCAATGGAAAAGATCCTGAGATAGATTTTTGGAGTGATATGGAGGATTATCTGTTGGTTGGGTTCCCAGACAAATGGAAGTATTGGGCTCCAGACATCATTGTACAGGACACAACAGATACAACTTGTAAAAGCATGGAAGTCTACAACTTCTTAGTGTGTGTTTGGATCAAAGACATTGGTATCAACACTCTCCTGGATAAATATGTATCGTTTTTGCTCGGGTAATGTTGCATTTCATGATTTAACTTTGTGTCTACTGCCATGTTTGTTGTTGTTAGGCGTGTCAAGGGTTAATAATATTTCATGTCAAGGGTTAATAATATTTTCATGTCAAGGGTTAATAATATTTTCATGTCAAGAGTTAATAATATTTTCATGTCAAGGGTTAATAATATATTCATGTCAAGGGTTAATAATATTTCATGTCAAGGGTTAATAATATTTTCATGTCAAGGGTTAATAATATTTTCATGTCAAGGGTTAATAATATTTTCATGTCAAGGGTTAATAATATTTTCATGTCAAGGGTTAATAATATATTCATGTCAAGGGTTAATAATATTTCATGTCAAGGGTTAATAATATTTTAATGTCAAGAGTTAATAATATATTCATGTCAAGGGTTAATAATATATTCATGTCAAGGGTTAATAATATTTTAATGTCAAGAGTTAATAATATATTCATGTCAAGGGTTAATAATATTTCATGTCAAGGGTTAATAATATTTTCATGTCAAGGGTTACTAATATCGCCTCGTGAATACATTTTGTCAAGCATCTTATCAGCTTTGTGCCTTTGGAGAAAAGCTTTTTTGGAAACTGAGCGAGGTTGACGTTCTTACTGTACGTGCACACTCTCACTCTCATTACTTACTGTACGTGCACACTCTCACTCTCATTACTTACTGTACGTGTACACTCTCATTACTTACTGTATGTGCACACTCTCATTACTTACTGTACGTGCACACTCTCACTCTCATTACTTACTGTACATGCACACTCTCACTCTCATTACTTACTGTACGTGCACTCTCGCACTCTCATTACTTACTGTACGTGCACTCTCACTCTCATTACTTACTGTACGTGCACACTCTCACTCTCATTACTTACTGTACGTGCACTCTCTCACTCTCATTACTTACTGTACGTGCACACTCTCACTCTCATTACTCACTGTACGTGCACACTCTCATTACTTACTGTACGTGCACACTCTCACTCTCATTACTTACTGTACGTGCACACTCTCATTACTTACTGTACGTGCACACTCTCACTCTCATTACTTACTGTACGTGCACACTCTCACTCTCATTACTTACTGTACATGCACACTCTCACTCTCATTACTTACTGTACATGCACACCCTCATTACTTACTGTACGTGCACACTCTCACTCTCATTACTTACTGTACATGCACACCCTCATTACTTACTGTACGTGCACACTCTCACTCTCATTACTTACTGTACATGCACGCTCACTCTCATTACTTACTGTACGTGCACTCTCTCACTCTCATTACTTACTGTACGTACACTCTCTCACTCTCATTACTTACTGTACGTGCACTCTCACTTTCATTACTTACTGTACGTGCACACTCTCACTCTCATTACTTACTGTACGTGCACACTCTCACTCTCATTACTTACTGTACGTGCACTCTCTCACTCTCATTACTTACTGTACGGGCACACTCTCACTCTCATTACTTACTGTACGTGCACACTCTCACTCTCATTACTTACTGTACGTGCACACTCTCACTCTCATTACTTACTGTACATGCACACTCTCTCACTCTCATTGAGAGCAAGCTGCTCTTGAAAATAGATCAGGCTGCTCCTGTGTAACCATGGCAACAAGCTACAAAATCATCAGAAGCCCTGCTCTCACACGTTCCAACGTGATGAGCTTGTACTTGTATTCATATCTGTGTACTTGTACTCATATATGTGTACGTGTACTCATATCTGTGTACTTGTACTCATATCTGAAGTACCTTCGGTGTCAGCTCGTTGTCCAGTGGAGTCATGTACAACAATGACACATGTTGTACAGAAATAGAAGGAGCGAGATGTGTAAATATATATTAGCTATTTACATCATGTATATATTACATGTTATTATGAATGTTACTAGATACTACACATATACTTACATCATGTATATATGACATGTTATTATGAATGTTACTAGATACTACATATATACTTACATCATGTATATATGACATGTTATTATGAATTTTACTAGATACTACATATATACTTACATCATGTATATATTACATGTTATTATGAATGTTACTAGATACTACATATATACTTACATCATGTATATTTTACATGTTATTATGAATGTTACTAGATACTACATATATACTAACATCATGTATATATTACATGTTATTATGAATGTTACTACATGACATATATACTTACACCATGTATATATTACATGTTATTATGAATGTTACTGACAATATACTGACATCACATGACATGCTGGTCTAGTGTACAAGTGTGGTGACATCATGGCAGCATGAAGCACACATCAAGCAGACTGCAGCAGCACACATCTTTCTTCATGCAGCATGGCTCTGGATGTGTTGCCATGGCAACCACGGCCCCACTGATGGGCTGCCGTGTGTTACTGTGACAAGTGTGTGTTACTGTGGCGAGTGTGTGTTACTGTGACAAGTGTGTGTTACTGTGACGGGTGTGTGTTACTGTGACGAGTGTGTGTTACTGTGGCAAGTGTGTGTTACTGTGGGTGTGGATCAGGGTAAAAGGAGAGGGAAGGAAGGTGAGAAAAGGAGTGAGGTAAAGAATATTCCGGCAACTATTTGAACGTTTTGTCAGTGAGGACCAAGTCATGTGACTTCTCTGACATCATCACTCAGCAGCCAATCACAGAGCAGCATGTCTTCATGGGGGGGGGGGCACATGAATGATGTCATCACTTGTGCAGGTGGTTCATAGATGGTTTCACTTACAATGTAAAAAGAACAACTTTTTAAAAAATCATCATTTTACCGTAAAATGTTGGGTGATTATTACAGCATATTACTGTACAAAACTTGTCTTGTTCACTTGCCCAAATTTTACTGTCAAAACTGCTTTTTTTTTTACAGTAACATTTTTACAGTAACATTCTTTCAGCTGAGATCCACAGTGTTTGACAGTAAAAGCAACAACTGTACATGTTACAGTTCATTACTGTAAATGACGTCACAGAGCCATGTTGGCAACTCAGTCGAGGGAATTTGACCGTAAAACCCACTGTGGATTTTACTGTTTGTCTGTTTTTACAGTAAAAAAAAAAAAGTCAGCTCATTTGCCAGATTTTTACTGTAAAAAAAACTGTAGATGTTAGTGGCAAAAGTTATACCAAAGACTATAAAAATGGGAGCTATTACCTCCCTGCTTGGCACTCAGCATCAAGGCTTGGAATTGGGGGTTAAATCACCAAAAATGATTCCCGGGTTCGGCCACCGCTGCTGCTCACTGCTCCCCTCGTCTCCCAGGGGGTGAACAAGGGGATGGGTCAAATGCAGAGAATAATTTCATCACACCTAGTGTGTGTGTGTGTGACAATCATTGCTACTTTAACTTTAACTTTAACTTTTTTACAGTAAAAATCTGGTAAATGATCCTGTTCAGTAATCGTGTGTTCTACTTCAACAATTATAGAAACATTCCCGGATTTCATTTTTCAACCTATTCAAACTATTCCAACATTCAAACTATTCCAACATTCAAACTATTCCAACATTCAAACTATTCTTACATTCGAACTATTCCAACATTCAAACTATTCCAACATTCAAACTGTTCCAACATTCAAACTATTCCAACATTCAAACTATTCCAACATTCAAACTATTCTTACATTAAAACTATTCCAACATTCAAACTATTCCTACATTCAAACTATTCCAACATTCAAACTATTCCAACATTCAAACTATTCTTACATTCAAACTATTCCAACATTCAAACTATTCCAACATTCAAACTATTCCAACATTCAAACTGTTCTTACATTCAAACTATTCCAACATTCAAACTATTCCAAAATTCAAACTATTCTTACATTCAAACTATTCCTACATTCAAACTATTCTTACATTCAAACTATTCCAACATTCAAACTATTCCAACATTCAAGCTATTCTTACATTCAAACTATTCCAACATTCAAACTATTCCAACATTCAAACTATTCCTACATTCAAACTATTCTTACATTCAAACTATTCCAACATTCAAACTATTCCAACATTCAAACTATTCTTACATTCAAACTATTCCTACATTCAAACTATTCCAACATTCAAACTATTCCAACATTCAAACTATTCTTACATTCAAACTATTCTTACATTCAAACTATTCCAACATTCAAACTATTCTTACATTCAAACTATTCCAACATTCAAACTGTTCCTACATTCAAACTATTCCAACATTCAAGCTATTCTTACATTCAAACTATTCCAACATTCAAACTATTCCAACATTCAAACTATTCCAACATTCAAACTATTCCTACATTCAAACTATTCCTACATTCAAACTATTCCAACATTCAAACTATTCCAACATTCAAACTATTCTTACATTCAAACTATTCCAACATTCAAACTGTTCCAACATTCAAACTATTCCAACATTCAAACTATTCCAACATTCAAACTATTCTTACATTCAAACTATTCCAACATTCAAACTATTCCTACATTCAAACTATTCCAACATTCAAACTATTCCAACATTCAAACTATTCTTACATTCAAACTATTCCAACATTCAAACTATTCCAACATTCAAACTGTTCTTACATTCAAACTATTCCAACATTCAAACTATTCCAAAATTCAAACTATTCTTACATTCAAACTATTCCTACATTCAAACTATTCTTACATTCAAACTATTCCAACATTCAAACTATTCCAACATTCAAACTATTCCAACATTCAAACTGTTCTTACATTCAAACTATTCCAACATTCAAACTATTCCAAAATTCAAACTATTCTTACATTCAAACTATTCCTACATTCAAACTATTCTTACATTCAAACTATTCCAACATTCAAACTATTCCAACATTCAAGCTATTCTTACATTCAAACTATTCTTACATTCAAACTATTCCTACATTCAAACTATTCTTACATTCAAACTATTCCAACATTCAAACTATTCCAACATTCAAACTATTCTTACATTCAAACTATTCCTACATTCAAACTATTCCAACATTCAAACTATTCCAACATTCAAACTATTCTTACATTCAAACTATTCCAACATTCAAACTATTCTTACATTCAAACTATTCCAACATTCAAACTGTTCCTACATTCAAACTATTCCAACATTCAAACTATTCTTACATTCAAACTATTCCAACATTCAAACTATTCCAACATTCAAACTATTCCTACATTCAAACTATTCCTACATTCAAACTATTCCAACATTCAAACTATTCCAGAGCCATCTGTCCCATGAAAGCAGACCAAATGATTGGTCAGCAAGAAGAACTCTTGCCTGTTTACTTTTGTCTTAGTTGTCTGTTACCTTCTGTTACATGTTGAACCCCACAAAGTGTGAGTCCAACACACCTTGGGGGGGGGGGGGGGGCGACGTGGTGCCTAACATTTGTGACATTAGAATAATGAAGCAACACAGCAGCGCCTCGTGGAAAACACATAAATATTATTACTCGTTCACTTCTTTAATATCTGATGTCGTAAGTTTCCTTAATGCTGACTAAGCACGAGTTCCAGCGACGGGTTTCAAATGTACTCAAAACGCCACATCCATCAGCATGACTCGTCTTCCTGGAGCCGACATAAAAACTGTACAAACAATCCAGCATCGTAACTCATTAGCCGTCTTGTGGGTAAAAAGTGTCAGGGGGTTGGACTTCTCCGTCTGAAGCTGCAAGAGAAGCTCCGTTTATTTTCCAGTCCAGTAACCAGAGAAGTGTGGCGAGGTCAGTGTGTCGCCTTCTTGGAGTTCTAGTAATCCGGTTAGACGTTGACTTACTGGGGAGACGACATGTTCACAGTCACTGAAGCGTCTAAGGAGCTCTGCAGACCGTGGTCATGATGGACTAGATCTGCATGCAGATAAGAGCAGGGTACACATATTTGGACTAAGGTCAGTCCCAGATTTGAACATCAATGAAAACCATGTTTGTTCCCACCAAGTCCTTGCTTGTTCAATCCAGAGAGTACCGAGTGCCTTTCTATTCTTTCACTGTGAAGTGCGGCCAGCTCTATAACTCATCGAGCCTTCTACTAGAACGGTCTCATCCTAGGCCAAGATTCTCTAACTGCTCATTCAATCCTCCAAGTTTGATGTTTGGCCATGAAAACAAACAGAGAAAGGCGGATAAAGTTCAAAACATGAACATGTGTTGTCCTTTGAAAGTAACAGAAACTGGGTCGGCCCCGTGGTTAGCGGGGTGGGATCCATGCGTGCATTTTCTCCGGATTCTAAAAACCAGCATTTAGGTTGAATCCGTGGTTCTGACAAGCTAGTTGTTGACGAGCACTTGCTCCAAATAGAGAGCTCGTTTTACTTCAGAATATTATGTTGCCTCCAGTCAACCCAAGGGCGACTGAAGGTGTCATAAAACCTGGTCAGCCTGTTCACCAATTACAGAACTGTACCTGCCAGCTAGCAGGCGTGTGTATCGTTCAGACATGATTGAAGATGCTAATGCCGCCCCCCCAACACCTGACTGCGACCCCACAACTTGAAGAAGAACAAGCTCCTTATTGTCATAAAATGTCATTTCTAGCACAAACCCGTTCAAGATTAGACAAACATTGAACAGGGAGACAGAACAGGAACACTGACGGGTCGCCACTTACGGCGGCCCGTAGAAGGTGGGCGGGGGGATGAGTAGAAAAAAAAAGTTAATCTCAGACCAGGCGGGCCGCACTCAGACTGGGGTTGAGAAAAAACTTGATAGCTTATAAGCACATATACACATACTGACAAAGAACCCACAAGACTTGCAACAGGAAGGACGGGCCTGAAACTGCCAGCCATTAGGGGCGCTGCTTTGTTTTTCGTCATACCAAGTGGAGTGGCAGGCGTGGAATAGGGCGTGGGGTATGTGTGGGTGTGGTGTGTATTTTTTGTAGATGCATATATGTGTGTGTCAGCCTGCAGTGTAGCTCTGTCTGCTAATGTGATAGCACAGCTAGTCAGTCCAAACACAACAAACCATTTACCAATGACCACATTGGTCATTAACTAGTGATGTTTGATAACTACATTGGTCATTAACTAGTGATGTTTGATCACCACATTGGTCATTAACTAATGATGTTTGATCACCACATTGGTCATTAACTATTGATGTTTGATCACCACATTGGTCATTAACTAGTGATGTTTGATCACCACATCGGTCATTAACTAGTGATGTTTGATCACCACATTGGTCATTAACTAATGATGTTTGATCACCACATTGGTCATTAACTATTGATGTTTGATCACCACATTGGTCATTAACTAGTGATGTTTGATCACCACATTGGTCTTTAACTAGTGATGTTTGATCACCACATTGGTCATTAACTAGTGATGTTTGATCACCACATTGGCCATTAACTAGTGATGTTTGATCACCACATTGGCCATTAACTAATGATGTTTGATCACCACATTGGTCATTAACTAATGATGTTTGATCACCACATTGGTCATTAACTATTGATGTTTGATCACCACATTGGTCATTAACTAGTGATGTTTGATCACCACATTGGTCATTAACTAATGATGTTTGATCACCACATTGGTCATTAACTAATGATGTTTGATCACCACATTGGTCATTAACTATTGATGTTTGATCACCACATTGGTCATTAACTAGTGATGTTTGATCACCACATTGGTCTTTAACTAGTGATGTTTGATCACCACATTGGTCACTAACTAGTGATGTTTGATCACCACATTGGTCATTAACTAATGATGTTTGATCACCATATTGGTCATTAAATAATGATGTTTGATCACCACATTGGTCATTAACTAGTGATGTTTGATCACCACATTGGTCATTGACTAATGATGTTTGATCACCACATTGGTCATTAACTAGTGATGTTTGATCACCACATTGGTCATTAACTAGTGATGTTTGATCACCACATTGGTCATTAACTAATGATGTTTGATCACCATATTAGTCATTAACTAGTGATGTTTGATCACCACATTGGTCATTAACTAGTGATGTTTGATCACCATATTGGTCATTAACTAATGATGTTTGATCACCACATTGGTCATTAACTAATGATGTTTGATCACCACATTGGTCGTTACCTAATGATGTCCTTCTGTCTTGTCTCTGGTGAGGGTGGTCACATTTTTCTCCGCTCCCTCCTTCCCTGCTTGCTCTTCGTTTTGTCTTGTCTGAACTTTTTTGAAGCCTCTTTCTTTGCGCTGTCCTCCAAATCTAAACATCAGACATGGATATGATCAGCTGGACTCTCGACGCAATTGACAAAGTCTTTTCGACAAGGAAAAGAGGTTCGGGGGAGCCTAGCTGTTTTGATGGAACCATTGCTGCGGGGTACATGAGAGACTCCTGGGATAAATGGAGAATCATGTGCCTCTCAGTCCTTTCCATCGAGGACGTGGAAGACATCTGGAACCGTGATCGCGGGGCACCTGCTGATTGGGCTGGGCATTGCTCTGGTGTATCGTCAAATTCGAGAGACGATGGCAGCCACTCAAGGAGCCCAACGGCTGTTCGTCGCAATGGAAGGATTGGGTCGGGCTGTGGGAACACAGACTGTGGCGATTTCTGATCTGAATCGCAAGATGGATCACATCTTGGAGAAGTTTGCTGAGAAGGAGAATTTAATTGAATTTGAGAGAAACCAGCATGGACAAATAGGGCAGGCAAGTCATTGTTTTTTGACTGCTCGAAGCAAACAACATCCTCATCTACGATTTGACTCCCTCGAATGGCCTTGACGCTATCAGGAACAGGCTGTTCTGAAAAACACCCCCAAGGACACCTCAACGATGGACTCTTTTGACCTCCCTTTTTCTCAACAAACACCTGGTTTCGAACTCTGAGATCGGCCCCAGTCCACAAAAACATTTCAACATCACACCCAAGTTAATTGGGCATACATGCACGCACCCGCCCCTTCCTCAACCAACGCCTTCACCACCGATTGTTTGCTCCAATTCCCCCTCCCTCTGTTGCGAGATTGTTGTGACTAATGTAACGTGTTTATGTTTGCATTGCAAATGAGTTTTTTTCTCTTGGACTCAGTCTGGACCCCCTCTTGTGGATCCAGCCTTTGACTGATAATTTTTACTCTTCCCCCCTTTCCCAATATCACCTTTTTCTCTCCTTTTTTTTAAAGAGCGCCGTAAAAATGGCTGCTCCGTCGGCGGTCTTGTCTTGTCTCCCTGTAACGTATGTCTGCTCTTAATGGGACTGTGCCGAAAATATACTTTTCAGTTCTTATGTGTCTTGTGCATGTTAAGAATTGACAATAAATCATCTTGAATCTTGAATCTTGAATGTTTGATCACCACATTGGTCTTTAACTAATGATGTTTGATCACCACATTGGTCATTAACTAATGATGTTTGATCACCACATTGGTCTTTAACTAATGATGTTTGATCACCACATTGGTCGTTAACTAATGATATTTGATCACCACATTGGTCGTTAACTAATATTATTAACTAATCAACCTAATTAATCCGATGACTTGGTATGTCTCCTCCAGCTGGGATGAAAGCAGCTCCATCAGCAGTGGTCTCAGTGACGGTTCAGACAATCTCAGCTCGGAGGAATTCAACGCCAGCTCGTCCCTGGGCTCCCTTCCCAACACGCCCCTAGGGTCCAGACGCAACTCCTCAGTGATGGTGAGTCCACAAAGTCCTCTTTTCAGTTTGGTCTCCATCCGGTCCCACTATTTCTTCACTTGTGTTGTCTTTTTGCCAAAGAACCCACAAGACTTGCAACTAGAGGGGGCGGGCCTTTATTATTACTATTATGGGAACAATCACTGGTGGCACTAACGAGCTAAAAGTCTGGTCAAAAAATTTAAATATATAAATTACACCAATATTGACAACATTGGTGAGAATTATTTTGAAATATTGCTCATCATATTTGGAGTTTGTTTTCATGAACATTCCACAAGATGGCGCCATGGCCCCGTTCTTGATCTTCAGTATATTCGGGTCTTTAACTCCTGCCCTGAGTTAACTCTTTACGGTGATGTCATTACTGCTTCAACAAATAAAACCAATCAAGCTGCTTTTGATTCAAATTATGCATAAAAGAACGTCTCTCAAACGAATAAATCACCGCTGCCAATCAAATCTCATCATTCAATTCAAAGAGCCATTCAAAAAGGCTCGACTTGTTCGCAAAAGTCCCATCTCTGCCACGCAGTAGTACCTCGACTTACGAACTTAAATGGTTCTGTGGCGGAGCTTTTACGTCAACGTCAGCCCTTGAAATGAATTAAAATCAATTTAATCAGTGATTGGCCGCCTAAAACATCAGAAAAAGAAAGAAAAACAAACTTTTAGATAATAAATATTGCATATAAACAATTCAATAAGATGTAATACAAACAATACAGTAGTTTTATGAAGTAGTGTTAATTATAATATACAGCATTCCTTTCAGAAAGTGGACTTTTACGGTATCTCCTAGGCAGCTTCGCCGTCAAACACACCATCAGCAGTTTCTTTATATTTTCATGGATAAATGTACACCATTTAGATCTTATTCAAACATTCTTGGCTGGCGTTTGACTCATTCTGCTTCAGCAGTGATTGGCTCGTTAACCATAGGGCCCATTGTCGGGGCCCCAAGCGCTCCCTAGAGGGCCGTCTAAAGATATGTGTTTCTTAGCTGTGGTCCAGATGGTACTCAGCTGTAATACACTTTTCCACCACTTGTGGTAGTAATGATAACATCAAACAATCAGAAGAAGTCCGGAGCTAAAGTCATAGAGAATGTTCCTAAGTGCAAAAATTATGACTAAAGTTTTAATTAAATTGAGTTCATTTAGGAAACATTTAATTTATTTTAGCACTGCATAAGTTTTTATTAAGTCCTTCTTTTGCAGTGTAATTGATGAGTATTATTTTTGTAATCAGCCTGACCTAAGCCTTGGTAATAATCTTTGACGAACTGTGAGTAGGTTAATTATTGATTATGATTCAAAATTATTAAAAACAAGAATACTAATTTATTGTTCATATGTGAGCGGGTCCCGGGCCCCTCTGTATTGGACAAGTAGGGCCTCAAGGTCAAAAAGTGAAGATATCCTGAAGTACTCACTCACTTTCTTTGTTCCCAAGGTTGAAAAATGGAGTTATGTCGATCTCTAGCTGTAAGGTACACTGTAAATAAAAACCTATTTTATGGTTAATTTACTCTAAATTTCTACTGTATTTTTTTAAAATAGTTTATAAAACTGTAGAATTTAAGACATTTTCTGTAAATAAACAATCCGCCTGTTATTTTAAGTAATATGCCAGTAATGACAAACTATATATATTTCTATTTTTTTTACAGAAAAATACCAAATTAATTATACATATCATTTTCTGTTTTCTTAAATTACTTTCAAATTCATGTAAAATTACGATATTTTTCCGCAAAACGTTTCATGAAAATTTCTGTAAATATAATGTTTTTGATCATTATTTGGTTGACAATGTTTTACTTTAATTTTATGGTTTTTGTTTGGCAGCCATAGCTGCCAGTAGATTACCGTTTTTTTACAGTGTAATGCTAGCCAGTTTTGGTGGGATCCTACGGGGTTCCACCAGTAATGACAATATCAAACAATCAGAAGAAGTCTGGAGGTAAGGTCATGGCAGAAGTTTCTTAAGCGCAAAAAAATATGACTAACGTGGTGAATCTGCATTTTTGTATTAAGTTTATTTAAGAAACATTTAATTTATTTTAGCCCTGCATAATTGTATGCAATTTTTTTCCATCAGTTTTTACGAGTCCTTATTTTGCAGTACATTTGATTAGTATTTATTTTGTAATCAGCCTGACCTAAGCCTTGGTAATATTTTTTTTTGTGATGAACACATGTTTTCATGTCATTTGACAAGGTTGTAAACTGCAAGTGGGTTAGATAAAAATATGGAAAATGATAAAAACAAGAATACTAATTTATTGTTAATATTTGAGCTGGCCCCGGGCCCCTCTGTAGTGGAAAAGCAGGGCATCAAGGTCAGAAAAGTGAAGATATCCTGAAGTACTCACTCACTTTCTTCGTTCCTAAGGGTGAAAAATGGAGTTCTGTCGATCTCTAGCTGTGAGCTAATGCTAGCCAGCTTTGGTGGGATCTTACGGTCTTATCTCCACGGTTCCGGAATGCAGCTGAGATGACAGAAACTTGTCCTGGTTCTTCCCCTCCTTGCAGCTCCGCACCGACGCCGAGAAGCGCTCCCTGGTGGAGAGCGGACTCTCCTGGTACAGCGAGGACGGCAAAACGGGCCACAAGCCGGACGCCTGCGGGCCCTCGGACGCGGGCGGTCTCAAGACGGAAGCGGCCAGCAAGTGGAGGAAGAAGCCTCCCAGCCTGAGTGAGGACCTGGGGGCCAGAGGGGACCTGAGGAAGCCCCAGAGTTTGGGCGCACCGGGGAGCTTCAAGAAGAGCCGGAACCCTCCGGTGGGAGTGACCTCGCCCATCACGCACACGTCTCAGAGCGTGCTGAGAGTAGCAGGTAGGACCCCTGGTCAGATCATCATGGACCAGTGGATCTAACATAATAGTGTGAAAGTCCAGTCCATAGTGGATCTAACATAATAGTGTGAGAGTCCAGTCCATAGTGGATCTAACATAATAGTGAGAGTCCAGTCCATAGTGGATCTAACATAATAGTGTGAGAGTCCAGTCCATAGTGGATCTAACATAATAGTGTGAGAGTCCAGTCCATAGTGGATCTAACATAATAGTGTGAGAGTCCAGTCCATAGTGGATCTAACATAATAGTGTGAGAGTCCAGTCCATAGTGGATCTAGCATAATAGTGAGAGTCCAGTCCATAGTGGATTTAACATAATAGTGTGAGAGTCCAGTCCATAGTGGATCTAACATAATAGTGTGAGAGTCCAGTCCATAGTGGATCTAACATAATAGTGTGAGAGTCCAGTCCATAGTGGATCTAACATAATAGTGAGAGTCCAGTCCATAGTGGATCTAACATAATAGTGTGAGAGTCCAGTCCATAGTGGATCTAACAAAATAGTGTGAGAGTCCAGTCCATAGTGGATCTAACATAATAGTGTGAGAGTCCAGTCCATAGTGGATCTAACATAATAGTGAGAGAGTCCAGTCCATAGTGGATCTAACATAATAGTGAGAGAGTCCAGTCCATAGTGGATCTAACATAATAGTGTGAGAGTCCCGTCCATAGTGGATCTAACATAATAGTGTGAGAGTCCAGTCCATAGTGGATCTAACATAATAGTGAGAGAGTCCAGTCCATAGTGGATCTAACATAATAGTGAGAGAGTCCAGTCCATAGTGGATCTAACATAATAGTGTGAGAGTCCAGTCCATAGTGGATCTAACATAATAGTGTGAGAGTCCAGTCCATAGTGGATCTAACATAATAGTGTGAGAGTCCAGTCCATAGTGGATCTAACATAATAGTGTGAGAGTCCAGTCCATAGTGGATCTAACATAATAGTGAGAGAGTCCAGTCCATAGTGGATCTAACATAATAGTGTCAGAGTCCAGTCCATAGTGGATCTAACATAATAGTGAGAGTCCAGTCCATAGTGGATCTAACATAATAGTGTGAGAGTCCAGTCCATAGTGGATCTAGCATAATAGTGAGAGTCCAGTCCATAGTGGATCTAACATAATAGTGTGAGAGTCCAGTCCATAGTGGATCTAACATAATAGTGTGAGAGTCCAGTCCATAGTGGATCTAACATAATAGTGAGAGACCAGTCCATAGTGGATCTAACATAATAGTGTGAGAGTCCAGTCCATAGTGGATCTAACATAATAGTGTGAGAGTCCAGTCCATAGTGGATCTAACATAATAGTGTGAGAGTCCAGTCCATAGTGGATCTAACATAATAGTGAGAGTCCAGTCCATAGTGGATCTAACATAATAGTGTGAGAGTCCAGTCCATAGTGGATCTAACAAAATAGTGTGAGAGTCCAGTCCATAGTGGATCTAACATAATAGTGTGAGAGTCCAGTCCATAGTGGATCTAACATAATAGTGAGAAAGTCCAGTCCATAGTGGATCTAACATAATAGTGAGAGTCCAGTCCATAGTGGATCTAACATAATAGTGTGAGAGTCCAGTCCATAGTGGATCTAACATAATCGTGAGAGTCCAGTCCATAGTGGATCTAACATAATAGTGAGAGTCCAGTCCATAGTGGATCTAACATAATGGTGAGAGTCCAGTCCATAGTGGATCTAACATAATAGTGAGAGTCCAGTCCATAGTGGATCTAACATAATAGTGTGAGAGTCCAATCCATTTCCTTTTAACAACACTCAGTAAAGGTTTGGGAACTGAGGAGACACATTTTTGAAGTGGAATTATTTCCCATTCTAGCTTGATGTACAGCTTAAGTTGTTCAACAGTCTCCCTTCTCATGTTTTAGCCTTCAAACATTTTCAATGGGAGACAGGTCTGGACTACAGGCAGGCCAGTCTAGCACCCGCACTATTTTACTATGAAGCCACGCTGTTGTAACACGTGGCTTGGCATTGTCTTGCTGAAATAAGCAGGGGCGTCCATGGTAACGTTGCTTGAATGGCAACATATGTTGCTCCAAAAGCTGTATGTACCTTTCAGCATTAATGGTGCCTTCACAGATGTGTAAGTTACCCATGTCTTGGCCACTAATACACCCCCATACCATCACACATGCTGCCTTTTACACTTTCACCCTAGAACAGTCCGGATGGTTATTTCCTCTTTGTTCCAGAGGACACGATGTCCACAGTTTCCAAAAACAATTTGAAATGTGGACTCGTCAGACCACAGAACACTTTTCCACTTTGCATGAGTCCATCTTAGATGAGCTCGGGCCCAGGGAAGCGTTTCTGGGTGTTGTTGATAATTGGATTTTGCTTTGCATAGGAGAGTTTTAACTTGCACTTACAGATGTAGCGACCAACTGTAGTTACTGACGGTGGCTTTCTGAAGTGTTCCTGAGCCCATGTGGTGATATCCTTTACACACTGATGTGGCTTTTTGATGCAGTACAGCCTGAGGGATCCAAGGTGTGTAATATCATGGCTTACGTGCAGTGATTTCTCCAGATTCTCTGAACCTTTTGATGATATTACGGAGCGTAGATGGTGAAATCCCTAAATTCTTTGCAATAGCTGCTTGAGAAATGTTGTTCTTAAACAATTTGCTCAGGCATTTGTTGACAAAGTGGTGACCCTCGCCCCGTCCTTGTTTGTGAATCACTGAGCATTTCATGGAAGCTGCTTTTATACCCAATCATGGCACCCACCTGTTCCCAATTAGCCTGTTCACCTGTGGGATGTTCCAAATAAGTCTTTGATGAGCATTCCTCAACTCTCTCACTCTTTTTTGCCACTTGTGCCAGCTTTTTCAAAACATGTTGCAGGCATCAAATTCCAAATGAGCTAATATTTGCAAAAACTACCAAAGTTTCTCAGTGTGAACATGAAATATCTTGTCTTTGCAGTCTATTCAATTGAATATTGTCAGAGTTTGTAGGTGACGAACCCCAAGATGCAGAGAAGGCGGAAGGCATTGTACGAGAAAACATGATTTAATTAAACACTAAGGCAAAACTACAAACGAAAGGGTAACAAAAGGCGCGCACAAGGCGGAGAACAAACTTGGCTATGAACTAAAATAGCACAGAGGCTAACTGTGGACAAGAAACCAAAAACACTTACTGTGACACAAAGGAACTAGGACATGAGCAGAGTGAAACAAAAGTAGACAGAGCTACAACGACACGTGTTAAGACAGGTAGTAGTGACAATGATCCAGCAATGACTGGAGGAGAAGGCAGGTTTAAATAGTAGCTGGCTGATTGACACCAGGTGTGGGCAGGTGCCAATCAGCCACAGCTGAGGGGAAGCAGCACTCAGGGAGACACTCAGGAAATGAAGACAAAATAAAAGCGCTGACAGGAAACTAAGACAAACACAGAGAAAAAGCTAAAACAGTCAAACTGTCAGGGACAAGCCTGACAAATATAAGTTGAAAAGGATTTGTTGTATTCTCTTTTTATTTACCATTTACACAACGTGACAACTTCACTGCTTTTGGGGTTTGTAGTTTTACTGCGTGAACTAGGATATTTATGTGTACTTTGAAAAGCCTGGCAGTGGTTCACTGGCACATAAAAGTTGTAGAAGTAGACGTTCCTCGTGTTGGAAAGGAATGTTCCTCGTTAGAAGTTTGGTTGTCCAAGAGATTTTAGTCCAATTCATCATTTTGACGACCTGGATTCTCTTTCCTGCCACCATTGAGCTTTCCTTCTTTTCCCCGCAGCGCCCAAGAGCGAGAAGCCCCAGGACAGGTCCAAGGTTTCCATCAGGACTGCGGGTCTCCAGAGGTCACGGTCCGATGCAGGCCGGGACCATCACATCATGGAGCCCCGTAAGCCCCCTTCTGGTTTGCTCAAACCCACCACCGGCGCCTCCTTCGGATACAAGAAGCCGCCCCCGGCCACTGGTACCGCCACAGTGCTGACAGCAGGGGGCAGTGCCGTCTCCGGGGGCTCTGCGACTGTGGGGAAAACTCCCAAGTCCACGGGCATCCCGGTGAAGCCCATGGGGGGCCGCAAGAACAGCTTTGACGCCAGCAGCGAGCAGAGTTTTCTGGGGCCGAATGCCCGAAACAGCATCCAGTACCGCAGCCTTCCTCGGCCCGCCAAGTCCAGCACGCTCAGCGTGATCGGTCGCCCGGCATCCCGACCTGTCAGTAGCACCATCGATCCGAGTCTGTTGACTCTGAAACCGGTCAGCATGGCCTTAGCCAATCCACGCGTGAAAGAACCTTCCGCTTTTGGCGGTAAAATGTCGAATCGGACATTCGCCGGCCCCGTCAACCAGACGGACAGAGAGAAGGAGAAGGCCAAGGCCAAAGCTGATATGGACTGTTGCTCGCTCAAAGGGGACCAGGTCGTGTCCGAGTCCTCACGGGAGTCTGTGGTGAAACTGCACGGCTTGAGACGGACCAGCAGCAGCAGATATCCTGAACTGTCATCACCCACAACACCCAGGTGAGCCCTTTTACTCCTCTTAAAATAGCACTTTAGCATCATTTCAGTTTGCAAGATTCAGACCACACCTTAAAGGGGAACATTATCACCAGACCTATGTAAGCGTCAATATATACCTTGATGTTGCAGAAAAAAGACCATATATTTTTTTAACTGATTTCCGAACTCTAAATGGGTGAATTTTGGCGAATTGAACGCCTTTCTAATATTCACATCGGGAAGCAATCCGCCATTTTCTCAAACACATTACAAACACCGAATCAAATCAACTCTGTTATTTTCTGTTTTTTTCGACTGTTTTCCGCACCTTGGAGACATCATGCCTCGTCGGTGTGTTGTCGGAGGGTGTAACAACACGAACAGGGACGGATTCAAGTTGCACCAGTGGCCCAAAGATGCGAAAGTGGCAAGAAATTGGACGAAATTTGTGCAAAATACGAGGGTGTGGGGAAAGCCGACGAAAATGGTCAGTCATTTGTTCCTCACACTTTATCAACGAAAGCTATGCTACGACAGAGATGGCAAGAATGTGTGGATATCCTGCGACACTCAAAGCTGATGCATTTCCAACGATAAAGTCAAAGAAATCTGCCGCCAGACCCCCATTGAATCTGCCGGAGTGTGTGAGCAATTCAGGGACAAAGGACCTCGCTAGCACGGCAAGCAATGGCGGCAGTTTGTTCCCGCAGACGAGCAAGCTAAACCCCCTGGATGTCTTGGCTCACACCGTCCCTTATGCCACCGAAGATGATCAAGAGAAGAATATCGACCCTAGCTTCCCTGGCCTGCTGACATCAACTCCAAAACTGGACAGATCAGCTTTCAGGAAAAGAGAGCGGATGAGGGTATGTCTACAGAATATATTAATTGATGAAAACTTTATTCATTACTTGCGGTTTTACGTAAATTATTATACATAAACTGTGTTTACCAATAATTTAGCTTAAAAACATTACAACACTTAAAAACAAACACATACCAATTGTTGGTTAGAAGGCGATCGCCAAATTCGTCCTCGCTTTCTCCCGTGTCGCTGGCTGTCGTGTCGTTTTCGTCGGTTTCGCTTGCATACGGTTCAAACCGATATGGCTCAATAGCTTCAGTTTCTTCTTCAATTTCGCTTAAGCCGCTGAAATCCGAGTCTGAATCCGAGCTAATGTCGCTACCTTGCTGTTCTATCCGCCATGTTTGTTTGTGTTGGCATCACTATGTGACGTCACAGGAAAATGGACGGGTGTATATAACGATGGTTAAAATCAGGCACTTTGAAGCTTTTTTTAGGGATATTGCGTGATAGGTAAAATTTTGAAAAAAACTTAAAAAAATAAAATAAGCCACTGGGAACTGATTTTTAATGGTTTTAACCATTCTGAAATTGTGATAATGTTCCCCTTTAAGGCACACCTGCACGGACAAACCAAGTCTGCTACAAAAGACAAACTTCAGTGCAATTTATATACACAAAATGTTTCCACGAGGAATTGATATCAGATATAGATATCAGCAAAAGACCCGTATCACATGATATGTGCTTGTATCGAAAATGTTCGATACAGGAAGTTCTGCGTTGCCTTTACCTGTGCAAAGGTGGACAGATTATTAACATCTAAATGTCTTCAATAATTGTTTTTATTTTATTTTAGTGAAGTCCTTTACAAAAGGTAAACATGCTAGCGTATACCGTAGGCTGCTAATAGCTAGCAGCTACACAATAGCTAAGCATGCATTAGCATACGAGCGAGACAAATGCATACTTGCCAACCTTGAGACCTCCGATTTCGAGAGGTGGGGGGCGTGGTCGGGGGTGGGGCGGGGGCGTGGTTGGGGGCGTGGTTAAGATATATATATATAAGAAATACTTGACTTTCAGTGAATTCTAGCTATATATATATTTTTTTTTTATTACATATATATATATATATATATATATATATATATATATATATATATATATATATATATATATAAATAAAAGAAATACTTGAATTTCAGTGTTCATTTATTTACACATATACACACACATAACACTCATCTACTCATTGTTGAGTTAAGGGTTGAATTGTCCATCCTTGTTCTATTCTCTGTCACTATTTCAGAACACACACATTATACAAATATACATTATAAAATCAATAAGAAAACAGGAGCTCTAATTTGGGAGTCTGAATTAGGATCAGAAGTTCCTATATAAACATTGCGCACTCACGTCGCCTTTTTGTATTGATTACTGCAGCTGTGCACTGGATTAATTCACAAATACAAACTACAACTCACAAACACTTTAGAGTTAGGCTCCACCATCAGAATGTGTACTTAAACTTATAAAGATCACATGGATATTATTCAGTGAGTTGATTCACCAAAACTAACCTGTTATACAGGAGGAAAAAGCACACAGGATGTTTCAATTGTTCACAGACTGGTTGCGCTCATCAGAATGACAAGACACTTCCGGTCTGCAGGTGATAGCATTCAATTGGGAAGAAACGCCCGACTGCCCCCTACTGACCAATGTGAATACTGATAAATGTGTAATGACAGCTCCAAAAACGAATTCAAACCACAAAATAAAATAAATAAATCAACACAAAAATGTGACACATTATGGGTGGGTCACATACAGTATGCATGTACAGTAGATGGCAGTATTGTCCTGTTTAAAAGTGTCACAACATTGCTGTTTACGGCAGACGAACTGCTTTACGGTAGATGAAAACTTGACTGCTGTTGTTGTGTGTTGTTACCGCGCTGGGAGGACGTTAATGAAACTGCCTAACAATAAATCCACATAAGAAACCAAGTACTCACCCTCCATCATTAGCTGTTTATATTGTGGGAAAGCGGACGTGTGAACAGGCTGTCAACACGTCACTCAGGTCCGCATGGAGCTGGAGGGGACGTGGCCTCCAGCTCCGCCTGAATTTCGGGAGATTTTCAGGAGGAAATTTGTCCCGGGAGGTTTTCGGGAGACGCGCTGAATTTCGGGAGTCTCCCGGAAAATCCGGGAGGGTTGGCAAGTATGGACAAATATGACGTATTTTCAGGACTGTATATAAGCCACACCCACTGAATTTTTGAAGAAAATGATTATTGTTCCATATATAAGCCGCACCGGACTATAAGTGGCAGATATGTATGTATAATTTAAAAATAGAAGCCATTATGTCAGTTTGTTATGTGTGTGTGTGCTCCTGCTAGGATGTTGGCCAAGGGTCCTCTGGGTCGTCCCCCCAGCTTGGCTCACCTGGACAAGGTCAACTCCAACAGCCTGGACTCCTGCGTGACTATTCAGGACCTCCCACCCAAAGTTCCCCCTTACTCCAAGCTCCAGGACCTGGCGGGCTCCCACTCGGCGGCCCGCCTGACCCCCAGCCCGGCACCCGTGCTCCACATCGACTCCCCCAGCTCCTACACCTGCGAGAGCCTGGGAGCTTCACCTCTGCTCTACCCCAAACTGTCCAGCGTGCACCGCAGCATGGAGTCTCTGCCCCTCCAGATGAGCGTGGCCTCCTGTGCCAGGATGGCCTCCGCGGAGAGGGGTGCGGGGACTTGGGGCGCCGGCAGCAGGACATCCCTCAACATCTTGGAAGGGTTGGTCCATCTCCACCATCTCATCTTCATGGAGGACAGGAGATGTTTCATGTTTCTTCTCTGTCCACAGGATGCAGGTGGACCGGAACACGTTGCCCAAGAAAGGCTTGGAGTAAGTTGCCACGGTCTCTCCTCTCCTCCTCACATGTCACACTCCATCTTCTTCCTCTCAGACGCTGCGGCTCCAGCTTGTCGGACAGTGACGGCACCAAACCCGGCAGACGACACTCCCACAATGTCAGCACCAGTGAGAGCCCACCTCAGCTGCCTTCACCCCCCCGCCCACGGCACCTCCTCCACAGCACCCGAGCCCCTCTCACCAACGTGGGTGAGCAAGTCTTCACCACGTCCGCTCGCACCAGGAGATCTTTGCTAGTCTGTGGTGGTCATGAACATGTTCTTCCCCAAAGGACATGTTCTTCCTTCAAATCTCTGAAATGTCATAAATTAAAAAAAAACATTTATTTACCATATTTTTCGGTCTATAAGTCGCAGTTTTTTTCATAGTTTGGCCGACTTATACTCAGGAGCGCCTTATGTGTGAAATGATTAACACATTAGCGTAAAATATCAAATAATATTATTTAGCTCATTCACGTAAGAGACTAGACCAGGGGTCGGCAACCCGCATGCGGCTCTTTAGCGCCGCCCTCGTGGCTCTCTGGAGCTTTTTCAGAAATGTATGAAAAATGGAAAAAGATAAGGGGAAACAATCTATTTTTTGTTTTAATATGGTTTCTGTAGAAGGACAAACATGACATAAAGCACACTGTTTATATTAAACATGCTTCACTGATTCGAGTATTTGGCGAGCGCCGTTTTGTCCTACTAATTTTGGCGGTCCTTGAACTCACCTTAGTTTGTTTACATGTATAACTTTCTAGGACGTGTTTTATGCCACTTCTTTTTCTGTCTCATTTTGTCCACCAAACTTTTAAGGTTGTGCATGAAAGGTGAGGTTTGTTGATGCTATTGACTTGTTGGAGTGCTAATCAGACATATTTGGTCACTGCATGACTGCAAGCTAATCGATGCTAACATGCTATTTAGGCTAGCTATATGTACATATTGCATCATTATGCCTCATTTGTAGCTATATTTGAGGTCATTTAGTTTCCTTTAAGTCATCTTAATTCAATTTATATCTCATGACACACTATCTGTATGTTATATGGCTTTTAATTTTTTGCGGCTCCAGACAAGATTTTTTTTTGTATTTTTGGTCCAATATGGCTCTTTCAACATTTTGGGTTGCCGACCCAAAACAAGATTTCATGGGATTTAGCGATTAGGAGTGACAGATTGTTTGGTAAACGTATAGCAGGTTCTATAGGTTTTACAAACCCCGTTTCCGTATGAGTTGGGAAATTGTGTTAGATGTAAATATAAACGGAATACAATGATTTGCAAATCCTTTTCAACCCATATTCAGTTGAATATGCTACAAAGACAACATATTTGATGTTCAAACTCATAAACTTTATTTTTTTTTGTAAATAATAATTAACTTAGAATGTCATGGCTGCAACACGTGACAAAGTAGTTGGGAAAGGGCATGTTCACCACTGTGTTACATCACCTTTTCTTTTAACAACACTCAATAAACGATTGGGAACTGAGGAAACTAATTGTTGAAGCTTTGAAAGTGGAATTCTTTCCCATTCTTGTTTTATGTAGAGCTTCAGTCGTTCAACAGTCCGGGGTCTCCGCTGTTGTATTTTATGCTTTATAATGCGCCACACATTTTCGATCGGAGACAGATCTGGACTGCAGGCGGGCCAGGAAAGTACCCGCACTCTTTTTTTACGAAGCCACGCTGTTGTAACACGTGCTGAATGTGGCTTGGCATTGTCTTGCTGAAATAAGCAGGGGCGTCCATGAAAAAGACGGCGCTTAGATGGCTGCATATGTTGTTCCAAAAGCTGTATGTACCTTTCAGCATTAATGGTGCCTTCACAGATGTGTAAGTTACCCATGTCTTGGGCACTAATACACCCCCATACCATCACAGATGCTGGCTTTTGAACTTTGCGTCGATAACAGTCTGGATGGTTCGCTTCCCCTTTGGTCCGGATGACACGATGTTGAATATTTCCAAAAACAATTTGAAATGTGGACTCATCAGACCACAGAACACTTTTCCACTTTGCATGAGTCCATCTTAGATGATCTCGGGCCCAGAGAAGCCGGCGGCGTTTCTGGGTGTTGTTGATAAATGGCTTTCGCTTTGCATAGTAGAGCTTTAACTTGCACTTACAGATGTAGCGACCAACTGTATTTAGTGACAGTGGTTTTCTGAAGTGTTCCTGAGCCCATGTGGTGATATCCTTTAGAGATCGATGTCGGTTTTTGATACAGTGCCGTCTGAGGGATGGAAGGTCACGGTCATTCAATGTTGGTTTCTGGCCATGCCGCTTACGTGGAGTGATTTCTCCAGATTCTCTGAACCTTTTGATGATATTATGGACCGTAGATGTTGAAATCCCTAAATTTCTTGCAATTGCACTTTGAGAAACGTTGTTCTTAAACTGTTTGACTATTTGCTCACGCAGTTGTGGACAAAGGGGTGTACCTCGCCCCATCCTTTCTTGTGAAAGACTGAGCATTTTTTGGGAAGTTGTTTTTATATCCAATCATGGCACCCACCTGTTCCCAATTAGCCTGCACACCTGTGGGATTTTCCAAATAAGTGTTTTATGAGCATTCCTCAACTTTATCAGTATTTATTGCCACCTTTCCCAACTTCTTTGTCACGTGTTACTACTTCAACATTTCTCGACCGATTTAAACAATTCCAACACAAACAATTTCAGCTCATTTCAAGACATTCATGCTTCTAATAATTTTAAAAAAATCCTGCTTTTCCCCAACATTCCCAAATTTCCAGGAAGTCCCCATTGAAATGAATGGGACATTTTTCAAAGTTCCACAACTCCCACATTTCTTAACCGAATCAAACCGTTCTAACTTCAAAATATTCAGCCTGTTCAGGAATTGTGTGCTCTCTTTCAATAATTGAAACAAAAATTCCAGGATTTTCTAGAATTCTCAGTTTTCAGGGACATTTTCCCCATCCAAAATGATTTATCCATTTTTCAAACTTCCACAATTCCCACATTTTTCAACCGATTCAAGCCATTTCACCTTTAACACATTCGATTCATCCTGGAAATTCAAACTGCCATTTTTTCACGTTCAACAAATTTCCAGGAATTTCTGTTTTTTTCCAACCTTATTTCCAACCTTTTTTAGTGCGATGACTCCTTTCACATTTTTCAAACCACTTCAAGCGTTCCCCCGTCAAAACATTCCTCTTAGTCAGGACAAAAAAACAAGTTGGTTTAAGAACTTGTGGCCTGGCCAGAGCCTAGACCTGAATCCCACTGAACATCTGTGATATAAAGACGTCTGCGCAGCGACGCTTCACATCCAGCCTGATGGAGCTTGAGAGGTGCTGCCAAGAGGAAAGAGAGAAAGTGCCCAAAGATACTGTAGGTGTGCCAAGATTGTGGCATGGTAGTCAACTAAGTACTGATCAGAGGGTCTGAATATTTATTTTAATACATTTGCAAAAAAAATATTTCACAATATTGGGTATTGTGTGTAGAATTTTGAGGACAAAAAAGAATGTAATTTATTTAGGCTGAAACTGAAGAAAAGGTGAAGTTCTGTTTAATACTTTTCTGGATGCAATGTAGGAAGTTTACATGTAGACACTTACATTATGAACATCTCACTTACAGTATGAACATCTCACTCACAGTATGAACATCTTACAGTATGAACATCTCACTTACAGTATGAACATCTTACAGTATGAACATTTCACTTACAGTATGAACATCTTACAGTATGAACATCTCACTTACAGTATAAACATCGTACTTACAGTATGAACATCTCACTTACAGTATAAACATTGTACTTACAGTATGAACATCTCACTTACAGTATGAACATCTTACAGTATGAACATTTTACAGTATGAACATCACACTCACAGTATGAACATCTCACTTACAGTATGAACATCTTACAGTATGAACATCTCACTTACAGTATGAACAACTTACAGTATGAACATTTTACAGTATGAACGTCTCACTTACAGTATGAACATCTTACAGTATGATCAACTCACTTACAGTTTGAACATCTTACAGTATGAACATCTCACTTACAGTATGAACATCTCACTTACAGTATGAACATCTTACAGTATGATCAACTCACATACAGTATGAACATCTTACAGTATGAATATCTTACAGTATGAACACCTCACTTACAGTATGAACACCTCACTTACAGTATGAACATCTCACTCACAGTATGAACATCTTACAGTATGAACACCTCACTTACAGTATGAACACCTCACTTACAGTATGAACATCTTACAGTATGAATATCTTACAGTATGAACACCTCACTTACAGTATGAACATCTCACTTACAGTATGAACAAAATGTCTTCTTCAAGCTGCTCTCTGTGTTTCTCTTTTGCAAAAGTGGCCCCAATCTCGTCGGGCCCTCAGAGGATGTCACGCTCCAACAGCATCGGGCCCCCCAGCGACTCCGCCTGCGAGCTGTTTGGCTCCTCCCCCCTGGGCAGCAGCATGTCCCTGGCCGACAGGCCCAAGAGCATGATGCGTTCAGGGTCTTTCCGGGAACCAGCAGACGACGGTACGGCTCACAAAAGTATTACCTTGTGTGGAAATGTCCATTTTTATGAGAAAGTGTTGGCAAAGTTGACATTTTCATAATCATTTAATAATACACAACATGTGTTTTTAATAATGTTCTCATACTTTTTATAGTGCACGGATCTGTTCTCTCTTTGGAGTCCAACGCTTCGTCCAACTACTCTGTGAGTAAATGAATGCAAATGATGAACATAAGTGTTATCTACTATTATTATTATTATTATTATTATTAATTAACTTTCAATGCTACACGAGCAACGATGTCAGTACTTTTCTCTTTTCTGAGCTGTAAAGTGTTTAAACTTCCTCTTCTACTTCATCCTCTTACCTGCATCTTTTCACAATGCCTTCCTCAGACCGAGGACAAGGTCCAAGGAGAGGTGAGGCCAGTGTCCTTTTTCCTTCACCACCCATCAAACTTTACTCTGTCAACTCTTTTTTTTCTCCCATTTCATTATTTCAATTGGTTTTTTTCTTTTTTCAACACCTTTTTCTATTCTTCCAGACGTAGTTATCAGTCTCTCTGTACACAACCTCTATTAGAAATCATCAATCGGATGTATTGTCCGGGCTATAGGGCGCATATAAGCCACACCCACTAATTGATATGGGGGGAAAAACTAAACATTTTACGTATAAAAGCCACACCGGACTATAAGTCACAGATATATACGTTGTGAAATGAGTTATTTATACAGAAATATTCTGTAAATGTTTATTTACATACCTTCATTGTTCCCAAACAAGGCAGTAAAACGGATGGTCAAACAAAACAGAAGTCATGGTCATGGACCCACTAGCTGCGCAAGCTAAACAGACTCAATAACTCCACGCTGACGTTTTGGTGAATTTACTGAGGAATTTGTAAAACAATACAAAAATAATTTACTTATAAGTTAATAATACTAACATAGATGCTCGTAAACCTGTTAGCATATTGGCTAATGCTAACGACGCTAGCTTGATTACATTACGATAGAAGGTAGAAATATGCATGAAAACACTCCTACAGACATCACACATGGGACACTTTAGTAAGTAAGAATAGTTTAAGTTATATTGTAAAACTTAAAACGATGCTTGGAGCGATGAATGAAGAATACATACGAGTAGAAACGCTATGGATGGCTAGACTTTTCAGTTCGAGTGCATTAAACAGGAATTAAATTTTCAAGCTGCAGCAACTGTAGTGAGCAAACTCGTCCAAAAGATGGCGCCATGGCACAAACAAATTCTATCTTCTCAACGTATTTTTTTGGATTCTTTGTTTTTTGGCCTAAAATGAAGAAAAATACATAAACTAGCCGCACCGTCTTATAACATTCCGGACATGTCGAAATGTGCAAATGTAAACGTGATGCAACTTGCAATGCTAAATGTAGTTTTGGTTTATTTCTAAATCTCATGTTGGTCTTATTGATGACATAATCATCTAATTTGCATAACCAACTTACAGTACATTAGCACAGGGGTCCCTAAACATTTTAACTCAAGGGCCACATTGGGTTAAGATCCAGATGTCACGTGGTCTTCGTCAGCAGCCCGAGTCCTGATGAAGACCAGAAGGCGGGCTCACATTACACCAGTTTTAAAATCCCTGCGTTGGCTCCCTGTGTGTTTCAGGATCAATTTAAGGTTCTTATTGTAGTTTATAAATGTTTTATGGTAGTGGGCCTTCTCCTAATTCTTTCTTTTTTTTTTAAAACTTGGGACACTGCACAGGCCAAATGTGAACGCTGTTCAGAGACCCCTAAAACTCAAACTCTCAGACTTGTTTTCAGTCCCAAACATTTTCCACTGGTGCATTTGTCATTTGGTATTTCCAGGTGTGTTATGAGGACCAGACATGTTTGTGTCCTGGGAAGACGACTAGAAGTCTCGGTGAGGTGACTTGTCATGTTTGTCCGCAGCAAATCCGCAGCCTGAGACGTGAGCTGGAGTCTTCACAGGAAAAAGTGGCCGACTTGACCATGCAGCTGACTGCTAACGTGAGTACTGGACCCTGTTGGACTTTGTCATGTAGGACTTTGTCATGTAGGACTTTGTCATGTTGGACTTTGTCATGTAGGACTTTGTCATGTAGGACTTTGTCATGTTGGACTTTGTCATGTAGGACTTTGTCATGTTGGACTTTTTCATGTAGGATTTTGTCATGTAGGACTTTGTCATGTAGGACTTTGTCATGTTGGACTTTTTCATGTAGGACTTTGTCATGTAGGACTTTGTCATGTTGGACTTTGTCATGTAGGACTTTGTCATGTTGGACTTTTTCATGTAGGACTTTGTCATGTAGGACTTGTTGGACTTTGTCATGTTGGACTTTGTCATGTTGGACTTTGCCATGTAAGACTTTGTCATGTAGGACTTTGTCATGTAGGACTTTGTCATGTAGTACTTTGTCATGTTGGACTTTGTCATGTAGGACTTTGTCATGTTGGACTTTGTCATGTTGGACTTTTTCATGTAGGACTTTGTCATGTAGGACTTGTTGGACTTTGTCATGTTGGACTTTGTCATGTTGGACTTTGTCATGTAGGACTTTGTCATGTTGGACTTTTTCATGTAGGACTTTGTCATGTAGGACTTTGTCATGTTGGACTTTGTCATGTAGGACTTTGTCATGTTGGACTTTTTCATGTAGGACTTTGTCATGTAGGACTTGTTGGACTTTGTCATGTTGGACTTTGTCATGTTGGACTTTGTCATGTTGGACTTTGTCATGTAAGACTTTGTCATGTAGGACTTTGTCATGTAGGACTTTGTCATGTAGTACTTTGTCATGTTGGACTTTGTCATGTAGGACTTTGTCATGTTGGACTTTGTCATGTTGGACTTTTTCATGTAGGACTTTGTCATGTAGGACTTGTTGGACTTTGTCATGTAGGACTTTGTCATATTGGACTTTGTCATGTAGGACTTTGTCATGTTGGACTTTGTCATGTTGGACTTTGTCATGTTGGACTTTGTCATGTTGGAATTTGTCATGTAGGACTTTGTCATGTTGGACTTTGTCATGTAGGACCATCTATTGATGATACTTATTACTACTCACAGCACATCGCTCTTATAGTCTTATTTTGAAACCTGTATTAAAGTGCACATCCTATGTTCCTTTTGGCAGCATTTAATCCGATCTACTGTCCTGCCTCCTATTAGATGCTGTTTTCCTATTATTCAGCTCCATGACAATTATTATTATTATTATTATTAATCTCCATAACAATTGTTTTTAGGATGTTTGGTACAACTGACATTGCTTGCTTGATTCACACCTTTTCTGCACCTTTTACTCAGCGTCACTAACAGGAGTGGCACACCTGCATCACCTGCACGTGCAGCAATTAGCCTGGCAACTTTGTCCAATGGCTGCAACTTCCTGCATATTTTGGCCAACTGGGCGTCATTTTGAGCCATCAAATGTGTCTTTGAGTGACACTCCATCGTGCATGTCACCGGTCTCATCTAAACCTTGTTCTATGTTGTGCAGACAAAGTGAGGACATCGGCGTGTCACGAGGCAGTGTTTACATGTTAGAGATGTTGAGGCGTGATGATGATGCAAAAGTGCTGCTTTTCATGGCCCTCAACGATCACAAATAGGACATAAACGAATGTTTGCATGGACAAACACTTTTCAAGTGTAGTAAATACGTGCATGGAGGATGTCTCAAATAACAGAGAAGACAACAGACAATAAGGAAGCTTCTGACGGTTTTTCTTTTTGTAATTCTAATTATTACTAGCAATAGATATAATTAATCAATACAGTGCAGTCTTTGTAGGAGTGTATTGGTATTGTACCCCCGTTTCCATATGAGTTGGGAAATTGTGTTAGATGTAAATATAAACGGAATACAATGATTTGCAAATCCTTTTCAACCCATATTCAGTTGAATATGCTACAAAGACAACATATTTGATGTTCAAACTCATAAACTTTATTTTTTTTTTGCAAATAATAATTAACTTAGAATTTCATGGCTGCAACACGTGCCAAAGTAGTTGGGAAAGGGCATGTTCACCACTGTGTTACATGGCCTTTCCTTTTAACAACACTCAGTAAAGGTTTGGGAACTGAGGAGACACATTTTTGAAGCTTCTCAGGTGGAATTCTTTGCCATTCTTGCTTGATGTACAGCTTAAGTTGTTCAACAGTCCGGGGGTCTCCGTTGTGCTATTTTAGGCTTCATAATGCGCCACACATTTTCAATGGGAGACAGGTCTGGACTACAGGCAGGCCAGTCTAGTACCCGCACTCTTTTACTATGAAGCCACGTTGATGTAACACGTGGCTTGGCATTGTCTTGCTGAAATAAGCAGGGGCGTCCATGGTAACGTTGCTTGGATGACAACATATGTTTCTCCAAAAGC
This sequence comes from Nerophis lumbriciformis, assembly GCF_033978685.3. Lineage (NCBI taxonomy): Eukaryota > Metazoa > Chordata > Actinopteri > Syngnathiformes > Syngnathidae > Nerophis > Nerophis lumbriciformis. The sequence continues at coordinate 31,747,326 of NC_084550.2, forward strand.
TGTATGTACCTTTCAGCATTAATGGTGCCTTCACAGATGTGTAAGTTACCCATGTCTTGGGCACTAATACACCCCCATACCATCACACATGCTGCCTTTTACACTTTCACCCTAGAACAATCCGGATGGTTCTTTTCCTCTTTGGTCCGGAGAACACGATGTCCAGTTTCCAAAAACAATTTGAAATGTGGACTCGTCAGACCACAGAACACTTTTCCACTTTGTATCAGTCCATCTTAGATGAGCTCAGGCCCAGCGAAGCCGACGGCGTTTCTGGGTGTTGTTGATAAACGGTTTTTGCCTTGCATAGGAGAGTTCTAACTTGCACTTACAGATGTAGCGACCAACTGTAGTTACTGACAGTGGGTTTCTGAAGTGTTCCTGAGCCCATGTGGTGATATCCTTTACACACTGATGTCGCTTGTTGATGCTGTACAGCCTGAGGGATGGAAGGTCACGGGCTTAGCTGCTTACGTGCAGTGATTTCTCCAGATTCTCTGAACCCTTTGATGATATTACGGACCGTAGATGGTGAAATCCCTAAATTCCTTGCAATAGCTGGTTGAGAAAGGTTTTTCTTAAACTGTTCAACAATTTGCTCATGCATTTGTTGACAAAGTGGTGACCCTCGCCCCATCCTTGTTTGTGAATGACTGAGCATTTCATGGAATCTACTTTTATACCCAATCATGGCACCCACCTGCTCCCAATTAGCCTGCACACCTGTGGGATGTTCCAAATAAGTGTTTGATGAGCATTCCTCAACTTTATCAGTATTTATTGCCACCTTTCCCAACTTCTTTGTCACGTGTTGCTGGCATCAAATTCTAAAGTTAATGATTATTTGCAACAAAAAAAAAAAATGTTTATGAGTTTGAACATCAAATATGTTGTCTTTGTAGCATATTCAACTGAATATGGCTTGAAAAGGATTTGCAAATCATTGTATTCCGTTTATATTTACATCTAACACAATTTCCCAACTCTTATGGAAACGGGGTTTGTAGATCACAGGTGTCAAACTCAAGGCGCGGGGGCCAGTTCTGGCCCACCACATCATTTTAGGTGGCCCGCGAAAGCCTGGAAAACATTCAATTCAATTATTTTTTTAATTGTTTTATTTATTTTTTTAACTAAATGCATTCATTCTTTCAACTCTGACAGCAAAAAAATGCATATTTTAAACTTTAATATTATCTGATCGTGCCAATGATATTATTATTTACTGTATTGCAAAACTATTTTTGTGAGATAAAAACAAATAGTTAAATATCTGCTTGTCACCTTTATTTATTATTATTCAGGGTTGGAATTGGGGTTAAATCACCAAAAATGATTCCCGGGCGCGGCCACCGCTGCTGCTCACTGCTCCCCTCATTTCCCAGGGGGTGAACAAGGGGATGGGTCAAATGCAGAGGACACATTTCACCACACCTAGTGTGTGTGTGACTATCATTGCTACTTTAACTGTAACTTTATGTTTTTAAAGAAAGTTATACATAAAAAAATATCAAATAAATGCATTTGGATTAATCATGATTAATCACAGGTAATCACCCGCATGCATAATGTCATTTTTTTTTTTTTAAACGGCCCTCTGAAAGCAGCCATTACTGCGATGTGGCCCTCGATGAGTTTGACACCCTGTTGTAGACACGCCCTTTCCAAATCCTCACAGTACATCAAATGAAAACTGGGCGAGTGTAGTTTTTTTCTGGCGCTTTTGCATTGGCCGGTCTGAAAAGAAAGGACATCTGCACAATGTGAGGGCGTAAAGACAGGAAGGCGGGACTAGAAGAGGAAGTCTATGAGAGAAGTGTGTTCCTAGTACATAGAGGAGTTGTTTTTTTCAGACATTTCTTAAAAATGTCATCAAAATCTGTCCATAACTTTGTAAGTTCTGTGATGAGGTGGCGACTTGTCCAGGGTGTACCCCGCCTTCCGCCCAATTGTAGCTGAGATAGGCTCCAGCGCCCCTGCAACCCCAAAGGACTTTGTAAGTTTTGTTGCTAACAAACAGACCTTGGCGGAGGTAATAGAGTCTGAGTTGTACAAGAAGTAATGTACGACAATAATCTCCTAAAGTCAGATTTAGTAGTGATACTTCCCTAGTAATCTGATAATCCATCTAGTGCCTCAAAAACACAATTATTTCACAATTCTTGTTGAAATGTTGTATTTGATATTCAGGTTACAAGAAAGTCAGAAAACATTAACAACAAATTCAGAATAAGATCATTTCAAATTATTGCAAGAAAATAGTTTCACATTGTGAAATCCTGCAGGGACTGACATGAGTTTGTTAGAAGCACCGCCCCTAACTCACCTGTTACCTGCCTGGGTGTGTGTGTGTGTGTGTGTGTGTGTGTGTGTGTGTGTGTGTGTGTGTGTGTGTGTGTGTGTGTGTGTGTGTGTGTGTGTGTGATCCAAGTGCCTAACGACCTGTTTCCCTCTCTTTTTGGCCCTCGGCTGCTTCTGACTCACTGACTTCCTGCTGCTCACTTCCTGCCCCTCCCCCACCCGCTCACCTTGCTTCTCTGGATGTTGCAGCTGGGCCAGGTGTGTTGGACCGAATGCCTTTTATTATTACTGTCCCTGTGTGGGTTAGGGTTAAGGGTTTTGGGTTAGGGGTTGTGGGTTAGGGTTAAGGGTTTTGGGTTAGGGTTAAGGTTTTTGGGTTAGGGGTTTTGGGTTAGGGTTAAGGTTTTTATGTTAGCGGTTTTAGGTTAGGGTTAGAGTTTTTGGGTCAGGGTTAGAGTTTTTGGGTTAAGTTTTGAGTTTTTGGGTTAGGATTAGGGTTTTGGGGTTAGGGTTTTTGGGTTAGGGTTAGTGTTTATGGGTTAGGGTTTTTGGGTTAAATTGACAGTTTTTGGGTTATGTTTACAGTTTTTGGGTTGGAGTTAGAGTTTTTTGGTTAGGGTTTTTGGGTTAGGGTTTATGGGTTAGAGTTTTTGGGTTAGGGTTAGAGTTTTTGGGTTAGGATAAGGGTTTTTGAGTTAGGATTAGGGTTTTTGGGTTAGGGTTAGCGTTTATATGGATTCAAGTTTTTGGGTCAGGGTTAGAGTTTTTGGGTTAAGGTTTTTGGGTTTGTGTTTCTGGGTTAGAATTAGCGTATATGGTTACGGTTGTTGGGTTAGGGTTAGAGTGTTTAGGTTAGGGTTAGAGTTTTTGGGTTAGGGTTTATGGGGTAGAGTTTTTGGGTTAGGGTTAGAGTTTTTGGGTTAGGGTTAGAGTTTTTGGTTTAGAGTTTTTGGGTTAGAATTGGCGTATATGGGTTAGGGTTTTTGGGTTAGGGTTTGAGTTTTTGGTTTAGAGTTTTTGGGTTAGGGTTTTTGGGTTAAGGTTCGAGTTTTTGGGTTAGGCTTTTTGGGTTAGGGTTAGAGTTTTTGGTTTAGAGTTTTTGGGTTAGGGTTTTTGGGTTAGGGTTTTTGGGTTAAGGTTAGAGTTTTTGGGTTAGGCTTTTTGGGTTAGGGTTAACGTTTTGGGTTAGGGTTTTTGGGTTAGCATTTTGGGTTAGGGTTAGAGTTTTTGGTTTAGAGTTTTTGGGTTAGGGTTTTTGGGTTAGAATTAGCGTATATGAGTTAGGGTTTTTGGGTTAGGGTTAGAGTTTTTGGTTTAGAGTTTTTGGGTTAGGGTTTTTGGGTTAAGGTTAGAGTTTTTGGGTTAGGCTTTTTGGGTTAGGGTTAGAGTTTTTGGGTTAGGGTTAACGTTTTGGGTTAGGGTTTATGGGTTAGGGTTTTTGGGTTAGCATTTTGGGTTAGGGTTTTTGGATTAGGGATTAGGTTTTTGGGTTAGGGTTAGGTCCTTTTCTTAAATGTTGGAGCTTATTTGTTGCAACCACTCAAACGTCTGCCCCTAAAGTACTTCTTGGTGTCTCTTGGTGTCTCCACAGGCGAACCTGGTAGCTGCTTTTGAACAGAGTCTGGCACTGATGACTGCTCGTCTGCAGACCTTGTCTGTGTCCTCAGACCAGAAGGTAGTTCTTCTCCCTGCTGGTCAGTCCTTGGCTTGGAATCCAAGCAAACGTCTTTTGACTCCTCAGGATTCTGAACTGAATGAGCTGAGGGAGACCATTGAGATTCTGAAGACCAAGAACACAGAAGCCCAGGAACTCATTCACGGGGCTCTCAATGACTCTGAGCTGGCATCTAAAGGTAGATAAGTGCTTCAATAGCCAGACACAAAGTCAGGTGACACATGTGTCTCTGGTCATGTGACTCAGAGCTGCAGATCAAGCGTCACAACTCGTCAGAGAGCATCTGCAGCCTCAGCAGCACCACCAGCCTCTCCAGCCTGGGCAGCCTGAAGGAGCAGGAGGCCAAGAAGAAGAAGAAGAAGAGCTGGGTGAGGAAGCACACTTCAAACTTCAGGCTTGAAAGCAAACATGGAGAGAAGTTCCTGCATGATAACGCTCTTGTCTCTCCCTCATGCCCACCACTGGTGTGTCAGGTGTACGAGGTAAGTGAGGATGGACACACCTTCACTCACCTGGGAAGTCTCTCTCCACAAACTTATTTACTTACTTTTTAGTCAAGAGGAAACTTTTTTTCTTGATTTGGAATGACACAAACATCTCCCAGAAGATGATAATACAAAGTACTAGTAGAGTTGTACCGTATACCGGTACTAGTATAGTATACTAGTACTAGTATAGTATACCAGTACTAGTATAGTATACTGGTACTAATGAATCAAAAATGGTATTATACTCTGTTTGAAAAGTACCGGTTCCAGGGCATGACAGTGTGTCGTCACGTCATGACATTGCTGGTTTTAGAATCAGAGGAGCATGTTGGGCAGCGCGCACACAGAGTACTTACAAGCAGACACAGTGTGTAGACAGAAAAGGAAGAATGGACGCATTTTGGTGTAAAAAGTAAAGATAAAGGTGAAGTTATAACACTGAAACACCCTCAGGGAGAGCTGCTTTAACACATGGCTAGCTAGCTAGCGGCTAACATCCATCCGCAGTGTTTTAAGTACTTCTAAATCACTAATATTACAAGTAGCATTATCACTGGATGAGGAGGAATAGCTAAACATGCTTCACTACACACCGTAGGAGGATACAATAGCTCACCAGCGTCACAATGTAAACAAATGCCATGGGTGGATCTACACCTGACATCCACTGTAATGATACCAAGTACAGGAGCGTATCTAATCGGTACTACTATGATTACATTGATATCACAAATGTTTTTTTCCTTTAAAAAAAATTTAATATTATGTTTATAAAGTCAGTAAATATGTCCCTGGACACATGAGGACTTTGAATATGACCAATGTATGATCCTGTAACTACTTGATATCACATCCATACATACATATATATATATATATATATATATATATATATATATATATATATATATATATATATATATATATATATATATATATATATATATATGTATATGTATATATGTATATATATATATATATATATATATATATATATATATATATATATGTATATATGTGTGTGTATATATATATATGTATATATGTGTGTATATATATATATGTATATATATATATATATATATATATATATATATATATATATACACACACACACATATATACATATATATGTATATATGTGTGTATATATATATATATACACACATATATACATATATATATATACACATATATATATATATAAATATATATATACACATATATACATATATATATTAATATACACTGTACATATACATATATACACTGTGTATATATGTATATAAAACCAACATAACATAAGAAAACATGTATATATGCACTGTATATGTACATATATACACGGTACATATATATATATATATATATATAAATATATATATATATATATATATATATATATATATATATACATATATATATAAATATACATATATACCGTATATTACCAAATAGTAGCCCGGGCGTTTATTTCACAAAATGGGGTCAGACCCCGGGCGGCTATTAGGACATGGGCGGTTATTTGCACAAGGCTTTTATTTATTTTTGCACCAGCCTGCACCAGGCCATTATTTGGTTACAATGGTTAATGTCCAGTATTTTTTTTCGTACTAAAAACTTTAAATGTAAAAGCTAATGTAAACATACAAACAAAAAAACAAGACTATCAAAAGACAAGAGATCAACAAGGCCTCAACATGACAGTAGTGCAACAATTGTCAAATAGAATACAAATACTAAAAATAAATAAACTTTTTAAATAAAGCAGCCTACCGGGAAAAATAAAATTATGGTACCAAGTACTCAAGTATAAAACCCACCATCAAAACAGAACAATAATACTGTCACTGTCCTTTGCCTTAATGCGGATCATTTTGCGGGACACACGGCGGTTCAGTCCACGAACGTGATGTATCCACTGACACAAATTAGCATCAAGCTCGTCGCTCACTTTCTTCCTACCTCCACCAGATAAGCGAGCCCGTTTTCCATCGATTGCCGACTGAGATTGTAGTTCTCCCTTTTTTTGTTTCCATTCTCGTACACGTTTTGGGTCAACGTTAAACTGCCTGGCCGCTGCCAAACCAGAATTCTGCTCCGCATACTTCACAACCGCTAGCTTGAACTTTAAGTCAAACTTTCTGTTCTTCCCCCTTAAAGTATTCCCGTCCATCAGTTGTGGTGTACCGGTATCCTGTTCATTCAACTCACTGCTGCTGTTGCTTGCCATGTTGAAACTTTTCCTCGTGGGTTTGTTGTTGTCGTTGAGTGTGTGTTACGCTATATGCGGTCACCCATTGCAATATGTTGATTACCCAGAATCCCCACGTAACGTCTGCTGTTACCGTAATGACCAGAATTATTGCACCTTTGCTTTTCCTTTTAGCTTATAAATTGGGTTTAATGAAGTCAATATGATTTTAATCTAAATTATGCAAATAACAGCCCATGGGCGGCTATTTGGACATAGGCGTTTATTAGGAAGAGGCGTTTATTTCACAAAATGGGGTCAGACCCCGGGCGGCTATTAGGACATGGGCGGTTATTTGCACAAGGGCGTTTATTTGGTAATATACGGTATGTATATATATTAGTGATGGGTTGATGAGGCGTCATGAAGCGTTTCGACACATAGCAAAACGGTATTGATACTGTGTAGATACTGTGTCACTAAATACTGACATCTGCTGGACATTAAAAATCCCTACAGGCAACCTATGGACCGACTCAACTGACACTGATTTTATGACCTAGTATATACAATAATATAAACCAAGTCATTGTATTTCATATCTTCATATAAATAAAAATATATTTTTATCTTTTTAGATACAGTCAATAAATAATGTGAACATGTATCATAACATGGAAATCTAAGAGAACGTGTTGTGAATGCGGATGCTTGTGGACTGGGAATTTATTTTTTATTTTATTTTTTTTACACATTTTTATTTAAAAAAAACAGTTTTTCCAACGTATTAAATTTTAGACGATTTCTCTTAGTTATTATTTCTCCGGCTGTAGAAAAGACCCGCTCACAGGGCACAGAGAAGGCGGGAGTGCGACACAGTTCGCATATCGGTCACGTGACCAAAACAGCTCATGATCGGTCACGTGACTTTCTAAAAGCGGTACGCGCACCAACACAGGGTTTTGCTCTATGAGCTCGACGCATGCGCCGATGCATCGGTGTTGCCGGACCCATCACTAATATACAGGTAAAAGCCAGTAAATTAGAATATTTTGAAAAACTTTATTTATTTCAGTAATTGCATTCAAAAGGTGTAACTTGTACATTATATTTATTCATTGCACACAGACTGATGCATTCAAATGTTTATTTCATTTAATTTTGATGATTTGAAGTGGCAACAAATGAAAATCCAAAATTCTGTGTGTCACAAAATTAGAATATTGTGTAAGGCTAATACAAAAAAGGGATTTTTAGAAATGTTGGCCAACTGAAAAGTATGAAAATGAAAAATATGAGCATGTACAATACTCAATACTTGGTTGGAGCTCCTTTTGCCTCAATTACTGCGTTAATGCGGCGTGGCATGGAGTCGATGAGTTTCTGGCACTGCTCAGGTGTTATGAGAGCCCAGGTTGCTCTGATAGTGGCCTTCAACTCTTCTGCGTTTTTGGGTCTGGCATTCTGCATCTTCCTTTTCACAATACCCCACAGATTTTCTATGGGGCTAAGGTCAGGGGAGTTGGCGGGCCAATTTAGAACAGAAATACCATGGTCCGTAAACCAGGCACGGGTAGATTTTGCGCTGTGTGCAGGCGCCAAGTCCTGTTGGAACTTGAAATCTCCATCTCCATAGAGCAGGTCAGCAGCAGGAAGCATGAAGTGCTCTAAAACTTGCTGGTAGACGGCTGCGTTGACCCTGGATCTCAGGAAACAGAGTGGACCGACACCAGCAGATGACATGGCACCCCAAACCATCACCCAACCATGCAAATTTTGCATTTCCTTTGGAAATCGAGGTCCCAGAATCTGGAAGAAGACAGGAGAGGCACAGGATCCACGTTGCCTGAAGTCTAGTGTAAAGTTTCCACCATCAGTGATGGTTTGGGGTGCCATGTCATCTGCTGGTGTCGGTCCACTCTGTTTCCTGAGATCCAGGGTCAACGCAGCCGTCTACCAGCAAGTTTTAGAGCACTTCATGCTTCCTGCTGCTGACCTGCTCTATGGAGATGGAGATTTCAAGTTCCAACAGGACTTGGCGCCTGCACACAGCGCAAAATCTACCCGTGCCTGGTTTACGGACCATGGTATTTCTGTTCTAAATTGGCCCGCCAACTCCCCTGACCTTAGCCCCATAGAAAATCTGTGGGGTATTGTGAAAAGGAAGATGCAGAATGCCAGACCCAAAAACGCAGAAGAGTTGAAGGCCACTATCAGAGCAACCTGGGCTCTCATAACACCTGAGCAGTGCCAGAAACTCATCGACTCCATGCCACGCCGCATTAACGCAGTAATTGAGGCAAAAGGAGCTCCAACCAAGTATTGAGTATTGTACATGCTCATATTTTTCATTTTCATACTTTTCAGTTGGCCAACATTTCTAAAAATCCCTTTTTTGTATTAGCCTTAAGTAATATTCTAATTTTGTGACACACGGAATTTTGGATTTTCATTTGTTGCCACTTCAAATCATCAAAATTAAATTAAATAAACATTTGAATGCATCAGTCTGTGTGCAGTGAATAAATATAATGTACAAGTTACACCTTTTGAATGCAATTACTGAAATAAATCAAGTTTTTCAAAATATTCTAATTTACTGGCTTTTACCTGTATATATTAAACCAACATAATATAATAATACATGTATATGTACACTGTATATATATATATATATATATATATATATATATATATATATATACATATTTACACTGTGTACATATATATATATATATATATATATATATATATATATATATATATATATATATATATATTATACCAACATAACATAATAATGACAGCACAACAATCTGTTTTTTTCATCCAAACAACACAACAACATTACAGCAAGCTTAAATGTCAAAACACACACACACGCACACACACACACACACACACACACACACACACAAACACACACACAACTCTTGTTGGTACGCTCCAAAACGTTAACCACCATGTTGCCACACTAGCAAGCAACATGGTGTGGCATTGTTGAACACTTGTGACTACAAAGTCAGACACAATATAGATACCTTCTTTTTTATAAAAGTTGCAAATGTGGACTTTCTTCTTGAAGCTAACTGGCCTACAGGCTAAGTCCGAGCAGTTGCTTAGCAACCTGAAGCTAAACAGTGAGAGTTAAGACACATTTCAAGTGTTTGTGGTCACACTAAGTCACCTCTAAGAGCGACTGACACACCTGACGGGCACAAGCTACCATAATGAAGTAGTGAGGTGCACACGCGACCACAATGAAGTAGTGAGGTGCACACGCAACCATAATGAAGTAGTGAGGTGCACATGCTACCATAATGAAGTAGTGAGGTGCACACGCTACCATAATGAAGTAGTGAGGTGCACAAGCTACCATAATGAAGTAGTGAGGTGCTGCTTCAATATGGTGGACAGGAAGTGATGTCATGAAAATGGCAGAATGAAGCGTAGGTCCCCACTCAGAGGCATGTAAATGTTCTCTTACCCAAAAGGTTGCAAGTAGAGGCGTTTGTAAGTGGAGGTTGTTCTGTATTGTCTCACTGGTGGCCCTTGTCTTCTCCACAGTTACGCAGCTCCTTCAACAAGGCCTTCAGCAAGAAGGGCTCCAAGCAGTCGGGGCCCTACGCTGACATCCAGGAAATCGCCACGCCGGAGTCATCAGCCCCCTCCTCGCCCAAAGTCCACCGTGACGGAGGTGACCCTCCGTCATCCTCCATGAAGACCTCCGCGTCGTCGTCTGGGTGAGAAACTGAAACTGAAAGTGAAACTGAAACTGAGCGAACGCGACGAGCAGTAACACCCAGCTGGTGTTCTCGCACACGTGCAACAGACTCCATGAGGAGGGCGAGCCGGAGGACGACAAGGTCGTGTCCACCCTGAGATCAGAACTCTGGGAGAAGGAAAGGAAACTGACTGACATCCGCCTGGAGGCTTTAAGCTCCGCCCATCAGCTGGAGCAGCTGCAGGACACCATGACCAGCATGCAGGTACGCCAACACACCTGGACCGCATCACCTGAGTACCAGGACATCAAAGTGACACCAGGCCACTTGCAGAGGACGGTGGAGAATCTGAAGGTGGAGAACGACCAACTGAGGACCAGCGGGGGGTCGCCCTGCTCGTCTCCTGGACCCTCAAGCTCCGCCTCCCAGTCCTCGGGTCTCACGTCGCTCTGCGGTTCTTCACCGCGACAGTCGGTAGCCGTGGCTAAAGGCTATGGCAGAAGGCTGAGTGACGGAACCAGCGCAGGTACATTTTATTACCCCATGTCTGGACTATAGGGCGCACCTGTATATAAGACGCACCTGCTAAACTTTAGAAGGAAAACATTTTTTTCCATATATTAGCCGCACCCACAACATTTTTGAAGAGAAAAAAAACGTTCCCACATATAAGCCACACCCACTACATTGTATAAGAAAAAAAAAGTTTTCCGCATATAAGCCGCACCCACTAAATTTTAGAAGAAAAAAATACTTTTCCACATATAAGCTGCACCCACTAAATTTTTGAAGAAAAAAAAACTTGCCCACATATAAGCCACACCCACTACATTGTGTAAAAAAATATATATACTTTTTCATATACAAGCCGCACCCACTACATTGTATAAAAAAATATATATACTTATTCATATACAAGCTGCACCCACTAAATTTTAGAAGAAAAAAATACTTTTCCACATATAAGCCACACCCACTACATTGTATAAAAAAATATATATACTTATTCATATATATAAGCCGCACCCACTAAATTTTAGAAGAAAAAAATACTTTTCCACATATAAGCCACACCCACTAAAGTGTAGAAAAAAAATACTTTTCCATATATAAGCCGCAACTACTAAATTTTGGAAGAAAAAAAAACATTCCCACATATTAGCCACACCCACTACATTGTATAGAAAAAAAATACTTTTTTCATATATAAGCCGCACCCACTACATTTGAGAAGAAAAAAATACTTTTCCGCATATAAGCCACACCCACTAAAGTTTAGAAGAAAACATATTTTTCCATATTTAAGCCGCACCCACTAAATTCCCCCCCCAAAAAACGTTCTATATAAAAGCCGCACCCACCAAATTCAAAAAATAATAATTTTACATATAAAAGCCACACCCACTAAATTTTAGAGGAAAAAATACATTTCCACATATAAGCCGCACCCACTAAATCCCAGAAGAAAAAAATATGTATCCATTTATAATCCGCACCCACTAAAGTTTAGAAGAAAAAATAAGTTTCCATATTTAAGCCCCACCCACTAAATCCCCCCCCCAAAAAACGTTCTATATATAAGCCGCACCCACTAAATTTCAGGGATTTTTTCCATATATAAGACGCACCCACTGAATTTTAGAGGAAAAAATACATTTCCACATATAAGCCACACCCACTAAATTTTAGAAGAAAAAAATACTTTTCCACATATAAGCTGCACCCACTAAATTTTTGAAGAAAAAAAAACTTTCCCACATATAAGCCACACCCACTACATTGTGTAAAAAAAAATATATACTTTTTCATTTATAAGCCGCACCCACTAAAGTTTAGAAGAAAAACTACTTTCCCATACATAAGCTGCACCCACTAAATCCCAGAAGAAAAACATATGTATCCATATATAAGCTACACCCACTAAAGTTTAGAAGAAAAAAAAAAAAAACTTTCCCACCGGGACGGCATGGCGCAGTGGAAGAGTGGCCGTGCGCAACCCGAGGGTCCCTGGTTCAATCCCCACCTAGTACCAACCTCGTCATGTCCGTTGTGTCCTGAGCAAGACACTTCACCCTTGCTCCTGATGGGTGCTGGTTAGCGCCTTGCATGGCAGCTCCCTCCATCAGTGTGTGAATGTGTGTGTGAATGGGTAAATGTGGAAGTAGTGTCAAAGCGCTTTGAGTACCTTGAAGGTAGAAAAGCGCTATACAAGTACAGCCCATTTATCATTTATCATTTATATAAGCCACACCCACTAAAGCTTAGAAGAAGAAAAAACTTTCCCACATATAAGCCACACCCACTACATTGTGTAAAAAAATATATATACTTTTTCATATATAAGCCGCACCCACAACATTTTTGAAGAAAAAAAAATGTTCCCACATATAAGGCACACCCACTACATTGTATAAGAAAAAAAAAACTTTTCCGCATATAAGCCGCACCCACTAAAGTTTAGAAGAAAAAAAAACTATTCCATATATAAGCTGCACCCACTAAAGTTTAGAAGAAAAAATACTTTTCCAAATACTTTTCCATATTCAAGCCGCACCCACTAACCCCCCCCCAAAAAAACCGTTATATATATATAAGCCGCACCCACCAAATTTCAGGGATTTTTTCCATATATAAGACGCACCCACTGAATTTTAGAGGAAAAAATACATTTCCACATATAAGCCACACCCACTACATTGTGTAAAAAAATATATATACTTTTTCATATATAAGCCACACCCATTAAAGTTTAGAAGAAAAAATACTTTTCCATATTTAAGCCGCACCCACTAAATCCCCCCCCCCCCAAAAAAAACACTTTATATATATAAGCCGCACCCACTAAATTTCAGGGATTTTTTTCCATATATAAGACGCACCCACTGAATTTTAGAGGAAAAAATAAATTTCCACATACAAGCCACACCCACTACATTGTGTAAAAAAAATATATATACTTTTTCATATATAAGCCACACCCACTAAATTTTTGAAGAAAAACTACTTTTACATATATAAGCTGCACCCACTAAATCCAAGAAGGAAAACATACTTTTCCGTATATAAGCCACACCCACTAAATTTTAGAGGAAAAAATACATTTACACATATAAGCTGCACCCGCTAACTTTTAGGAGAAGAAAATACTTTTCAATATACAAGCCGCACCCACTAAATCATAGAAGAAAGAAATATGTATCCATATATAAGCCGTGCCCACTAAAGTTTAGAAGAAAAAATTACTTTTCCGCATATAAGCCACATCCATTAAATCCCAGAAGAAAAAACATGTTTCCATATGCAAGCCGCACCGGACTATAAGTCACAGATATATATGTTGTGAAATGAGTTATTTACACAGGAATATTCTTTAAATGTTTATTTACATACCTTCATTGTTTCCAAACGGTGTCTGTAACAGGGCAGTAAAACGGCTGGTCCAACAAAACAGAAGTCATGGTCATGGACCCACTAGCTGCGCAAGCTAGCTCTCCAATAAGCTAAACAGACTCAATAACTCCACGCTGACGTTTTGCTAAATTTACTGAGCAATTTGTGAAAGTGAAACAATACAAAAAGAATGTAAGTTAATAATACTAACACAGACACTTGTAAACCTGTTAGCATATTAGCTAATGCTAACGACACTAGCTTGATTACATTATGATAGCATGTACAAACATGCATGAAAACACTCCTACAGACATCACACATGGGACACTTTAGTAAGTAAGAATAGTTTTAGTTATATTGTAAAACTTACAAACATTGCTTGGACTGATGAATGAAGAATACATACAAGTAGAAACGTTATGGACGGTGTTGCGTCGGACCAGATCTTCCTCCAAGGGCATTTAAGTTACTGGTCAATCCCAAATTCTTTTGGATGACATATATGCTGAGTAAGAAGGATCACCAGAACAGAATAGGAATATCATCAAGTTTTACTGAAAATTTCAGGAGAACAACCTAGACCAATACATTCATACCAGCTTCCTAAGTTGTTCTGACCCTCAAACTGAATAGCCCACTTCTTACACAGAAAGAAAGCCCCCACCTGTCCCGAAAGGAACACAGCCTCATTGTTCCACTAAAGATAAGACAAAAGGGAGTATTCCATTTCCTACAGTGCAAACCTTCAAGGTCACACACAGTTTACTTGCGGACATAAGATAAAAATAGAAAGAGTACAAATGGAAAAACACTAGATGTTTCAAATATGACTATGAATAGAAATAAATAACTCTTAAATATATATACAGTATATGTATGCATTCTTCCCAACGGTTAGATTTTTCAGTTCAAGGCATTAAAACAAGAAGTACATGGGACGCTTTAGTAAGTAAGAATAGTTTTAGTTATATTGTAAAACTTACAAACGTTGCTTGGAGTGATGAATGGAGAATCCATTTGAATAGAACGCTATGGACCATTCGAAGACAAAAGGGCACTTGTACATCCGGTTCAAATCTTTAAAGAGCAGGAAACTCTGTAGATATTTACCCAACAGGACTTGCAATGAGCAAAGTTGTCCAGAAGACGGCGCCGTAGCACCAACAAGAACGCAAAGTAAAAGCTGCACCGTTTTATACGCTGGTTTAAAGCGTAGGAAAAAAGTAGTGTGGAATTTACGATATTTTGTATCTGCTGATGTGGTTCTGATACTGATATACGTCAAAATGTCAAATATCAGCGCCGATACTTAGTCGGTGCCTGCTTCTATTGCCATTGTTTACTTTTGCAGATTCCAGCGAGTACGGCGGCCTGTCCTGGCAGAGGGATGACCACCGGGTCAGGGTGGTGGTCTGCGTGGCCCAGTTCCACGTCTTGAAAGATGTGAGTGTGCCAGGTAGTCCAGCACCAAAGACTGAGACTCACCTCCATGTTCTGACCTCAGCAGGAGGTCAAGCAGACTCATCTGTTCCTCGGCACTGTCAGGGTCAACGGGAGGATGGACTGGACCATGCTGGACTCGGCCGTCAGCCAGGCCTTCAAGGTGAGACTTTAGGGGACAGGACAGTTGCTGCTCCCTGCCACTAGAGGGCGTAGTTGTCTGGAGTCTGAAAGCTGATAGGGACTCTAGACCAGGATTGTGGTCCTCTTCATTCCAGGTTTACATTGCCAAAGTGGACCCCACCTCCAGTCTGGGCCTGTCCACAGACTCCATCTTCACTTACAGTATCGGACACATCAAGAGGGTTCTGGGGGGGGACGCCCCCGAGACGCAGCCCTCTCGCTGCGTGTCCCGAGGACCCGGCGGGATCACCGTGGCGCTGAAAGGTATGACCCGGTTCTTTGGGATACCATCTTTGTTCCGGGGGGGGGGGGGGCAAAGATGGAAGTTTCAGAGAAGAAGGAGACAGACTTTAAACTGACCTCACTCACAATTTAAGAGCCGCTAAAGTTCTCAATGTGAGACTTAAAAATGTTTTCATGACAATAGAAGTCCACACATGAATATTTAACTCTGGGGTCCCAAAATAAGGACGTTACAAATAAAAAAATCAGATTTTTTTAAATAAATAGTGATTTTAAATCTGCCCTTTCCAGCAAATCAATTAGTGGATGTAGATTGACTTTACAACAGAGAAATGTTTTATTTCGATTTGACTTTATTTAATCTTTGTTTATATAACCTACTACTCAGTGGCCTCGTGGTTAGAGTGTTCGCCCTGAGATGGGTAGGTTGTGAGTTCAAACCCCGGCCGAGTCATACCAAAGACTATAAAAATGGGAGCCATTACCTCCCTGCTTGGCACTCAGCATCAAGGGTTGGAATTGGGGGTTAAATCACCAAAAATGACTCCCGGGCGCGGCACCGCTGCTGCTCACTGCTCCCCTCACCTCCCAAGGGGTGATCAAGGGTGATGGGTCAAATGCAGAGAATAATTTCCCCACACCTAGTGTGTGTGTGACTATCATTGCTACTTTAACTTTTTAACTTATATATATATATATATATATATATATATATATTTAACTTTTTAACTTTATATATATATATATATATATATATATATATATATATATATATATATATATATATATATATATATATATATATATATATGTGTATATGTATGTATATATATATATATTTAAAAGTGTATAAATGTGTACATAATATGTATGTGTATGTGTATATATGTACAGTATATATGTATGTATAAATGTATGAATATCTATACATATGTGTATGTATATATATATATAAATATATATATATATGTATAATATATGTATGTATATTTATATGCAGTGTTGGGTTAGTTACTGAAAACCAGTAACTAGTTACAGTTACTAGTTACTTTATTTCAAAAGTAACTCAGTTACTAACACAGTTACTTACACCAAAAAGTAATGCGTTACTGTGAAAAGTAACTATTTAGTTACTTCTTTTTTTCTTCTTTTTTTTCTAAAGCTCCCATTAATGCCCTTTTTGCCTTAATTTCAGTACTGTTATTGCACTGGAGAATAATACAATCTGTTGATCAACTTGACATGCATTTTTATTTTCCTTTTAACATAATTAATGAAAAACAGTGCAACATAAAAAGGCATTCCTCCTTTCTTTAAACTTGGACCAATGACCATTAATAAAAAACAAGTTTAAGTGCAACATAAGAAGGCACATCATCTTCCTTGAAACATAGGTAGTGAAATAAAGCCTGACATCTGGAGTGATGCTGCTGTCTTCCACACTTGGAGCCATGGATTGTAGAATCCTTGTTTTCAGTGGCAGGATCATTGACACAGATGGTGAAGTTTCAGTGCTCAGTAGAGATGGAACACTTTTGAGGGGTTTAAGCACCTAGAGGACCTCATCTGCCACTCTCACATCATCATCAGACAGGGTGACATTTGTCTTCAGGGTGTTGTGGGTCAATGCAGAGTATATAGCTGCCTGCTGCTCCAACATATCATAAGTGGAGTTCCACCTCGTTGGGACATCATGTATGAGCAGGCAGCTTTAGCATTTCTTGCTTTGTCTTAAGCACATGAGCAGCTGTTGTGCTTGGGTGGAAGTAAGAAACCTTCCTGATCCTCCCAAAGAGGCGCTCCATCCTATTGACTGAGATTCCCTTCTGTGATGCCAAATTCACTACATGTGCAAAGCACCTATCTGTGGTCCCAGTCCTGCCTCATTCTCTGTAATTATTTGATTTTTGGCATTATCACGTGTGACTGGGATATCTTTATCTTCCATTCCTCCACTGCTTGTGTCAGTACCTGCGCAAGGTGACTCTCGTAGAGGGGGCGTGTCTTCTCATCTCCCAGTCTGCTGTGATGAAGTGAGCGCTTATAGTTCCGCTGGACGTCCACCCGTCTGTCATGAGCGCAACAGATGATGCTCGGGATAGTTCATCCACAACTTTTTTCTTCTCCTGCTCATAAAGATCTGGCACAATCTTATTGCTGAAGTGGGTGCGCGATGGGATGTCGTAACGTGGTTCAAGCACGTTCAGCATGTGTTTAAAAACCTCGTTTTGCACAACCGAATCTGCACTTATAAACACACCGATTCAATGGCGCTGGGCGTTCAAGGTCCTCCGTTATTGCGCTCGCCATGACCACGCTGTGTGTGGACTGAACGTGCCAACAACTTTTTTTTTTGTTTCATATATCAAACCGCGGATCAAACCTCCCCTGCCCACCCCCCCCCCCCACACACACATAGACCGCGCCTCTTTTCTTCTCTCCGGCTTGTGACAGAGGAAGATTCAGAAGAACGGCACCGCAGCGCTTCTGTTTCTAGCCGATACTACATCAAAAGTAACGTAAAATAACGCAGTAACGCATCATGTAGTAACGGTAACTAAATTACTGAATAAAAAAAAATAACGCGTTAGATTACTAGTTACCGCCGAAACTAACGGCGTTACAGTAACGCGTTACTTTGTAACGCGTTAGTCCCAACACTGTTTATATGTATGTATTATATATATATATATGTATAATATATGTATATATATATATATACATATATATATATATATATATATATATATATATATATATATATATATATATATATATATATATATATATGTATATGTGTGTGTGTGTGAGTGGGTAACCACGAAACAGGCTTGTTGAAATTAACCTGTAGTCTATTTGTCTGTTTCTTATACTACTATATACTAACCCCGTTTCCATATGAGTTGGGAAATTGTGTTAGATGTAAATATAAACGGAATACAATGATTTGCAAATCCTTTTCAAGCCATATTCAGTTGAATATGCTACAAAGACAACATATTTGATGTTCAAACTCATAAACTTTTTTTTTTTTGCAAATAATCATTAACTTTAGAATTTGATGCCAGCAACACGTGACAAAGAAGTTGGGAAAGGTGGCAATAAATACTGATAAAGTTGAGGAATGCTCATCAAACACTTATTTGGAACATCCCACAGGTGTGCAAGCTAATTGGGAACAGGTGGGTGCCATGATTGGGTATAAAAGCAGCTTCCATGAAATGCTCAGTCATTCACAAACAAGGATGGGGCGAGGGTCACCACTTTGTCAACAACTGCGTGAGCAAATTGTTGAACAGTTTAAGAAAAACCTTTCTCAACCAGCTATTACTATATACTGTATTAGACATTAGTCCTCTGTATTAGACATTAGTCCCCTGCATTAACAACGCTCCGTCCCAGAGTTGGAAGGAAACGCTTCAACTGGGTACCAGCCAGGTCCACCCATAGATGTTCATGTGGAACCCTACACTCGCCCACGGCTGGGAGTTATTTTCAGAGCCAAGTGCTGCAGCGACACATTTCTCATGAAGAGCATGCATCTACTTCATACAACTCGCCACATGGACTAGAAACAACGTTTGGCCTCCAAAGGAGTTTAGTTTGCTCTAATTAACAATCTCAAAGTAACATGAGCAGAAGTGAAGTGAATTATATTTATATAGCAGTTTTCCCCTAGTGACTCAAAGCACTTTACACGGTGAAACCCATTATCTAATTACAAAGTGGGTGAAGCGTCTTGCCCAAGGACACAACAGCTATGACTAGGATGGCAGAAGCGGGGATTGAACCTGGAACCCTCAAGATGGCACAGTCGCTCTACCAACCACTCCATAAGCTGACTTATGCAAGTCTACCACTTTGTGCTAGCTTCTGCTAACTCAAACATCCTAATTGATTGGCTGCCCACATCCCGTGCTATGCTTTCCACTTTTGTCACTGGCAGATTGGGATTCATACGCCATTCTTTGCGCTTGACCTGACACATGAAACGTGACGAATTAAGGGGTGCACTATCCACTTTAATTTAGATAGCCGTAGAGTGTTGAATATCTTTAAATTGTGTTTTGTGGCAATTCCAACTTTGACCACAACGTCAGTTGCCATGTAGAGTGGCGCTTTCCATTATTTTCAGGCGACTGCATTGCAAAAAGATGAACGGGGGGGGGGGGCATATGAGTCCCTTCCCTACCGGGGACACATTTAGCAAAACATGAATGAAAAGAATAATTTGTTGACCAGAACTAAACCATCAGAAGTTTCCTCAAGAGCAAGTACACACTAAAATATGTCGGGTTAAAAAATAACCCAATTTTATCCCAACAGCTGGTTCGGAAAAGGACAAAGCCCTTATTTGAGTTATTTTAACTCAACATTTTGGGTTCATTTTTTCAACCCAACTTTTGCGTTGAATTATTTAACCAAAATATTGAGTTATGATAACTTAATGTTGGGTTGTTCCCAACCAAACTATTGGGTTGAATTATTTAACCCAAAAGTTGAGTTATGCGAACTCAATGTTGGGTTGAATTTATTTAACACAAAAGCTGAGTTATGCTAACTCAATGTTGGTTGATTCATAACCCAACTATTGGGTTAAATTGATTTAACACAAAAGCTGAGTTATGCTCACTACAATGTTGGAATATTCCAAACCCAACTATTGTGTGGCGCAATTTAGCGCTCCTTGACCCAATAGTTGGTTAAAAATTATACATTTTATTGCTAGTTTGTCCTACTCCTTCCCAACTACTGATCACAATTATTTTTATTCCATTAAAATATACTCAAAAGCAAGATATGAGTGAAAAAAATTGTTGTACAAGAATTGCAGTGTATGGTCATAGTTTTTGTATAGAGCATGCTCAAATATATTGATTGTTAAATAATGTTAATGAGATTAATTCTTAATAAAATTCCCTTCAAGAAAAAAGTACCTTTTTAATAATAAAAAAAGCCTTTTACCCAAAAATGCATTACTCATTGAAAAACAACCCAAAAATGGTTCATAGTTTTGAAAACCCAGAAATTTAGTGAAAATAATATCCTTATTGTTATGTATTGCTAGATGGAGTTGACGACACAGACACAAGGGGGAAGTAATGCTTTATGATTCATTATATATATATATATATATATATATATATATATATATATATATATATATATATATATATATATATATATATATATATATATATATATATGTATGTGTGGGAAAAAAATCACAAGACTATTTCATCTCTACAGGCCTGTTTCATGAGGGGGGGTACCCTCAATCGTCAGGAGATTTTAATGGGAGCATTCGCATACCATGGTTTATATAGGGCACAGAGTGGGTGGGTACAGGCTGGCCTAGGGGCGTGGTGATTGGCTCATGTGTTACCTAGGAGGTGTTTCCGTCTATGGCGGCATGTTGTTACAATTTCGCTGCGCTTGTTGAGGGATGACAGGTCTGGACGGTAAATAATAAACAGCTTCTCTTTCAAGCATAGGTTGCATCTTTTATTACCACTATTGTAAGGTGTGCTGGATGCAAGAATTTGCCATGTTATTGAATATATAATGCAAATTCTTGCATCCAGCACACCTTACAATAGTGGTAATAAAAGATGCAGCCTATGCTTGAAAGAGAAGCTGTTTATTATTTACCGTCCAGACCTGTCATCCCTTAACAAGCGCAGCGAAATTGTAACAACATGCCGCCATAGACGGAAACACCTCCTAGGTAACACATGAGCCAATCACCACGCCCCTAGGCCAGCCTGTACCCACCCACTCTGTGCCCTATATAAACCATGTTATGCGAATGCTCCCATTAAAATCTCCTGACGATTGAGGGTACCCCCCCTCATGAAACAGGCCTGTAGAGATGAAATAGTCTTGTGATTTTTTTCCCACACATAAATATATTGCGCTCTACTACGGCATCGAGCACTATTTTTTGGATAACTCTGACTGGGGGTCGACGGCTCATTTGCAATTGTCGACCCCCAGTCAGAGCGACTCCAAAACCAACAAAGCATGTAACTGTCGAAAGAAACCTGATTGCCCCCTCAACGGGGGGTGCTTACAAACATCAGTTGTCTACCAATCTAAGGTAATACGCAAGGACATTAACACATCCGACACATATGTAGGATTAACCGAGGGTGAATTCAAAACCAGATGGAACAATCACAAGGCTTCTTTCAGGAACAAAAACCTGCGAAATACCACAGAACTCAGCAAACACATTTGGGACCTCAAAGACAATAATGTTGAATATTCAATAACATGGCAAATTCTTGCATCCAGCACACCTTACAATAGTGGTAATAAAAGATGCAACCTATGCTTGAAAGAGAAGCTGTTTATTATTTACCGTCCAGACCTGTCATCCCTTAACAAGCGCAGCGAAATTGTAACAACATGCCGCCATAGACGGAAACACCTCCTAGGTAACACATGAGCCAATCACCACGCCCCTAGGCCAGCCTGTACCCACCCACTCTGTGCCCTATATAAACCATGGTATGCGAATGCTCCCATTAAAATCTCCTGACGATTGAGGGTACCACCCCTCATGAAACAGGCCTGTAGAGATGAAATAGTCTTGTGATTTTTTTCCCACACATAAATATATTGCGCTCTACTACGGTATCGAGCACTATTTTTTGGATAACCTTATTAAGACATAT
Organism: Nerophis lumbriciformis; assembly: GCF_033978685.3. Taxonomy (NCBI): domain Eukaryota; kingdom Metazoa; phylum Chordata; class Actinopteri; order Syngnathiformes; family Syngnathidae; genus Nerophis; species Nerophis lumbriciformis. The sequence goes on from NC_084550.2 coordinate 31,769,648, forward strand.
ATATATATATATATATATATATATATATATATATATATATATATATATATATATATATATATATATATATATATAAATAAAATAATCAAACTATAACTAAACAAGAGAATGGAGTGTGACTAATCCACGAGGGGTGTATATGTGTTTGACTATGTGTGTAATTAATTGTTGTGTATTACCGTGATGTGTGTGGCAAGAGGAGGAACAAGGCAGGAAGACAGTCCGTAGGGCAGGCAGATGATCCAGGGGCGAGAGAGAGGCGTCAGAGTTCGTGTCCATTCAAGGGGGTCGAGGATCGAGGGAGGCAGTCAAAATCCAGAGGGGAACGACAGGAGATCCAACGGGTAACACTCGGGAAAGCACTGTGGGAGGACAACAAAGACATCAGAACACGGAGGGAAAACGCAGATGGAAATAGAGAAGAGCATAAGGCTTGTCGGCTTACGGTACACAAACGGTAGTTAAGTTCCCGCCAGGATCCTTGGGTCCACTGGTCCTTATAAAGCTCGCCCTCATCAGTCCCTGGTGTGCAGATTGCTGATCGCGGCCAGCGCGAGCAGGGGCGTGTCTCGGTGCACTGCCAGCACAGGTGCTGGTAGGCCCAGCTGCCGAGCCCGCGCCGTGACACTTTAAAAATGGATTGCTCTTCATAAAAATAACTCCTAAATGTATTCCAACACTCACAACTCATAAATTGGGTTATCTAAATAACCCAGCATGTTTTAGTGTGTAGGATCAGAAACTGATGGTTGCTCTGTGGTGACCTTCCATGGTGTGTCTCCAAAGGCCTGAAGGAGAAGTGCGTGGACAGCCTGGTCTTTGAGACCCTCATACCCAAGCCCATGATGCAACACTACATCGGCCTGTTACTCAAACACCGCAGACTCATCCTCTCCGGGCCCAGCGGGACGGGCAAGACCTACCTGGCCTCCCGCCTGGCGGAGTACCTGGTGGACCGCAGCGCCCGCGGAGTCTCTGACGGCATGGTGGTGACCTTCAACATGCATCGCCAGTCGTGCAAGGTGGCAGGAAGCGAACGCCTGACCAGCTTCAAGTTCCAGGCGTCAACTTATTCTCTTCCATTCAGGATCTGCAGCTCTATCTCTCCAACCTGGCCAATCAAATCGATCGAGAGAGCAGCTCGTCCGAAAACCCTCTAGTCATCATTGTGGACGACATTCATGACCCGGCTTCAGTCAGCGAGCTGGTGAACGGGGCGCTCACCTGCAAATATCACAAATGGTAATGCTCACGTTAAAAGAGTCAAATATTTAGATTTAACACTCTTCTTCTCTGCAGTCCGTACATCATCGGGACCAGCAACCAGCCAGTGAAGATGACCGCCAACCACAGCCTGCACCTCAGCTTTAGGCGAGTGTACCATCAGTTTTCTTGTCACTTCACAGGTAACACGCTGACGTCGTAGAAGCTGACGACATAGTTCATCAAAACCAAGGGTGTCCAAACTTGTCTTCCAATTGGCCGAGGAGACCTCAAGAGTTTTAAGAAGAATCTTGCCCAAGTCTAACAAATTTGAAGATGTCATTTTGGTGCCATCATGAGTTTTTCCTGGGCAATGACCTTTTATCATTCTATGAATGCACAGCATTCACTTATATGACCCAATGCAAACCACCTTCCCTAGTCATGGTGCAAAAAAAAATCCAAGCAACACAAAATGTCAACAGATATGCTCACTGAACTCTGTGGATATTATAAAAAAAAATGTTTAAGTTACACCCAATTTCATTACAAAGCATGATGGGAAAATTGTAAAACACTCTTATCAATGTTTGGTGCAATTTATTTGCTTGATACTTTTGATTCTGAACTGTAAGGAGGTCGGCACAAAAGTAAACAAACGTTCACATACTCTTAATATCAATTATATTAATTATATTGATATAAAGGGACAAGCGGTAGAAAATGGATGGATGGATGGATGATGTACACATTTATAGTCTTTATGGTCATTTACAACTACTACACCTGTCTTTATGGTCGTTTACAACTACTACACCTGTCTTTATGGTCGTTTACTACTACTACACCTGTCTTTATGATCGTTTACTACTACTACACCTGTCTTTATGATCGTTTACTACTACTACACCTGTCTTTATGGTCGTTTACAACTACTACACCTGTCTTTATGGTCGTTTACAACTACTACACCTGTCTTTATGGTCGTTTACAACTACTACACCTGTCTTTATGGTCGTTTACATCTACTACACCTGTCTTTATGGTCGTTCACAACTACTACACCTGTCTTTATGGTTATTTACAACTACTTCACCTGTCTTTATGGTCATTTACAACCACTACACCTGTCTTTATGGTTATTTACAACTACTTCACCTGTCTTTATGGTCATTTACAACTACTACACCTGTCTTTATGGTCGTTTACAACTACTACACCTGTCTTTATGGTTATTTACAACTACTACACCTGTCTTTGTGGTAATTTACTACTACTACACCTGTCTTTATGGTCGTTTATAACTACTACACCTGTCTTTATGGTCATTTACAACTACACTACACCTGTCTTTAACCCTAACCCTAACAGTTCAAGTTTTGATACAAGGCTGAGATGGGGGTTTGTTTGGAGGCTCTGTGAAGGAAATTGACTTACAAAGAAGCTTTCTACCACAAAGTTATGCAGAAAATATATTTAATTGGACATTTGGGGCATTTTATAGACTGAAAAATATGGTACATTTAAATATGTGTCACAAGATTTTGTTTCAGGGTAAAAAGACTTTTTCCATAGGGTGTCTGGTTTATGGAACACTGACTATTGAATCGGGTTGTTTACCAAGCCTTTTCCTGTTTCATCTCAGGATGGTGACCTTCTCCAACAATGTGGAGCCAGCCAACGGCTTCTTGGTCCGATACCTCCACAGAAAGCTGATGGAGTCTGAAGATGAGAGATGCTTGACCAATGAGGACCTGATCCGGGTGCTAGACTGGGTTCCCAAACTGTGGTATCACCTGCACACTTTCCTGGAGAAGCACAGCACATCTGACTTTCTCATTGGTATGAAACCTTCTGATCGGGGAAAAGGTCTTTTGTCTGAACGCGTCCTGCTCTTGTCTCCTCAGGACCCTGCTTCTTCCTATCCTGTCCAGTCACGGTGGAGGAGTTCCGATCATGGTTCATTGACCTATGGAACCATTCTATCATTCCCTACTTGCAGGAAGGAGCAAAGGACGGCATAAAGGTGAGAGGAAGCTGCCTGTCTTCCTTCTCCAAGTTGTCTGTGGTGGATTTCTTCTTAAGTTGCTCTCATTTTGCTTCTCCGGTATGTTACCGCTCCTCAGTTACACGGCCAGAAAGCGGTATGGGAGGACCCTGTGGAGTGGGTAAGGGACACGCTGCCTTGGCCTTCTGCCCAGCAGGACCAGGCTAAGCTGTCCCACCTTCCTCCCCCAAGCATCAGCTCCAGCAGTCCCGGTCAGTCCGGCGAGGAGAAGTCTCGTAAGGAGACGACGCCAAGCTCTGTGGAATCAGATCCGCTGGTAAGAGAGAACACCTTATGGGTGAGTATGGCAAACATCGTTGGTTCCAATCCTCCAAACTCTTTTCTTTGATTTTAGATGGCAATGCTTTTGAAGCTTCAAGAGGCTGCCAATTACCTGGAATCACCGGACAAAGACGAGCCCAGCCTGCCGAGACTGTGACCAAGCTTACACTTTAACCGTCATACTTCATATCAAAACTTCACAGTCATTATTACTTGTCTGCTGTAAAAACGGTACACTGCACATTCAGGAATCCTAAGAAAGGGTTGCAAGTTTCATTCCTACAATGGAAGGTCATGCAGTTTTTCCAAGAAGGTATAGCAATTGAAAAACAGATTACATACCCGATTCTTTTCAGGTTCCTCTTTATCCTCAGTCCTCTTCTTAGATTGGTGCTAATAGTTTAAGATGAAACACTTCAGGTGATGTCTCAAACAGTGCATCATGGGATACGTCAGCTGTTCTCACACGCGGTACTGTATGGTGCCCGTCTGGAAACCCAAGAAAGAGTATGACAGCATGATGGAAGTTGCTCAACCGTGTCCTTCGCTTAGCTTCACATTATGCAATCCTCAACGTTCCAACCAGAGCAGGTAAAACTCAAATTCAGAAAACCAAAACAAGTTGCCTTAAAAACACAAATGTCTGCATCACCACAACTTAAGCAGCTCACACCGGTGCTTACATCATTTCAACCAGCTTGTCTAGTTTCAGGTTGTTAGCTGGTCCATGGAGGCATTCAGAGACTGGCCATTGCTGTCATACTCTTTTTGATGCCAGCTGATCACTGCACTGTACTCTTCCAGCACTACAGTATTTGCTTCACCGTCAAGTGTGGAATATCACCATTGCTGCCATGTACACTATACTAAGTATTCTGACTGGAATGACTTCACCAGGATGATGACACAGTTTGAATCCCCGTATTTGAAACTAGATGCTGAAGGAGTATTAGGGCCACACTGAAAAGAAAAAAGAGAATAGTCACAGTTAGGTAGCATGCATTCGATCAGGATCTTGACAATCTAAGTCTAAGACTACATGTGACCAATCTAAGTATAAGACTAGATCCGCTCAATCTAAGTCTAAGAATAGGTCTGGCCAATTTAAGTCTAAGACTAGTTCTGGCCAATCTAAGTTAAAGTTAAAGTTAATGTACCAATGATTCAAATTATTCTCTGCATTTTACCCATCACGCTTGATCACCCCCTGGGAGGTGAGGAGAGCAGTGAGCAGCAGCTGTGGCCTCTCTTTTTGGTGATATAACCCCCAATTCCAACCCTTGATGCTGAGTGTCAAGTCTAAGACTAGATCTAATTATTCTAAGTCCAAGACTAGTTCTGAATAACCGAAGTCTAAGACTAGATTTGACCGATCTAATTCCCAAGCTTCTGACCAATTTAAGTCAAAGACTAGATGTGACCAATCTAAGTCTCAGACTAGATCAGCCTAATTGAAGTCTAAGACTCGATTTGACCAATCCAAATCTAAGACTAGATCAGACCAATCTAAGTCCAAGACTAGATCAGACCAATTTAAGGCTAAGACTAAATGGGACCAATCTAAGTCTAAGACTAGATGGGACCAATCTAAGTCTAAGAATAAATGTGACCAATCTAAGTCGAAGACTAAATGTGACCAATCTAAGTCTAAGAATAAATGTGACCAATCTAAGTCGAAGAATAAATGTGACCAATCTAAGTCGAAGAATAAATGTGACCAATCTAAGTCGAAGACTAAATGTGACCAATTTAAGTCTAAGACTAGGTTGGACCAATCTAAGTCTAAGACTAGGTCTAACCAATGGTCATGAACTGATGAAGTCTAATTGGATGAGAGACCAAACGTCTTGTAAGACAAACCAAACAGTCCAGTTGCTGTGCATTAAATGTCCTGAGACTACAATGACCTGGTGAATGAGACCGTCCATAGACATAGCTTGCATTATCTAGACCGTACAGATGGAACATAAAATGTACCAGTTAGGCAGTGCAGCGATTAAGTAATGCAAGTTGCAGAATCTGTTTAATAAAGTTTACCAACTCTACTAATAAAGCTAGTAGAGTTGGTATGGTCTGGTATGGTATGGTACCATTGACAAGCTGGAAAGTTCAGCGGGTTACATGGTCGGCTACTACGTAACGCTTTATTGATCCCATATTTTGGATTCTTGTTGCTTAAGGAGGCTAACACATGCTAAATAAAATGCTAACGCGAGCTGTTAAGATTAGCGAATAAAGTTGCTAGAAGTTATTGATTGTCAAAGTTTTTCGATCAACAATTACTAAAATATCATAAGGTAAGATTTTTTTTGTACATGTTTTCGAGCTCCACTTTTTGCTGATAAAACCGTAGCAAACAAAAATCCAAGGACTTATTTTTTCCACAAGTGTGTCCCTAATACTAAAGTGCAGGCCCAGGAGGATTTTTAGTGAGATCGGGTACCGAAACCTAAACATTGTTCTGAGTCACGTCCGTCACAAATGAATGTAGATCAAAGGTGAAGTTTGACGAAGTTTGCCACTCCAAAAATTTTAACGCTCATTAAAAAGTCGAGTCGGGCGAGTTTAAACCGACTTTGCCAAAAGAATCGTGGTGCTTTTCAACGTCGTCACAAAATGTTTGTCGTGTTCATGCAACAATTCAGGGGAGTTTAGGGAGAAGGTTGAAACAATTCTTTTTTTAGGATCTTGACCACATTTCTAGAAGTTGGCGTCACGTGAGACTCAGTGCGATGTATGACCGTGTCGATGTATTTGTGTCACATGACGTCTGTGACCATTCCACTCTAAGGTGCTCCATGTCGTCGTTCTTCATTAGTAACCAGACGTAACGTAGAAACGTGTCCTTATTGTTCTAAGATCGAAAGGACTCATTAGATGACAACTCGATAAGTTATCTCGATAAGATGAATCAAACGCTTGCTGCTTTTTTTTAAATTTACATCTCAAAATAACTCGGAGTAACTCTGTTTTTAGAAAATACCAAAATGGAGTTACCATACAAAAAATGTGGGTTAAAATCTTGTGTAGCAAAGATGAGTTGAACAGTGATCACCCAAAGTGTGGTTTTACATTTTTGTAAATAGAAAGGACTAATCCATGATCTGAAGATTGTCATTGTCGTGCTCGTCCTAGCTGAAACTGAGGTTTGCGTCAACGTGAGTCCGGACTAGACTTCTGTTGGTGTTTGTCGGAAACAAATATTCTTCTGTGTTTGACGGGATGGAACGGAGAGCCTTAACGTTGGGGGCGGGGCGCTGTGTTGGAGACAGGGTATCACGGAAAGACACGGTCTGGATGTAGTGGCCGGGTGAATCCTCGGCTCACGGTCATGGTTGTCATTTCAATCCCAAAAACTGCACTTGTGTGGATTTCGCAGAAGCCTTGTTGGATTGTCCTATTTTCTGAGAAACGTGTTAACTGATCGGTAAATGTAGAACTAAGATGTTATGAGAGGGTTTTACGTGTTGTAAATGCATGTTAACATGACTTGCTTTTTTTTAATACCCTGATATTTGATATTCCTCTTTGTTTTTTAAAGACTCCTTTATAAAAGGTTACGTTCTCTATTTTCTACGGACATCCTTGTAAGGATTGTAAATATGGCAGCATTCTGGATGACGCAACAATCATCGGAGAGGGTTCAGACTCGGGTCCGATAAGAACAATAACAAAAGTATTAAGGCGGCCTCCATGCATTCATCAACACGTCACTTTTTATTTGGATCAATAAAGTTCATGTTATATTTCACCATCTGCTCTGTGTCGCTTCATTTGGGCTTGAAGTGCTGACCTAAGAAATCAACACAAACTGCCAATTCAGCAGTCAAGTACAGGACCTGTAGGCGGGAAAACTAACTAGCTAAACTAGTAAATTCAAGTCAAAGCTGGAAAGTACAACTATCAGCTATCCATCCATCCATTTGGGCCGCTTGTACCCGTGATCTTCTCCTTTCGGTCATAACCCAAAGCTCATGACCATAGGTGAGGATGGGAACGTAGATCGACCGGTAAATTGAGAGCTTTGCCTTCCAACTCAGCTCCTTCACCACAACGGATCGATACAGCGTCCGCATTACTGAAGACGCCGCATCGATCCGCCTGTCGCCTATCAGCTATTGCAAGCTAATATGTTTGAGCATAAAAGTTAGCTTGTATTCCTTGTAGCTAGTGTTGTATACTCGTGTCACTCTACCAGGACAGAGTGACTGTCTGATGAGCCAAGAAGACGCCAACGAGGAATTGTCGAACAAAAAGCTTTATTTGTTTCAGCGAGCCTCAGACTGGAACTGCAGACTCCAGGAGATAGCGTATGGGCCTG
>NC_084550.2:31782500-31785000 GCF_033978685.3 Nerophis lumbriciformis
CGCCACAAATAAATGAATGTGTGGGAAACACTGGTATGTATGTGGTGGGTAGGGCAGCCGTGCCAGAAACCTGAGGGTTGCAGGTTCGTTCCCCGCCTCTACCGTTGTGTCCTTAAGCAGGACACTTCACCCTTGCCCCCAGTGCCGCTCACACTGGTGAATGAATGAATGAATGATGGGTGGTGGTCGGCAGCCACGCCTCCATCAATCTATCCCAGGGCAGCTGTGGCTACAAATGTAGCTTACCACCACCAGCAGGTGTGAATGAATGATTGCTTCTCACTTCTCTGTGAAGCACTTTGAGTGTCTGGAAAAGCGCTATATGAATATAATCCATTATTATTATTATTACATAATAATATGTATATATGTGTGCGTGTGTGTGTGTGTGTGTGTATATAGACATATACATACATATAAATATATACACAGATATATATATATATATATATATATATATACACTTATGTATGTGTAAGTGTGTGTATATCTATCTATCCATCTATCTAGCTTGTCCCCAACAAAGATAAAAATAGGGCAAGAAGAGAAGTATCCCACACTTTTCTTATGTAAAGTGTAAACTATACAATGTATCACTTGAAATTGTATACTGTATATATTTGAAATAAACTGAAACCAAACCAAGTAATTCTCCAGTAAATATGATCATCTCCATCAACAAGATGATTTGCATGACATGTATGCACAGGTCAAATTTCAATTAGAAAATTAAAAAAATTTAATCAATTTAATTTGGGACGTCCCGCATGCACATTGTGGATGCTAGTGGGCCTGGTCTGTGATAAACATCTATAGATAGGCCTACATTACGAAGTTGGTAGAGTGGCCGTGCCAGCAATCGGAGGATTGCTGGTTACTGGGGTTCAATCTCCACCTTCTACCATCCTCGTCACGTCCGTTGTGTCCTTGGGCAAGACACTTCAACCTTGCTCCTGATGGCTGCTGGTTAGCGCCTTGCATGGCAGCTCCCGCCATCAGTGTGTGAATGTGTGTGTGAATGGGTGAATGTGGAAATAGTGTCAAAGCGATTTGAGTACCTTGAAGGTAGAAAAGCGCTATACAAGTATAACACATTTATTTATTAGATTTCAGCATAAACTACATCTACGTGACCTCCCAGCCAAGTGCAGATGTGAATATCTCTGCTTCTTACTTCATTTTAATACTTGTTACTCTGACTAAAAAGGTAATAAATGTCTCAGCTTTAATGATCTAGTAATTAACTGAACATCTTCATCAGTCTGCCACGTTAACTTTTTGACAGATTATTCATTTCAGTTGAATTAAAACCTAACTCACCTGCACTTTGACTCCTTGCACCTCCCCGCTGATGGCGTGCAGCACTAATTATAGAAGACAATAGAATGTTGCATACATGTATTATTATTAGCTGTCACCATGTTCTCACCTTTCTGCTGATCAGTTGGATGAAATAAAGAAGTATATGTGAGATGCATATGAAACAATTTGATGCTGCTGTAAATAACGACATCCACGCCTGTTTAGCTGAAGCTGCTGAGGCCGCCGAGCCTGAAGAACCTAAAGCACCTTCACCTCCGCCACCTCCACCCAAAGGTAACCATCCAGTCTCCACAACACTCACTCACTAGAAGCTGTATCCATAATGACAGAATTATTTCTGCCGCCCGCAGAGCCGACCAGCGCCCCTGTAGATCTGTTTGTGGAGGACAAGAACGACACCTCAGTGTCCATCATCTGGAGCCAGCCGGAGGTCATCGGACTGTCAGGCCTGGATGGGTACATCATCGAGACCTGCAAGGATGCAAGTGAGTCCCTAGTCAGTGTCACGCACACGTCACAGCTCACAAGGTGATGTTGACACTAGTGGGCTCACCTTTTCAATCACTGGCAGCAGATGTCTGCTTTTTGCTCTCTCACAACTTGAAAATGATGAGAAGAGATTTTAAATGAAGAGCCTTTCTGTTGCTGCTCTAATCACACAGGAACAACTTGTATTGTTATAAGAACAGTCATAAAGTTACAGGAATAAAGTGGTAAAATGAGAATAAAGTCGTAATATTACATGAATTTAAGTTTTAACGTTACCGCAATAAAATTGTAATGTTACAGGAAAAAGGTCTTAATTTGAGAATGAAAACATATCACAAGAAAAAAAAAAGTTGTAATTTGAGAATAAAGTCGAATTTAAAAAAAAGCTGTAATGTTACAAAAACCTAGTCTTCATTTGAGAATTATGTTGTTAAAAGAATAAAGTCGTAATGTTAGGAGAAAAAAGCCGTAACGTTACAAAAACAAAGTTGTAATATGAAAATAATGTTAAGAAGAAGCTGTAATGTAAGAAAAAAAGTCTGATATGAAAATGATGTTAAAAGAATAAAGTCTTGATGTTACGAGAAAAAAGTCATAATCAGCGCTCAAATTTTACCGCGACCGCCCTCGTCGTTTGCCGTAATGCCCAAAAAATGGACCAACATTTGCAGCAAGAACATGCTGTGAC
>NC_084550.2:31790000-31815000 GCF_033978685.3 Nerophis lumbriciformis
TTACACACTGATGTCGCTTTTTGATGCACTACCGCCTGAGGGATCCAAGGTCACGGGCATTCAATGTTGGTTTTCGGCCTTGCCGCTTATGTGCAATGATTTAACCAGATTCTCTGAACCTTTTGATGATATTACGGAGCGTAGTTGGTGAAATCCCTAAATTCCTTGCAATAGCTGCTTGAGAAATGTTGTTCTTAAACAATTTGCTCAGGTATTTGTTGACAAAGTGGTGACCCTCGCCCCGTCCTTGTTTGTGAATGAGTGAGCATTTCATGGAAGCTGCTTTTATACCCAATCATGGCACCCACCTGTTCCCAATTAGCCTGTTCACCTGTGGGATGTTCCAAATAAGTCTTTGATGAGCATTCCTCAACTTTCTCAGTCTTTTTTGCCACATGTGCTAGCTTTTTGGAAACATGTTGCAGGCATCAAATCCCAAATGAGCTAATATTTGCAAAAAATAACAATATCTTGTCTTTGCAGTCTATTCAATTGAATATAAGTTGAAAAGGATTTGCAAATCATTTTTATTTACCATTTACACAACGTGACAACTTTACTGCTTTTGGGTTTTTGTATATTGCAAAGTCAGAAAGTCCAACAGTTATTGGTGTAACTGATGAAAAGCAGGGATTTGATATTTTAATTCATGACTCCAGTCACACCGCTCAACAAATGCTGAACTAAATCCGACTTCTCCTCCCTCCAGCTGAGGACTGGAAGGCTGTCAACGAAGATCTGCAGAAGTCCTGCCGGTACGCCATCAAGAACCAGACCACTGGGGACCGCCTAAAGATCCGCGTGGTGGCCGTGAACGCCGGCGGACGCAGCCCGCCCGTTGCCCTCCCCGAGGCGGTGCTGGTGAAGGAGGTCGCCAGTAAGACCTGACAATTACTAGAAAACATCTAAACACACCTCTTACTGCAAACGTAAATACCACCTTGTACTCTCTGCAGTTGAGTAACCAAACAAGGGGTGGTGCTCTATAATCAGCTAAAAGTAAAGTAGTACAGCTTTGAGAACCATCACAAACTACACTACTTCTGGAACTAAACTTCATCATATAAATACAAATGATATACATTGAAAACAACTTTTTAGAAATGTATTAACTTTATCTAACAAATGAATAGACTAACTCTCTGGAAGGTTCTGGATTGTGTAGCCATGGAGTTGCTCAAGGAGGAAAGAGAGTATAGAGAGTCTATAGAACATGTTTGGATTCATGTTTATTTCTTATCTTTTTACTCGACTCTTTACTTAAATTCTGTGTGATGGCCCATCTAGTTCCAAACTGGAAATGTTCTCTTTTGATCCAAAATGAAATCTTGAAATTACAGAATGCATGATTATATTGTCATGACTGTACATGACAGTTAACAATTTAGTTTTTTGTCCTCATTATACTCAACTGGTATAAACTCTGTAATCCGACAGAGCAAAACATAGAACTGCATCCAAAGTTACTGTATTACTTAACTTATCTTATCTTATAGCTCATCGTATTCATACCTTATCTTTACACCTCAGCTCTTTAACATTTAATGTTTTGCAAATCTTTTTAAAAGAAATAAACTTGACATAATCAAATGGGCCTTCAAATGGTCAGGATAAAAAAAAAAACATGATTTATTTGGACTGTCGTTAATTATGAGATTTGAGCAAAAGAAGTAGAAAAAATATGAATCCAAAATGTTTTTACAACCTCTTAAGTCCCTGAGGATTTTTCATCCTTGAGTTCCAGTGTCTCCTTTGTTTTGGAAAGTATTTGAAAGGAAAATATTAATAATAATAGATTTCATTTGTAAAAGCACTTTACATTGAACAAACAGCCTCAAAGTGCTACAGTGCATTTAAAAAACAACGCTAGAACCACAAATAGCTGCACCCAACAAGTAAAATAAATAGTAAAAAAATACAAACTAGAACAGCCTAATAGCGAAAACTAGCACAAATATATCTTAAAAAAAAAAAAAAAAAAGGCTTTTTTAAAAAAAAAAAAAGGGGTTTTAAGCCTTTTTGGGGTGCCCTCAGGTGGTCAGGGAGAGTGCTCTACAGACTGGGGGTGGCGGAGCAGAAAGCCTGGTCTCCCATAGGTTGGAGGAGGTTAGCCTGTCATATTACAATTAAATGTGAGAAGGAAATCATAAAGCACACTCATTAAGTTATGCAACCAAAGTTATGGCCAAAAATAGAGCAAACATGTACGGTACCTCCAATCTACTCTGAGAGTTAAAATTTGTTTTGGCTCATCTCAGGCAACTACATTTCAGACTTTTCAGCATAGAACATTTAAAAAAAAAATATGAAATTTTGCCACATTGCATTCACGCACATTGCAGTGGTTCTAGAATTTACCAAAAAATCATAAAAAAATAAAATTTTATAGAAAAAAAAAGAAAAATCTAGTAACAGGACCGTGGTAAAATAATAACCTCCCTCCCAGTCATAGTTGAAAATGAAACCATTGAGCTGACTTTTGTCCTTCCCATGATCATTTGATGGAACTTCTTGTGGTCATGTGACTTGTGGAATGTTCCAAAGGGGGTATGTGATGTTACGGTAACAGGACTGAGTCAAAACCTAGGGACACCACTTAAGTGTGAATTTTATCTAAAATATGTTTTGGCTCATCTTGTTAACAATAAAATAAAGTTGCCTAAGAAGATCAGACTTTTCAGCACAGAATCCTTAATAAATGAAATGTAGCCACCTTGCATTTACGCTAATATCTAACGATACGTGTATTTGTATTGAACCATTTTGGTATAGGGGTTCTGTTCGGAGGTGTACCGAACGAGTTTCCACGCGAACATATTAAGTAGCCGCCTCCGCTTCCTTCTGCCTCTTTTCTGTCAGTCCTCTACACACACCCAGCATTGTCCCACCCACACAACCATCTGATTGGTTACATACAGAGCGCTAACAACCATTTAGCAGTGCGTATTCAGAGCGCATGTAGTCAGTGCTTAGCGTTTAGCAGGTGTCAAGTTCTCCAGGTTTTTTCACAGCTGTGCCCAAACTTGAAAGGGCCAGTTGGACTCAGGAAGGACTCAAAGGGACAACTCAATCCTTTTTCCTTGTGATATATTGATGTTTGATTTGAAGTAATAAAATAAAGTGGGTTATCGGTGTAGATGAACAGAATGAATAGTCGAATAGGGGAATAGTTGAATAGCTGAATAGTAGATTAGTTGAATAGTAGATTAGGTGATAGTAGAATAGTAGAATAGTTTGATAACCAGTTGCGTCTTCTGAGTCCAAACAGGAGCTGTCTTCCTTCCTCTTAGCAGCATGTCAAAAGGGTGACTGACTGAAGCTCAAACATTTTGAGCATGTGCTCTGAGCAGGTGAACTCAATCAAACCAATCTGTTGGAAGCAGGTGGAGATGTTCAGCCCTCAGCTCTCACTGTTGCCCCTTCAGGCCTGGAGTGTGCTCTACAAATAAGTGGTGTTTGTGCTGCTCTGTACTTTGACTTGACACCTCCCACTTGACCTCTTGGTTTTTTAAACCCAAAGAGGTCACATCATCATCTGTTCCGGCAAGTTTACCTTCAGTTTGCATGATGTTGTTCTTGTTCTTCAACTGGTATTAAAACAATGATCCGTCTGACGTCTCTGTGAAGAATGGTGGCCGGGATTTTACTTGATTGCTGCTTTCCCTTCTTTTCAGCAGGTTTTGCAGAGGAGACTGGATAGCTGGGAAAAGTCCCGATCTCTCACAATGCCCTTGCTGTCAGCGTTTACTTTGGTCACTCTGGCGAGCCGGTATTGTCCCCTTAGGGCGTTCTGGTCAGCCATCCAGACAACATCTCCAACAGCCACATTTCTGTGGGCAGAGTGCCATTTGGATCTCACAAAGAGGTTTCGGTCCAGCAAGCTGACTCCATTTCTTCCAGAATCGGTCAACTTCTGTTTGTATGGCCTTTAGTCTCTTGTAAGGGTAGCCTTCGAACTCAAAGCTAGCTGGATCTCCTTTGGGTCCAGCCCGTCCAAGCAGAAGTGAATTTGGACTGATGTATTCCACACAGTCCTCCCGACTCTGGGTCCTGGCGTCAATGGGTCTCTCATTTGCGAGGTTGGAGGCTAAATGCAAAAAAGTTTGAAACTCACTCCATGTAAAGACACCTTCACCTCCCAGACTGTGCAGGGCCCGCTTCACAGTGCGCACCGCCGCCTCTGCAGCTCCGTTCCTGTGAGGTGAGTCTGCGGGGTGGATTTTCCAGCTCCATCCTGTGCCATTCTTGGCGGCTTCCCTCTCAATATTTGACCTTTCCAGCCGGTCAAGGAACAAATAGAGCTCTTTAAGGGCAGGTTTTGCACCCACAAAGTTTTTCCCAGGATCTGACCACAGCTTTTTTGGGTGCCCTCTCAGTGCTGTGAATCGCTGGTAGGCCAGCAGGAAGCCTTCAGCTGACTGGTCACTGACAACATCTGTGTGTATGGCTCTGGATGCCATGCAGCAGAAGACTATTCCCCATACTTTGAGTTTCACTTTCTTTCTCACCTCATCCTTCACTTCATAAGGTCCATATAGGTCCACTGTTGTGTACTCAAAGGGATTAGCTGGTGTTATACGCTCAGGTGGAAGGTCACTCATGATTTGCTGGCATCTTTTAGCTCTGGCTTTTCTGCATGCAACACAATTGTTCACAATCTTTTGAGCCACTTTACGACCTTTTACCACCCATGCCTTCCTCCTCATCCGAAGGAGTGTTCCTGGAATCTCTTCATGGTTGGCATTGTGTACTTCTTGGGCAAGGAGAGTGGATACCCATTCATCATAAGGTATGATTGGCACTGCTGATTTTTCTTCATTAAAAATCTGACATCTTCCTCCACAGAGCAAAAGTCCAGTCTGTTCCTCTCTGAACACAGCAAGTCTATTCAGTGTGGTGTCCTGAAAGGTTATGCCTTCTTGGGCTGCAAGAAAAAGATCCCTGAGCACATCTTCACACTCGATAGCAGTGAGTACTGCTTGCTTGTACATTTGTGGTGATTTTTCCTGATATTTTAGCTTACTTGAGGCTGAGCGTTTGATCAGAGTTTGCCACTTCCTGACTGCTCTCCATACCCAGGCAATGACACGGATCAGCTTGGTCAGGCTGCTGAATTTCTTTATGTCCAGGATTCTTTGTACAGCAGAACCGGCAGGTGGTCTTCGGACTTGGATCTTGGACTCTTGTTCACAATAATTGTGGTCATTTCTGACATGAGTAGGTTTCGGATTTTTTTCTATCGTAGATGGGACATCATTCTGGTTTCTCTTTGCCTGTGCTCTGGTTACCACTGCTGTGAAAGACTTCCTTTGAAACTTGTCAATGCTCGCTTTGGCATTCGCAGCAACCTCTTTGGCTGACTTTGTCGGCCACTCATCCACAGGATGTTTTAGAAACTCTGGTCCCTCCTGCCACACAGAATCCTTTTTAAGGTCCTCTGGTGATGCTCCTCTTGTTAGGGTTAGGGTTAGGGTTAGGGTTAGAGATCAGCGATATTCAGGTCTCCTGGAATCCATCTCCAATCTTCAATAGACGTGGACTTCTGGATCTCTCCAACTCTGTTTGCGAAGAAGGTCTGATATACATAGCTCTCTCTTTGGATTGCTCCCAGAACAGTTTGACTGTCCAGCAGATGGAGCCAACATTCAATTTCCATCCGACTGTGTTTTTCAATATACCTTCTGAGCCGTGTAGCAAAGACAGCACCACAGATTTCAGCTTTCACTGCATCTCTTTTCTGGTCGATGGGTGTGAGCTTGGCTTTGGACTCTGTCAGTCTGACTTGGATGCCTTCTTCAGTCTCCCATCTGAGGTACACCACAGCTCCATAGCTTCTGTCCCTTCCATCAGAGAAGGTTATTCCCCAGGGTTTTCCAATCCGATTGGCTGGTGTGAGGCTTCTGTGGAAGGTGATTTGGCTGAGGCGCGTGTATTCCTCAAACAGTGAGATGGCTTCTTCTCTCAACTTTCCAGACAAAGGTTTGTCCCAGGTGTCTCTGGTCAGAGCTTTGCTTCCAGCTGCTTCTTGAAAAGCTTTCCTGACAAGAATGGCACCTTTCTGCTTAGCAGATGTGACAAGACCTTTTGGGTCGTACAGGCTAGCGACCTGGCTAAGCAGTTGTCTTCTTGTCAGTTGATCTGGAGTTTTTTCTCTCACCTCTCCCACCAGGAGATTTTGGCCCATTCTCATCTTCTTCTTTCTTCTTGAGAAATTGATGGAGGTCATGGGGTAGAGTCTGTCTTTTCCAATGAGGTATCCAACACCAAGGGCTTTGTTTTCATCTTCACTCATCTGATTTGGGAGAATGAGGATCCTGTCCGATGAGGATTTCGGCTCTATTGGTACAGACTCCCGCCTCCCACTTTGGCCTGATCGGACCCAAGGCTTGAGAAAGAACCCGCCTGACTTTAGGATTTCCTCCACTCTTCTTGTGTTTTCCTTCAGCTGTTCCAGGTCATTATGGGATGTCAACAGATCATCAACATACGAGTCTTCTTCCACGATCCTACATTCCTCTTTCAGGTGAGCGAACTTGGGCAGCTTGGTTGTCTCTCTCATGGCGAGTTGTGCGATGCACCCTGCTGGTCGATCACCGATGTTGACTCTGGTGATGGCATATTCCTCAATTTCTCCATCCTCAGTGTCTCTCCAGAGGAATCTGTGGAGGTGCATCTCCAGGTCTTCTAGCCACACAGAATTGTAAATTTTTTTAATGTCACCAAGAGCAGCATGGACTCCTCTTCTGAACCTGAGTAGAACTGCTCAGATGGGATTGAGGACATCAGGCCCTTTCAGCAGGAGATCATTCATGCTGCGTCTTTGGAACCTTTGGCTGCTATTCCATACCAATCGCACAGGTGTTGTAACTGAATGCGGGTTTGGCGTCACCAAGTGGCTGACGTACCACACTGGTCCTTGCCAGCCAGCAATGGTCTCTTTGGTGAGTTTCTTTGCCGCTTTCCTTGCCACCATCTCATGGACTTGAGCTGTGTATGCCACTCGCCACTCTGGTTCTTTCTTGAGCTGCTTCTCTGTTCGCAGGAAAGTGGCCTGAACTGCACTCCTGTTGTTGGGCAGCGAGGTTGGATCTTCAATCCAGGGATATTTTGTGTCCCAGTGTGGTTCGTCACTATGTGCATCTGCTTTGACATAGGTGAGGCCTTTCCTTATGATTTCCAGCTCTTTTTCCTCTTTTATAGTCATTTCTTTTCCTCCTGGTTGACAGTTGCCGCACCGGCATCCCCCACACTTGGGTTCGCAGGCGGCTCCAATGCTTTCCCATTTCCACCAGTCTAAGAACTCTCTGCCAGCTGTCGTCATCTTGGTTTCAGCAATTTCCTGATATTTCACTGCTGTAGTTCTCATAGACCGGGCAAAGTGTGTTTTGGATCTATGCATAGCCACATCCACTTTTTCAAAAAGGTTTGGATGTGCTCCTCCAACAGTCATTCCTAATGGGCTTTCCCAAAGGACCAGGTCCCCAATTACCTTTACTTTTTGTGGAGCGAGTCTTCCTTCACGGTGGCTGATGAGAAGCTCAATATGCTTTGGTCTCTTCAGATCCTTTAGGTTGATGTCTGGGAAGAACTTCCTGATTTGGTGAGGTTTGATTTCACTGTGCACTTTGGCAATTTCATCCAAGCCATAGCATACAAGCTCATGAGCTCTCTCTGTGCCTGTGGGCGTCTTCACTCTCACCTTGAGTAAATATCTTCTGGTCTTTACCGTCATGGTCATTCCTCCAACTCCTTGGACAACAAGGGTGACCTTTTCATTTCGCAGGTCGAGTCTTCTGGCAGCTCTGTGAGTGATGTAGTTGGTGTCCGATGCCAGGTCAATGAGAGTTCCAATTTTCTGTCCTGCATTGCTAGTTACTTCCAACAGCATCAGAATTACTGGTAGCTCACGTGTATTTGCATCCGTCACTCCAGGTTGGATCTTTCCAGCACAGTAGGTCTTCACAGCCACATTGGTGAATACCTTCCTGAACTTTTCGGCCATCCCTCGGGTGAGCTCAGAAATCAGCTTTTCTTGCTCCTCGGTGAGCACTTGTCGTCTGACGTTGGGTCTTTCTCCTTTCCCAGGTTCTCTTCTTTTGGGGTCTTCCTTTAGGCAAAGAAAGAAGTGGTGGCCTGAAGAATTTCTGCAGTCCCTGTTCCTGCACAGGTAAGTATCCGTACACTCCTCCTCCTCTTCATGACAATTTAGGCACCTTTTGCATGCTCCTAGCTTTTCCACAGCTTTCACTTTGTCGCCAGGCTTCAGTTCTTTGAACCGCTTGCAAAAGAAGAGCTTCTCCTGGTGCTTTTCATCTCCACAGACAACGCATCCGGCTTTGCCTGTGAATCTGGTAGAGGCAAACTTATTTTCCATGTAAGTAGGTTTCTTCTCAGACCTTTCACTTACACCAAGCTGCTCTAGCTTCTCCAGGATTTCTTCTTGGGTCTTCAGGAACTTGAGGAGGCTGTCAAAGTGATTGTCTGCCGTCACTTTGCTTCCTGGGTTGACCATTAATGTGAGCCAGTCCCTCTTTATGTTGTCCGGCAGCTTACTCTCTATTGACCTGATCACAAGGGGGTTGTTGATGGCTCCGATGTTTCCCAGCGCTGTCAGGTCATCCAGGGCCTTTTCCACCTTTTGGATTAAGTCAATCACTTTCCTTGGCTGGTTTGACTTTAAAGCAGGAATCTTCTCCAGTTCTTCAACTATTTCTAAGGCAATTGTGGTTTTGTTGCCATACCTGTTTTCAAGCACTCTGAACATGTCTTGCGCATCATTGTATGTTGACAGGCGTAGTTCTCTGCTTATCCGCTCATCAACACTGTCCAGGAGCTGAAACTTCTTCACTTCAATGGAGCCGGTCGGCTCTCCCTGTCTTTGCAGTTTCTCCCAGTCACTACGCCATCGATGGAAGTTCCTTTTGAATCCATAGAACCTGGGTAGACTGGTGGGTTTGATTCTCAGCACCGGCTGTGGAGTTGGTTGGAGCTTGGGTTCTCTTCCTCTTCTTCCTTCCTCTGCACTTCTTTGTGCCATTAGGAATTCTGACCTTCTAGCCTCGAGGACATTGCTGAGCGCACTCAGGTCCTTAACTCTGCTTTCCAGCCTTGGCCTTTGGTCACCTGGAATCCACCTTTCCCACTCAGTCATGCTTGTGATTACATCTTTGACCAATGATTTCACTCCAATCCACTGCAGCTCATATCCGTCTCTGTTGATTGCAGTCACAGGCATTCTCCGGACATCTTCACTGGCGATCCCTGCCTCATTTATTGCAGAGTTGACTTCGTCCTCACCATATCTGGACCAAAGGTTGTGCTGAACTTTTTTCCGGACTTCATCCAGTCTTGCTTCACACTCATCTGTGGTTTTTTCTATGTCTTTTTGCTGCTGCAAATTTAGTTTCACGTCCTCACCTTCCTCAGACTTTGCCTCGATGTCCACCAGTAGGCCGGTCTCGTAGTCATCGTTTGCTTCACCGACATCCCTTGCCAGACTGGAAAGTTTGCAGAACTCCTCTTGTAGTTCCTGCTTTATCATGGTATCTGCAGCTCTGCTGAGGTAGTTGGCTTGCTTGGTGAAGACACTTTTGGCTACGGTCCTCTCTTGCTTCAGTTGCTTGACTGTTTTCCCAAGAGCTTCGCTTGCCATGGTGCAGTTTCAAGTACCTCCCTTTGCGACAGCAGCTTCTTTGACTTCAGGCCTTTAATCCTCGTCTTCACTGCCACGCTGGTGGTTATCAACTGTCAAGTTCTCCAGGTTTTTTCACAGCTGTGCCCAAACTTGAAAGGTCCAGTTGGACTCAGGAAGGACTCAAAGGGACAACTCAATCCTTTTTCCTTGTGATTTATTGATGTTTGATTTGAAGTAATAAAATAAAGTGGGTTATCGGTGTAGATGAATGGATGAACAGAATGAATAGTTGAATAGGGGAATAGTTGAATAGCTGAATAGTGGAATAGCTGAATAGTAGATTAGTTGAATAGTGGTTCAGTGGAATAGTAGATTAGGTGATAGTAGAATAGTAGAATAGTTTGATAACCAGTTGCGTCTTCTGAGTCCAAACAGGAGCTGTCTTCCTTCCTCTTAGCAGCATGTCAAAAGGGTGACTGACTGAAGCTCAAACATTTTGAGCATGTGCTCTGAGCAGGTGAACTCAATCAAACCAATCTGTTGGAAGCAGGTGGAGATGTTCAGCCCTCAGCTCTCACTGTTGCCCCTTCAGGCCTGGAGTGTGCTCTACAAATAAGTGGTGTCTGTGCTGCTCTGTACTTTGACTTGACAGCAGGTAATCATCAGGCAGCGGACTCTCCCCAAATGATAATAAACACCTCCCAGTCAACTACTAGTAACATCACTATGAGCCCGTTGACCTTCTAGAAATATAAAAGGCAGCTCAGCTCGCTTGCAGTCCTGGCTTGAGGTGAAGGCTAATTCGCTTTTAGCGTAACGTTAGCTCATTTTGCTGTGTGTGTGTGTGTGTGTGTGTGTGTGTGTGTGTGTGTGTGTGTGTTACGGACAGCAAAGCCCTGTCTGTTATTTGACTTTACCTGTGTTGATTAAAAACAGGACTGAGTCAAAACTTAGGGACACCACTTAAGTGTGAATTTTACCTAAAATATTGTTGTTGTTTTAAGATAAATGCTTTATTTGGGAAAAGGAGAAACACAACAATTCTGAGAGATTTACCGTTTTTTTCGGATTATAAATCGCAGTTTTTTTCATAGTTTGGCCGGGGGTGCGACTTATACTCCGGAGCGACTTATGTGTGAAATGATGAACACATTAGCGTAAAATATCAAATAATATTATTGATCTCATTCACGTAAGAGACTAGACGTATAAGATTTCATGGGATTTAGCGATTAGGAGTGACAGATTGTTTGGTAAACGTATAGCATGTTCTATATGTTATAGTTATTTGAATGACTCTTACCATAATATGTTACGTTAACATACCAGTTGGTTATTTATGCCTCATATAACGTACACTTATTCAGCCTGTTGTTCACTATTCTTTATTTATTTTAAATTGCCTTTCAAATGTCTATTCTTGCTGTTGGCTTTTATCAAATACATTTCCCCAACAAATGCGACTTATACTCCAGTGCGACTTATGTTTTTTTCCTTCTTTATTATGCATTTTCGTCCGGTGCGATTTATACTCCGGAGCGATTTATAATCCGAAAAATACGGTAAATGGTAATATCTTATTGTGGAAAGTGGCTACAAATGGTGGTTTTCTACTCTTTACCACCCATCTTTTGAATAGTATTTATGCAATAATCAGTCAGATAAACGTGCAGGACTCTTAAAGAAAACATGTTTTACTTTTCATTTCGTCTTTCTGCATTTTTTTTCCCGGGGTGCAAATACCACAGATTCAGTTGGAACGGCCACAAGTGTGTTAGAGCTCATGGATTGTGAAGCCTGGAAACGAGATCCAAGTGTGTGTCGACAACCATCCTTGACATGATGCATGCTGGGAGAAGCTGACATTGTTGGCATGGTAATCATCAAAGGCTTTTAAAGAGCAAGATGTGTGTCACTATGGGCTGGCCTGCAAATCATGGTTAGCGTAATGGAGGGACGACAAACATGTCTTGGCAGGCGGTCCAGGAATATGACAGATTTTATTTTTCATTAGCGCGTCTTCTCTGGCTCCGTTACCAGCTTAGATGCCTTTGGAAATGGGCGGGGCGTCCGAGTGTTTGGCACAAATAAGCCGAGCTCATTTGGATGCCGGTCTGTGGGGGGTGCTTACACCCGGATCTCATGACACCCACAGAGATGGTTTTACTTTCTAATCTGTCCTAATTGAAGCGACAAAACGGCAAAGTATTCTTGCTTATTGGCACCTTTGCCCTCCTTGGTGGTCATGTGAGAGTCCACAGGTGACACAGCCTGTGCTGTGAGGAGCTCACACGCGCTCTATTTTGAGTCCTGACAAATGTTGCTGCGGTGGACGCAGCAGGTGGGGCCCCCAGTGAAATGTACGGCATGTGGTCACGTAAAGTACTGGACTGTAAACATACTTGTAACTACTTCGAAGCATGTTGGGATGATATTTGTTGTGTGCACCAGGGTTAGTGTAGTTTGGACCAGGGTTTTTCAACCTATCTTTGAGCCAGAGGCAGAAAACATAAAAAATGAAACTCAGTAAGTACATTTTATTTCCAAAGCACTTTTCAAAGATAAAATCACTAAGCGTTGTACAAAACATAGCTGAAGTAAGTTAAAGTTAAAGTAGCAATGATTGTCACACACACACTAGGTGTGGTGAAATGTGTCCTCTGCATTTGACCCATCCCCTTGATCACCCCCTGGGAGGTGAGGGGAGCAGTGGGCAGCAGCGGTGCCGCGCCTGGGAATCATTTTTGGTGATTTAACCCCCAATTCCAAGCCTTGATGCTGAGTGTCAAGCAGGGAGGTAATGGCTCCCATTTTTATAGTCCTTGGTATGACTTGGCCGGGGTTTGAACTCACAACCTACCGACAAAAACAACAATTCAATAAAAACAGTGGCAACATCATAAAAAGGATACAAAGTGGATGAAAAGTGATAGTTAAAAGACACATTAACTAAAAGCTTTACTAAAAATAGATGTTTTGAAATGTTTCTAACTCTACAAACATGAGACTAACATGCTAACTTCACAACAATTCAATGAAAACAACAGTAGCAACATCATAAAGTATACAAAGTGGATGAAAAATGATGGTTAAAAGGTGCATTCACTAAAAGCTTTACTAAAAATAGATGTTTTAAAATGTTTTGAACTTCACAAACGTGAGACTAACATGCTAACTTCACAACAATTCAATGAAAACAACAAGGGTAACATAAAAAGGATACAACGTGGATGAAAAATGATGGTCAAAAGGGGCATTAACTAAAAGCTTTACTTAAAATAGAAGTTTTCAATGTTTCTAACTTCACAAACATGAGACTTCACATGCTAACTTCACAACAATTCAATGAAAACAACAGTAGCAACATCATAAAAAGGATACAAAGTGGATGAAAAATGATAGTTAAATGGCAAATTAACTAAAAGCTTTACTAAAAATAGATGTTTTAAAATGTTTCAAACTTCACAAACTTGAGACTAACATGCTAACTTCACAAACATGAGACTAACATGTTAACTTCACAAACATGAGATTAACAAGTTAACTTCACAAACATGAAACTAACATGCTAACTTCACAAACATGAGACTAACATGCTAACTTCACAAACATAAGACTAACATGTTAACTTCGCAAACATGAGACTAACATGTTAACTTCACAAACATGAGACTAACATGCTAACTTCACAAACATGAGACAGACATGTTAACTTCACAAACATGAGACTAACATGCTAACTTCACAAACATGAGACTAACATGCTAACTTCACAAACATGAGACTAACATGCTAACTTCACAAACATGAGACAAACATGTTAACTTCACAAACATGAGACTAACATGTTAACTTCACAAACATGAGACTAACATGCTAACTTCACAAACATGAGACTAACATGCTAACTTCACAAACATGAGACTAACATGCTAACTTCACAAACATGAGACAAACATGCTAACTTCACAAACATGAGACTAACATGCTAACTTCACAAACATGAGACTAACATGATAACTTCACAAACATGAGACTAACATGCTAACTTCACAAACATGAGACTAACATGCTAACTTCACAAACATGAGACTAACATGTTAACTTCACAAACATGAGACTAACATGCTAACTTCACAAACATGAGACTAACATGCTAACTTCACAAACATGAGACTAACATGCTAACTTCACAAACATGAGACTAACATGCTAACTTCACAAACATGAGACTAACATGTTAACTTCACAAACATGAGACTAACATGCTAACTTCACAAACATGAGACTAACATGCTAACTTCACAACAATTCAATGAAGACAACAGGGGCAACATCATAAAAAGGATACAGTGGATTAAAAATTATAGTTAAAAGGTGCATTAACTAAAAGCTTTACTAAAAGAAGTTTTCAAATGTTTCTAACTTCACAAACTTGAGACAAACAATCTCATGTTTGTGAAGTTAGCATGTTAGTCTCATGTTTGTGAAGTTAGCATAACATGCTAACTTCACAAACATGAGACTAATATGCTAACTTCACAACAATTCAATGAAAACAACAGGGCCAACATCATAAAAAGGATACAAAGTGGATTAAAAATGATGGTTAAAAGGTGCATTAACTAAAAGATTTACTAAAAAGAGAAGTTTTCAAATGTTTTTTAAAAGTGTCAACACAGTCAAGATCACAGAGGGACTGGTGCAAGTTGTTCCAGAGTCTGGGAGCTATAGTCTGGAATCTCCACGGGTTTTAAAATGAGTTTTTGGGATCTTTAGAAGACCCTGGCCTGAAGACCCATGCAACTGAAGAGTAGGGGCATAACAAGTCAGTGATGTACTGAGGGGCCCCACCATGCAACTGAAGAGTAGGGGCATAACAAGTCAGTGATATACTGAGGGGCCCCACCATGCAACGCACACAAAGTCAGGACTATAATTGACTGGAAGCCAAAGAAGACTGGATACATATGGTCTGTTCTGGGTGCTCTCTGCTCCACACGCTTAAGTCTTTGCTGTCATCCAGCATTTTGTGTTTTGTTTACTTTGCAGCCAGTCCAGTTTTAGTTTCATTCTGCGTAGCCTTCCCTAAGCTTCAATGCCTCTTCTTTGGGCACTCACCTTTTTTGTTTATTTTTGGTTTAAACATTACTTACCTTTTTTACCTGCATGTTTTTTGTGTGTTTACGTGTCTGAAATTGGATCTTTCGTTCCAAAATGTATTTGTTTGTGAATGGTTGTTTCCCAACAATCTGGTTAATACCTGTGGTTTACCACTCTCTTGTAGATCGCCCCAAGGTCCGCTTGCCTCGTTTCCTGCGGCAGAGATACGTGGCTTACGTCGGGGACAAGATCAACCTAACCCTGCCTTTCACCGTACGCCCTAAACTCTCATGTGCTGGCTGAGCGGACTGCAGCATGTGACAAGGTGTGACTCTCCGTCTTTCAGGGCAAGCCCAAGCCCGTGGTCAGCTGGACCAAGAACGGGCAGTCTTTAGACCCAAAGAGGGTGATTATCCGCAGCACGGAAAGGGACAGCATCCTCTTCATCCGCGCGTCCGAGAGAGAGGACTCTGGTGTGTACGAGATGTGTGTGAAGGTGGAGGACTTTGAGGACAAGGCTTCACTCACCCTTCAGATTGTTGGTAAGTTGACGAGCCAACACTTAGTTTGAGGTCCTTCTGCGATTAATCTTGGAATGTAGACCACTTAAGTACAGGCACACTTTGTGTGTCTGTAGCTTGAATGCAAATTAGCTGTTTGGCCACACTGCAAAAAGTCAGTGTTCAAAAACAAGAAGAAAAAAAAATACAAAAATGAGGGGTATTTTACTTGAACTAAGCAAAATTATCTGCCAATAGAACAAGAAAATGTGGCTTGTCAAGATTTTCCAAAACAAGTAAAATTAGCTAACCTCAATGAACCCCAAAATACCTTAAAATAAGTATATTCTCACTAATAACAAGTGCACTTTTCTTGAGAGAAAAAACAAATGAGACCTTTTTTCTCAATATGTTAAAAAATGTTCTTAAATTAAGTAAATGTTAGTGCCATTATCTTGACATAATGATAAAATGTGTAAAAAGTGAAGCGCCATGAATACTTTCCAGATGCACTGTAACTCTGTACTTGTCCAACATAGTGAATGTCAAATTCTGTACGAAAAGGGAGAATGGACGCATTTTGGTGTAAAAAGTAAAGATAAAGGTGAAGTTATAACACTGAAACACCCTCAGGAAGAGCTGCTTTAAGACATGGCTAGCTCGCTGGCGGCTAACATCCATCCACAGTGTTTTAGCTACTTCTAAATCACTAATCCTGACCTCCATGGTGACAAAGTAAGTTTTTTACATGTAACATTATCACTGGAGGAGGACGAATAGCTAAACATGCTTCACTACACACCGTAGGAGGATCCAATAGCTCAGCGCCGTCACAATGTAAACAAATGCCATGGGTGGATCTACACCTGACATCCACTGTAATGATACCAAGTACAAGACTGTATCTAGTAGATACTACTATGATCATATCGATATTTTTTATCATCATAAAATCTTATTTTGTTTTTTTAAAGTTCATATTATGTTTATAAACTTTGAATATGACCAATGTATGATCCTGTAACTACTTGGTATCAGTTCGATACCTAAATGTGTGGTATCATCCAAAACTAATGTAAAGTATCAAAGAAGATAAGAATAAGTGATTATTACATTTTAACAGAAGTGTAGATAGAACATGTTAAAACAGAAAATAAGCAGATATTAACAGTAAATGAACAAGTAGATTAATAATCCATTTTTACAGTTTGTCCCTCATAATGTGTACAAAATAATAGGTGTATAAATGACACAATATGCTACTGCATACGTCAGCAGACTAATTAGGAGTCTTTGTTTGTTTACTTACTACTAAAAGACAAGTTGTCTAGTATGTTGACTATTTTATTTAAGGACTAAATTACAATAATAAACATATGTTTCATGAACACTAACATTTGTTGTTACAATAAAGACAATAATGACATTTTTTGTGGTGCCCTTTATTTAGAAAAGTATCGAAATACATTTTGGTAAAAGTTGGCAGAGCTACAGGCTTTATTTTAAGATGTGATGTGAAGCCTGAAGTGGTTAGTTTATACACTGCATGGTCAAACCTCTTTTTCCATGTTTGAAAAGAGAGACAAACAAAGGGGAGGGTCAGCGATCCTGATAGGTTGACATGTCTGTCACTCAAATGCTGTCAAGTTGTCACACTAATTCAAACCTCGATGTTGATTTCGATGTCAAATAATTCTGCAGCCCTTTTATCGTTTTTAGCGATTTTTTGTGGGACAATTTATCTTCTAGCAAAATCAGCTTAGGCCTTTGATCATGTCCATGAAGAAGGAGGTTTTGGTAACCTGGAACATATAGTACAAAAGCCAAAAGCAGTGATGTTGTCACGTTGTGTAAATGTTAAATAAAAAGAGAATACAACAAATCCTTTTCAACTTATATTCAATTGAATAGACGGCAAAGACAAGATATTTCATGTTCACTCTGACAAACTTTTTTATTGTTTGCAAATATTAGCTCATTTGGAATTTGATGCCTGCAACATGTTTCCAAAAAGCTGGCACAAGTGGCAAAAAAGAGTGAGAAAGTTGAGGAATGCTCATCAAAGACTTATTTGGAACATCCCACAGGTGAACAGGCTAATTGGGAACAGGTGGGTGCCATGATTGGGTATAAAAGTAGATTCCATGAAATGCTCAGTCATTGACAAACAAGGACGGGGCGAGGGTCTCCACTTTGTCATCAAATGCCTGAGCAAATTGTTTAAGAACAACATATCTCAAGCAGCTATTGCAAGGAATTTAGGGATTTCACCATCTACGCTCCGTAATATCATCAAAAGGTTCAGAGAATCTGGAGAAATCACTGCACGTAAGCGGCAACGCCGGAAACCACATCAGTGTGTAAAGGATATCACCACATGGGCTCAGGAACACTTCAGAAAACCAATGTCAGTAAGTACAGTTGGTCGCTACATCTGTAAGTGCAAGTTAAAACTCTACTACAAAGTTTCGTTGTACTTGTGTAATGACAATAAAGACCTACCAACCTACTATGCAAAGCCAAAGCCATTTATCAACAACACCCAGAAACGCTTCGCTGGGCCCGAGCTCATCTAAGATGGACTGATGCAAAGTGGAAAAGTGTTCTGTGGTCTGACGAGTCAACATTTCAAATTGTTTTTGGAAACTGTGGACCAAAAAGAACCATCCGGACTGTTCTCGGGTGAAAGTGTAAAAGGCAGCATGTGTGATGGTATGGGGGTGTATTAGTGGCCAAGACATGGGTAACTTACACATCTGTGAAGGCACCATTAATGCTGAAAGATACATACAGCTTTTGGAGCAACATATGTTGCCATCCAAGCAACATTACCATGGACACCCCTGCTTATTTCAGCAAGACAATGCCAAGCCACGTGTTACAACAGCGTGGCTTCATAGTAAAAGAGTGCGGGTACTAGACTGGCCTGCCTGTAGTCCAGACATTGAAAATGTGTGAAGGCTAAAATATGAGAAGGGAGACTGTTGAACAACTTAAGCTGTACATCAAGCAAGAATGGGACAGAATTTCACTTCAAAAATGTGTCTCCTCAGTTCCCAAACCTTTACTGAGTGTTGTTAAAAGGAAAGGCCATGTAACACACTAGTAAAAATGAATTTTTTGCAATGTGTTGCTGCCATTCAATTCTAAGTTCATGATTATTTGCAAAGTTTCTCAGTGTGAACATGAAATATCTTGTCTTTGCAGTCTATTCAATTGAATAGAAGTTGAAAATGATTTGTTGTATTCTCTTTTTATTTACCATTTACACAACGTGACAACTTCACTGCTTTTGGCTTTTGTAAAAGACTCATGCAGATTACCTAGACCTCTGTACAACTCTTGGGAGGTCTCCTCTCATCTGCTAATCTTGGTGGTCCACAGAGCTGCCAGGACCCCCCGCCAGCTTGAAGATCGTGGACACATGGGGCTTCAACGTGGCCCTGGAGTGGACCGCGCCCAAAGACAACGGCAACACAGAAATCACGGGCTACACCATCCAGAAGGCCGACAAGAAGACTGGAGTAAGACTCGATTTGAGAAGATGGTTCTGTTGGAGAGTGATCCTGATGAAGTTGTGTCCACAGGACTGGTTCACTGTGCTGGAACACTACAACAGGCTCAACGCCACCATCTCTGACCTCATCATGGGCAACACCTACAAGTTCCGAGGGTTTTCCGAGAACAAGTGCGGTATCAGCGAGGAGTCCGCCGTCACCAAAGACGAGGCGACGATCCTCAAGACAGGTGCGACGTGAGCCCCGACTTGCATGGTTCCCGGCTGCTAAACATCAGCTTCTTCTTCCCAGGAATCGACTACCACGCTCCCGAGTACAAGGAGCACGACTTCACCGAGGCGCCCAAGTTCACCACGTCTCTGGCCAACCGGGCCACCACAGTGGGCTACAGCACCAAGCTGCTGTGCTCCGTCAGGGGGTTCCCCAAGGTACGCCCTCCACCCTTCCATCGCTAAGTCCGTCCGCAACGGCTCCGCACGCCCATCCGGTCTGGGTGAGGAGGCTCGGACTGGACCTGACAGTTTTTGCATGGTGGTTCAGGGCAGGGTTAGGGTCGGCCATGACGTCAGATGGAAAGATGGGGTCAAGGTGTGACATTCCCAAGAGGTCGTCACCATGGCATTAGAACTCAACAGTCCACTTCCATCGTGAGTTTCTCTCTCAACGTGAATAACGTAAACCAGGGGTCCCCAACCTTTTTCTAACCGGGGACCGCTTTAATGTACACATTATTTTCACGGACCGGCTTTCCAGCAAAAACAGCAAAAAAATGAGCATGAAAATTCAATTCACTATAACGCTATAATAGGCACGTTGATGGCATTTACTGTATACCAGTGTTTCTTAACCATAGGGCCGGGTCCCAGCGTTGGCGCGCAAGCGCCCCCTAGAATGTAATATCTTGTTTTTTGTAATACACTTTTCTACCACTTGCAGCAGTAATGACAATATAAAACAAACAAAAGAAGTATGGCGCTTGTTATGTTTACTGAAGGGGAGGTGACGGCAACAGACACAAGGGGTAGTATGTAGCTCTGAGATTTATTATATATATAATTAAACAATACTAAATATTATAACTAAGGAAATGGAGTGTGACAAAATCCAAGAGTGTGTATGGTGTAAGACTATGTGTAGTATTTAACTGGAGCGTTTTACCATAAATGTTGGAGGTGCATGTTGAGAGGAGCGGTGCTGTCCGACAAGGTCAAGGCAGGTAGGGTTGTCCAGGAGCGGAAGTGGGGTCGAGAGGCAGGAACGAGTCGTCGTAGTCCGGGGCAAGCGAGGAGTCGAGAACCAGGAAGCACGAGGGAGGCAGGGAAGATCCTGGAGCACAAGACGCACAGCTTGACTCGGGGATGCACACAGGGAACTGCGGGGTGAGGGAGGACACGACAATCAACGCAGGGAAAAACGAAGTGATCAGGACAGAAGGCAACTAGGAAGCTGGAGACGAGCTTACGGTATGCCAACAGAAGGTTATATTCCGGCAAGCGATGGCAGGTTGTGCAGGCTTAAGAACACCAGGAAGATCATCACCGACAGGTGCGCTGATTTCAGATTGATTGCAGCCGGTGGAGTGGCGCGTGCAGGAGAGGAGCGGCCGTGGGCGTGTCCCGAGGTGCGCTCTGCTGCGCTCATTGAGGAATGCGCATTGGCATGTGCCCGGGCTGTGACAGCGCTAATGTCATAGAGAAATTTCTTAAGCGCAAAAATTATGACTAAAGTGGTGAAGATGTATTTTCCTCTGCACTTTAAAGGGGAACATTATCACCAGACCTATGTAAGCGTCAATATATACCTTGATGTTGCAGAAAAAAGACCATATATTTTTTTAACCGATTTCCGAACTCTAAATGAGTGAATTTTGGCGAATTAAACTCCTTTCTAATATTCGCTCTCTGAGCGATGACGTCACAACGTGGCGTCACATCGGGAAGCAATCCGCCATTTTCTCAAAACGCCGAGTCAAATCAGCTCTGTTATTTTCCGTTTTTTCGACTGTTTTCCGTACCTTGGAGACATCATGCCTCGTCGGTGTGTTGTCGGAGGGTGTAACAACACGAACAGGGACGGATTCAAGTTGCACCAGTGGCCCAAAGATGCCAAAGTGGCAAGAAATTGGACGTTTGTTCCGCACACTTTACCGACGAAAGCTATGCTACGACAGAGATGGCAAGAATGTGTGGATATCCTGCGACACTCAAAGCAGATGCATTTCCAACGATAAAGTCAAAGAAATCTGCCGCCAGACCCCCATTGAATCTGCCGGAGTGTGTGAGCAATTCAGGGACAAAGGACCTCGCTAGCACGGTAAGCAATGGCGGCAGTTTGTTCCCGCAGACGAGCGAGCTAAACCCCCT
Organism: Nerophis lumbriciformis; assembly: GCF_033978685.3. Taxonomy (NCBI): domain Eukaryota; kingdom Metazoa; phylum Chordata; class Actinopteri; order Syngnathiformes; family Syngnathidae; genus Nerophis; species Nerophis lumbriciformis. Next base: position 31,811,119 of record NC_084550.2, read on the forward strand.
GGATGTCTTGGCTCACACCGTCCCTTATGCCACCGAAGATGATCAAGAGAAGAATATTGACCCTAGCTTCCCTGGCCTGCTGACATCAACTCCAAAACTGGACAGATCAGCTTTCAGGAAAAGAGAGCGGATGAGGGTATGTCTACAGAATATATTAATTGTTGAAAATTGGGCTGTCTGCACTCTCAAAGTGCATGTTGTTGCCAAATGTATTTCATATGCTGTAAACCTAGTTCATAGTTGTTAGTTTCCTTTAATGCCAAACAAACACATACCAATCGTTGGTTAGAAGGCGATCGCCGAATTCGTCCTCGCTTTTTCCCGTGTCGCTGGCTGTCGTGTCGTTTTCGTCGGTTTCGCTTGCATACGGTTCAAACCGATATGGCTCAATAGCTTCAGTTTCTTCTTCAATTTCGTTTTCGCTACCTGCCTCCACACTACAACCATCCGTTTCAATACATGCGTAATCTGTTGAATCGCTTAAGCCGCTGAAATCCGAGTCTGAATCCGAGCTAATGTCGCTATAGCTTGCTGTTCTTTCCGCCATGTTTGTTTGTGTTGGCATCACTATGTGACGTCACAGGAAATTGGACGGGTGTATATAACGATGGTTAAAATCAGGCACTTTGAAGCTTTTTTTAGGGATATTGCGTGATGGGTAAAATTTTGAAAAGAACTTCGAAAAATATAATAAGCCACTGGGAAATGATTTTTAATGGTTTTAACCCTTTTGAATTTGTGATAATGTTCCCCTTTAATTGTATAGACAGTTAAGTTTAACACATGTATTGTTAATTTAGTTTATTTATTTTAGCACAACATATTATATATTGTTTGTAAATGTATTTTGTCTAATCAGCCTAACTTAAGCCTGAGGTTTTATTTGTTAAATTAATGATATGATCTTTGTGATTAACACATGCTTGTATATCGTTTTATAAGGTAGTAAACTGTAAGTACGTTAGATATTTTGTTATTATTGAATATGATTAAAATCAAGAGGAAGATTACTAATTTAGTGTTAATATTGGAGTGGTCCCCGGGTCCCTGTGTAGTAGAAAAGTTGGGTCCTGAGGTCAAACAGGTTAAGAACCCCTGCTATGTACGAGGACCCTGCAGATGGCAATTAGCTTTTAGCTACAATATGGCACATTCAAATGTTATATGTGCATTAAAGTACTATAACAAATGGTGAGTTGTAATATACATCTATAAACAAGCTTATTGCTGTGTTTAGTGGGACAGGCAAAAGTTAAGTTGGACAAAATGTGTTTATAAATGAATGAATGTTTCTGTGCAAATGCGTTGGGGACCACTGATGTAAACGAGCCGCTAGTTGTTGAGACTTGTCTAGGTAAAATGTCTTCCTGCAGCCCAAGATCGAATGGCTCAAGAACCAGATGATCATCGGAGAAGACCCCAAATTCAGGCAGATCTGCGTCCAGGGTATCTGCTCCCTGGAGATCCGCAAACCGGTTAGCTTTGACGGCGGCGTGTACACGTGCAGGGCCAAGAACCACCACGGCGAGGTCACCATCAGCTGCAAGTTGGAGGTCAGACGTAAGTCGGAACGAGACGTCGCCTTGGTTTCTGGACTCCAAGTGAAGACTGACCACTTTGTCTTTCCTGAGAACAGAGCCGGTGATTGCAGAGGCGGACAAGAAGAAGTAGGGCGTCAGATTCTTTCACGCAGGTAAGAACATGAGAGTCAACTCTAAACCATAGCAAGGTTACACTTTGGGCCTGATCTAATAAGATGCAAACAGCATGTGCAGACCATAACATTGTGAGCGCTACATGTTGCGTGTGATCTTCTACCACTTTGTGGACCATTGATAACCCGTACAAAAATGTGTGCTGTCACCATGGAGACACTCATTTCCCTCCACATCTTTGTCATCATATGGTCCAACATGTGGCGTTTTGTCATGTTGTTGACATGCAGCACACAAATCTATTATGGACCACCTTTTATATTGAAATGTAATCTTGACAACAGAAGTTACTCTCAGGCAATTCAAGCATCAATTTTCACGTCAAAATATCACTTCTGTGTTTTTTTCAAAGAAATATAAAAACAATAGGATGTGAAGAGAATTCCCTCACTGAGGTTGCCAGATACACAGCCAAAATCCAGCTATATGGACTGGGCCACTGCAAGGAACTTCAAACTTCTACTGTCTCCTACGAGGGTTTGAGGTGCTGGGACCATAAGAGCTGAATAGACAAGTTTTGTCAATAACAAATCTCTAAACCAACACATTTTACACAGGAATGAGGCTATTTTCAGGAAGAAGTAGGTCGTGCCTGGGTACAATATCACAACAAGTGGCAATCGTATGGTTATTGTCAGTACTATCAGAAAACAAAGACTACAACCAACGCTAGCAATGGTTATACTGGTGAAAATATGCGTAGCAGCCTAATGTATGCCCAAAACTAAAGAGGAGACATTTTACCAAGGTATACTTATAGGCTACATCAGGGGTCGGCAGCCCAAAATGTTGACAGAGCCAAATTGGACCAAAAATACATAAAACAAACTGTCTGGAGCCGCAAAGAATTTAAAGCCTTATATAAGTGTTATAATGAAGACAACACATGATGTAAGTGTCTATATTAGTTGTATTAGCCTACTATCAAAATGACTTTAAAAGTCTTATATAAGTGTCATAATGAAGACAACACATGATGTAAATGTCTATATTAGTTGTATTAGCCTACTATCAAAATGACTTTAAAAGTCTTATATAAGTGTTATAATGAAGACAACACATGATGTAAATGTCTATATTAGTTGTATTAGCCTACTATCAAAATGACTTTAAAAGTCTTATATAATTGTTATATTGAAGACAACACATGATGTAAGTGTCTATATTAGCCATGTTAGCCTACTATCAAAGGCTGACGCAAATCTTTGTTGACAGAAATGTTGTATTTTAATTTTTATTCTACACATGTTTGTAAAACATTTATTAAAATGGAGGCTTCTCACAGAATGAGATAACTTCTGGAAACGACTGGCTCAGAATGGCCAAAGGTATAGATGTGCGTGTCCAAGTTAAAGGAAACAGCAGGCTGTCTTTTTCTAATGGATTTATTACAATCTTTGCAAGCTGGGTAATGTTTGCTGTGGTCTGGAACAACATGGCACACAAACAACTATGAGAAATGCAGCCAATGTTACATACAGTTAATGTGTCATGAGATATGCAAATATGAATTAAATACACAGAGGACATAAGTTAAATAAATTAAATGAGCTCAAATTATGCAATAGGTACATACAGCTTGCCTAAATAGCATGTTAGCATCGATTAGTTTGCAGTCATGGATTGACCAAATATGCCTGATTAGCACTCCAGCAAATCAACATAGCTCACGCAGCATAAAACGTTTGGTGAAACAAAGGAGTGGCATAAAACACGTCTTTCTGTGGCAGCATCAGAGAAAGTTGTACATGTAAACAAACTGCAATGAGTTCAAGGATGGCTGAAATTAGTAGGACAAAACGGTGCTCTGTATTGGAAAAGCTGGGCCCCGAGGTCAAAAATGTTAAGAACCCCTGATATAGGCTAAAGTTTATGATAAGTGTGTTGTCATGGTTTTTTAAACAAATGTTCAGCACAAACCAAAATGACATGGCCGTTAGTACATTTTTACATGCTATAATTCTACGTTCAGAGGTCCAAACGTTTGGTGTAAATAAGTGTTGAGGTGGCCCAGGTTGTCTTGGGGACACACTTACCAAACATGGAGGCACTAATCTTGGACGAGGTGGCATAGTGTCAGGAATCCATCAATTCTACCAGCTCACATTTCCATGACTCGGCAGCAGATTTTTCTGTGCAGCCCAACTTCTAATCTTTGATGAAGTAA
>NC_084550.2:31822500-31835000 GCF_033978685.3 Nerophis lumbriciformis
CAAAATTCAAGTGACTACCCAAATGCTGGGTTGAGCCTGTTAGGGTCATATTTATGGGTTATTTCTAGGGAATTGGGTCATTTTTGTGACCCAGCCAGCTCCAAGACGTCCACCATCCCCAAAATGCAAGTGACAACCCAAATGCTGGGTTGAGCCTGTTAGTGTCATATTTATGGGTTATTTCTAGGGAGTTGGGTCGTTTTTGTGACCCAACCAGTAACCCAGCCAGCTCCGGGACATCACCCATCCCCAAAATTCAAGTGACAACCCAAATGCTGGGTTGAGCATATTAGGGTCATATTTATGGGTTATTTATAGGGAGTTGGGTCGTTTTTGTGACCCAGCCAGCTCCAAGACGTCACCCATCCCCAAAATTCAAGTGACAACCCAAACCCTGGGTTGAGCCTGTTAGGGTAATGTTTATGGGTTATTTCTAAGGAGTTGGGTAGTTTTTGTGACCCAACCAGTAACCCAGCCAGCTCTGGGACATCACCCATCCCCAAAATTCAAGTGACAACCCAAATGCTGGGTTGAGCCTGTTAGGGTCTTATTTATGGGTTATTTCTAGGGAGTTGGGTAGTTTTTGTGACCCAACCAGTAAACCAGCCAGCTCTGGGACATCACTCATCCCCAAAATTCAAGTGACAACCCAAATGCTGGGTTGAACCTGTTAGTGTCATATTTATGGGTTATTTCTAGGGAGTTGGGTCGTTTTTGTGACACAACCAGCTCCGGGACGTCACCCATCCCCAAAATTCAAGTGACAACCCAAATCCTGGGTTGAGCCTGTTAGGGTCATATTTATGGGTTATTTCTAAGGAGTTGGGTAGTTTTTGTGACCCAGCCAGATCCGCGATGTCACCAATCCCCATAATTCAAGTGACAACCCAAATGATGGGTTGAGCCTGTTAGTGTCATTTTTATGGGTTATTTCTAGGGAGTTGGGTCGTTTTTGTGACCCAACCAGTAACCCAGCCAGCTCTGGGACGTCACCCATCCCCAAAATTCAAGGGACAACCCAAATGCTGGGTTGAGCCTGTTAGGGTCATATTTATGGGTTATTTCTAAGGAGTTGAGTAGTTTTTGTGACCCAACCAGCTCCAGGACGTCACCCATCCCCAAAATTCACATTTTACATAAAATGAGGTGGTGGGCCAGAACTGGCCCCCGGGCCTTGTGTTTGGCACCTGTGATCTATTATTTCACCTGAATGCACAATTACTGTCCTGACTGACACCCTGAGGTGATGTCAGATCCATATTGAAGCAGTCATAGTCGTCACTATCTTGACAATGCGGTGCTATAATGAGTTTTAACCCCCCCCCCCCCCACACCCCCCCTCCCTGCCCCCAGTCCCAGTCCTGTTCCTGCATGCATGACCAGCAGCACCTCCACATTCTCTGTCATCGATTCCTGCTCTTGCCTCTCCACCTGCCTGTGAATTCTCTTAGCTCAGCATCTGCATGGACGTGATGGAGGAGGAGGAGGAGGAGGAATGCACCACAGAGATGCTAGCCCCTCCCCCTCGGAGGAGCCAATGAGAGTTGAGTGCGGGGAAATACAGCAGTGTGATGGAAGAATGTTAGCTCTTTGCTCAGCGGCCCACCTTTAAAGTGTTTGTCTTTCCTTGCAGGCCACACCTCTGGACATGACTTTATAACACCGCTCCTCCTCTCCTCCGCTCTGACTGCAGGTAAGAAGTTTCTCTTCACTCGCCAAGTCATTATCACCTGCATAAGAGAGCCGTCAACTTTTTGCTGCATGGGGCATCTCAGTGCTGCTGCAGTGTAACGTTAGGCAAGAAAAAAACGGACGTGTGTGAAGCCTGCAAGATTGTTTCTGCACCTTTGAGTCAGTAGAGGAGCTTCACTGCTCCGAGTGCAGGAAATATGCTGAGCCAGCGTCAGTGCAAGGCCTCGCGAGTCATTCGTGTCAAACCTTAATTAGCAATTTAATTAGCATACTTTGTCAAAGTATGATTATCTTTTCCGTGTGTGTGTGTGTGTGGCTAGGAAAAAATGGTGTGTACAAGCTGAACAGAAATAAAATACAATAAAATCAATATAACATGAAAAAAAAAAAAAAAAAACTTGTGGAGACCGCATGCACGTGTGTGTGTGTGTGTGTGTGTGTGTGTGTGTGTGTGTGTTCTTGTGTTTCTAGCCTTCTTGAGACATGAAGAAGGAAAAGTATCTTCCATAGGAGGAGGTGTGAACAATTGATTACATAAATCATGGTCCCAATAACATTGCATCTAATAGAGAATGTCTCATTTGCACCCCTGCTTTTTGATTGATTGATTGAGACTTTTATTAGTAGATTGCACAGTGAAGTACATATTCCGTACAATTGACCACTAAATGGTAACACCCCAATAAGTTTTTACACTTCTTTAAGTCGGGGTACAGATATATACTATCATCATAATACAGTCATCACACAAGATAATCATCAGAGTATATAAATTGAATTATTTACATTGTTTACAATCCGGGGTGTGGGATATGGAGGGGGGATGGGGTTAAGTTTGGTTGGTATCAACACTTCAGTCATCAACAATTGCATCATCAGAGAAATGGACATTGAAACAGTGTAGGCCTGACTTGGTAGGATATGTACAGCAAGTAGTGGACATAGTGAGCTCAGAAAGCATACGAATAAGTATATACATTTGATTATTTACAATCTGGGGAGGTGGGATGTGGTGGGGGGAGGGTGTTAGTGATGTGGCATAGAAAGAGAATGAGTTAAGACCTTTGTTAGATGGGAATCTGGGTTTAACGTGGTTAGTGGAGCTCCCCCTGGTGTTGTGGTTATGGCGGTCATTTACGTTAAGGAAGTAGTTTGACATGTACTTCGGTATCAGGGAGGTGTAGCGGATTTTATAGACCAGGCTCAGTGCAAGTTGTTTTACTCTGTCCTCCACCCTGAGCCAGCCCACTTTGGAGAAGTGGGTAGGAGTGAGGTGTGATCTGGGGTGGAGGTCTAGAAGTAATCTGACTAGCTTGTTCTGGGATGTTTGGAGTTTAGATTTGAGGGTTTTGGAGGTGTTGGGGTACCAGGAGGTGCATGCGTAATCGTAAAAGGGTTGAACGAGAGTTCCCGCCAGAATCTTCATGGTGCTTTTGTTGACCAGAGAGGAGATTCTATAGAGAAATCTTCTTCGTTGGTTGACCATTTTGATTGGAACCTAGGTAGGTGACCTCATCTTTCCTGGTGATAACAATGTCACCCACTTTTATAGTGAAGTCATTGACTTTCTTAAGGTTGATGTGGGACCCAAATAGGATGGATTCCGTTTTACCCAAGTGTATTGATAGCTTGTTGTCAGCGAGCCAATGTGTTGACTTTTTTCTTATAAAATTGGGAACAATTTCTCATATTCTTTCTGTTTATGTAATATTGCAATATTGTCTCGTAAAACGATTATTTATGTAAAGTTATTACTTTATAATGTAAAATGGCAATATTTGTCATATAAAATTCCCGACTTATCAAAATATTGGCATTTTTTTGTTGACATTTTTTGTGTAAAATTATGACTTGTCATCATTTTTGCCAAGTAAAATTATGATTATTATTATAATATTGCCAAAATTGTAAAGTTTTCTTATACAATTGTGACTTTTGTCGAGTAAAATGACGACTCTTTTCATAAAATTGCTAAAAAATTCAAGCTTTTTCTTCTAAAATTGCGACTGTTATTGAGTAAAATTCCAACTTTTATCATAATATTGCACAAATGTTCAGTTTTTCTTGTAAAATTTCGACTCATTTCTCACAACTAGCTTTTTTATATTTGCATAGTATGTATATATTATTGATGTTGTAAATACACATCTTTATATATCTAGAAAGGCTGGTCCTACAGAAGTAGCCATTATAGCCAAATACAAGAATGTGTGTGAGTGTGAGTGTGTGTGTGTGTGTGTGTGTGTGTGTGTGTGTGTGTGTGTGTGTGTGTGTGTGTGTGTGTGTGTGTGTGTGTGTGTGTGTGTGTGTGTGTGTGTGTGTGTGTGTGTGTGTGTGTGTGTGTGTGTGTGTGTGTGTGCGTGTGTGTGTGTGTGTGCGTGCGTGTGTGCGTAATAAAGACTTTCCTTTTGGCACAGTAATGAACAATCGCATCACTGCAGCATAATAATTCATTGGTTCCATTACTGGTCTCCATTGACTTGAGTCTACATTGTCTTCAAGCTACATAAGAGGATAACATATTAATAAAGAATACAATTATAGTTAAAGTCAGGGGTTTTTAACCAAGTCTTCCCACTATGCAGGGGCCCACTCAAATGTTAGTCATTTTACTCTTGCCACTAACTGAGTTGTACATATATATACATCACAGGACTAATGTACTTCTTTCTTGTATCTAGACTGTGATTTGTGGTGTAGATGCTAGGATATTGTAAACAATGATATTATTTGCTACTGTCACCTGATAGACTTGTTTGATCGTCTCTTGTCTAATCATTGTTGACCATTTTTAACAAGGGTGCAGGAACAACCAATGTGAAATAGCCCTATGGAAAGTTCTGGTACATTTACAGCAATGTCACACTGTCCATGTCTAATAATGATTACATTAAATTACATTTGAATCCTAACACATACAGTATATTAATCACAAACATTATTCTAAATCTAAGACTAGATGTGACCAATCTAAGTCTAAGACTAGATGTGACCAATCTAAGTCTAAGACTAGATGTGACCAATCTAAATCTAAGACTAGATGTGACCAATCTAAGTCTAAGACTTGATGTGACCAATCAAAGTCTAAGACTAGATGTGACCAATCTAAGTCTAAGACTAGATGTGACCAATCTAAGTCTAAGACTAGATGTGACCAATCTAAATCTAAGACTAGATGTGACCAATCTAAGTCTAAGACTAGATGTGACCAAGCTAAGTCTAAGACTAGATGTGACCAAGCTAAGTCTAAGACTAGATGTGACCAATCTAAGTCTAAGACTAGATTTGACCAATCTAAGTCTAAGACTAAATGTGACCAATCTAAGTCTAAGACTAGATGTGACCAATCTACAGGTAAGTCTAAGACTAGATGTGACCAATCTAAGGCTAAGACTAGATGTGTATTTAGTACATGTACTTTAAAGAAATACTGTAGTATGTGTACTTTACAGAAATACTGTAGTATGTGTACTTTAATACTGTAGTACTGGTGTGTAACAAATACTGTAGAACTCATGGATAAAAAATACTGTAGTACTGGTGGAAAACAAATATTGTAATACTGGTGGATAAGAAATACTGTAGTACTAGTGTATAACAAATACTGGAGTACTAGTGTATAACAAATACTGTAGTACTGGTGTTTAAGAAATACAGTAATACCGGTGTATAACAAATACTGTAGTACTGGTGTATAACAAATACAGTAATACTAGTGTACAACAAATACTGTAGTATTGGTGTATAACAAATACTGTAGTACTAGTGTATAACAAATACTGTAGTACTGGTGTATAGCAAACACTTTAGTACTACTGTATAACAAATACTTTAGTACTGGTGTACAACAAATAATGTAGTACTAGTGTATAACAAATACTTTAGTACTAGTGTATAATAAATACTGTAGTACTGGTGTATAACAAATACTGTAGTACTAGTGTATAACAAATATTGTAGTACTAGTGTATAACAAATACTGTAGTACTTTGTGTATAACAAATACTGTAGTACTAGTGTATAACAAATACTGTAGTACTAGTGTATAACAAATACTGTAGTACTTTGTGTATAACAAATACTGTAGTACTAGTGTATAACAAATACCGTAGTACTAGTGTATAACAAATACTGTAGTACTAGTGTATAACAAATACTGTAGTACTAGTGTATAACAAATACTGCAGTACTAGTGTATAACAAATACTGTAGTACTAGTGTATAACAAATACTTTAGTACTAGTGTATAACAAATACTGCAGTACTAGTGTATAACAAATACTGTAGTACTAGTGTATAACAAATACTTTAGTACTAGTGTATAATAAATACTGCAGTACTAGTGTATAACAAATACTGTAGTAGCGGTATACAAAGTTAATACACACCCTCACTGCAGTATTTTCACTTCTAAAAGTAAGAACTTCAACAAGTAAAATATTGAAGAGATCATCTCACATGTTTGAGGTGTTTTAAAACTTAATCTGGAAAAAACTTCTCAAAGTTCAATTTTCACAACAAAAACTGCAATACTCATCACTTCCTGTACAAACTATTAGTAGTTTAATCTGCTGCAGGACATCTCTTTGATGTCTGCATGCACTGCCCCTTTAAATAATGACTCAACTAGTTGTCCCTTTCAATAAAGACTCAACTAGTTGTCCCTTTCAATAAAGACTCAACTAGTTATCCCTTTAAATAAAGACTCAACTAGTTATCCCTTTAAATAAAGACTCAACTAGTTATCCCTTTAAATAATGACTCAACTAGTTATCCCTTTAAATAATGACTCAACTAGTTGTCCCTTTCAATAAAGACTCAACTAGTTATCCCTTTTAATAAAGACTCAACTAGTTATCCCTTTAAATAATGAATCAACAAGTTGTCCTTTTAAATTATGACTCAACTAGTTATCCCTTTAAATAATGACTCAACTAGTTGTCCCTTTAAATAAAGACTCTACTAGTTATCCCTTTATCAATGTTTCAATCAATCAATCAATGTTTATTTATATAGCCCTAAATCACAAGTGTCTCAAAGGGCTGCACAAGCCACAACGACATCCTCGGTACAAAGCCCACATAAGGGCAAGGAAAAACTCACCCCAGTGGGACGTCGATTTGAATGACTATGAGAAACCTTGGAGAGGACCGCATATGTGGGTAACCCCCCCCCCTCTAGGGGAGACCGAAAGCAATGGATGTCGAGTGGGTCTGACATAATATTGTGTGAGAATCCAGTCCATAGTGGATCTAACATAATAGTGTGAGAGTCCAGTCCATAGTGGATCTAACATAATAGTGTGAGAGTCCAGTCCATAGTGGATCTAACATAATAGTGTGAGAGTCCAGTCCATAGTGGATCTAACATAATAGTGAGAGTCCAGTCCATAGTGGATCTAACATAATAGTGTGAGAGTCCAGTCCATAGTGGATCTAACATAATAGTGTGAGAGTCCAGTCCATAGTGGATCTAACATAATAGTGAGAGTCCAGTCCATAGTGTATCTAACATAATAGTGTGAGAGTCCAGACCATAGTGGATCTAACATAATAGTGTGAGAGTCCAGTCCATAGTGGATCTAACATAATAGTGTGAGAGTCCAGTCCATAGTGGATCTAACATAATAGTGTGAGAGTCCAGTCCATAGTGGATCTAACATAATAGTGTGAGAGTCCAGTCCATAGTGGATCTAACATAATAGTGTGAGAGTCCAGTCCATAGTGGATCTAACATAATAGTGAGAGTCCAGTCCATAGTGGATCTAACATAATAGTGAGAGTCCAGTCCATAGTGGATCTAACATAATAGTGTGAGAGTCCAGTCCATAGTGGATCTAACATAATAGTGTGAGAGTCCAGTCCATAGTGGATCTAACATAATAGTGAGAGTCCAGTCCATAGTGGATCTAACATAATAGTGTGAGAGTCCAGTCCGTAGTGGATCTAACATAATAGTGTGAGAGTCCAGTCCATAGTGGATCTAACATAATAGTGTGAGAGTCCAGTCCATAGTGGATCTAACATAATAGTGTGAGAGTCCAGTCCATAGTGGATCTAACATAATAGTGTGAGAGTCCAGTCCATAGTGGATCTAACATAATAGTGTGAGAGTCCAGTCCATAGTGGATCTAACATAATAGTGTGAGAGTCCAGTCCATAGTGGATCTAACATAATAGTGTGAGAATCCAGTCCATAGTGGATCTAACATAATAGTGTGAGAGTCCAGTCCATAGTGGATCGCGTGGCGCAGTGGGAGAGTGGCCGTGTGTAACCCAAGGGTCCCTGGTTCAATCCCCACCTAGTACCAACCTCGTCATGTCCGTTGTGTCCTGAGCAAGACACTTCACCCTTGCTCCTGATGGGTGCTGGTTAGCGCCTTGCATGGCAGCTCCCTCCATCAGTGTGTGAATGTGTGTGTGAATGGGTAAATGTGGAAGTAGTGTCAAAGCGCTTTGAGTACCTTGAAGGTAGAAAAGCGCTATACAAGTACAACCCATTTATCATTTATCTAACATAATAGTGTGAGAGTCCAGTCCATAGTGGATCTAACATAATAGTGAGAGTCCAGTCCATAGTGGATCTAACATAATAGTGTGAGAGTCCAGTCCATAGTGGATCTAACATAATAGTGAGAGTCCAGTCCATAGTGGATCTAACATAATAGTGTGAGAGTCCAGTCCATAGTGGATCTAACATAATAGTGAGAGTCCAGTCCATAGTGGATCTAACATAATAGTGTGAGAGTCCAGTCCATAGTGGATCTAAAATAATAGTGAGAGTCCAGTCCATAGTGGATCTAACATAATAGTGTGAGAGTCCAGCCCATAGTGGATCTAACATAATAGTGTGAGAGTCCAGTCCATAGTGGATCTAACATAATAGTGTGAGAGTCCAGTCCATAGGGGATCTAACATAATAGTGAGAGTCCAGTCCATAGTGGATCTAACATAATAGTGTGAGAGTCCAGTCCATAGTGGATCTAACATAATAGTGTGAGAGTCCAGTCCATAGTGGATCTAACATAATAGTGAGAGAGTCCAGTCCATAGTGGATCTAACATAATAGTGTGAGAGTCCAGTCCATAGTGGATCTAACATAATAGTGTGAGAGTCCAGTCCATAGTGGATCTAACATAATAGTGAGAGTCCAGTCCATAGTGGATCTAACATAATAGTGAGAGTCCAGTCCATAGTGGATCTAACATAATAGTGTGAGAGTCCAGTCCATAGTGGATCTAACATAATAGTGTGAGAGTCCAGTCCATAGTGGATCTAACATAATAGTGTGAGAGTCCAGTCCATAGTGGATCTAACATAATAGTGTGAGAGTCCAGTCCATAGTGGATCTAACATAATAGTGAGAGTCCAGTCCATAGTGGATCTAACATAATAGTGTGAGAGCCCAGTCCATAGTGGATCTAACATAATAGTGAGAGTCCAGTCCATAGTGGATCTAACATAATAGTGTGAGAGTCCAGTCCATAGTGGATCTAACATAATAGTGTGAGAGTCCAGTCCATAGTGGATCTAACATAATAGTGAGAGTCCAGTCCATAGTGGATCTAACATAATAGTGAGAGTCCAGTCCATAGTGGATCTAACATAATAGTGTGAGAGTCCAGTCCATAGTGGATCTAACATAATAGTGTGAGAGTCCAGTCCATAGTGGATCTAACATAATAGTGTGAGAGTCCAGTCCATAGTGGATCTAACATAATAGTGTGAGAGTCCAGTCCATAGTGGATCTAACATAATAGTGAGAGTCCAGTCCATAGTGGATCTAACATAATAGTGTGAGAGTCCAGTCCATAGTGGATCTGACATAATAGTGAGAGTCCAGTCCATAGTGGATCTAACATAATAGTGTGAGAGTCCAGTCCATAGTGGATCTAACATAATAGTGTGAGAGTCCAGTCCATAGTGGATCTAACATAATAGTGAGAGTCCAGTCCATAGTGGATCTAACATAATAGTGTGAGAGTCCAGTCCATAGTGGATCTAACATAATAGTGTGAGAGTCCAGTCCATAGTGGATCTAACATAATAGTGAGAGTCCAGTCCATAGTGGATCCAACATAATAGTAAGAGTCCAGTCCATAGTGGATCCAACATAATAGTAAGAGTCCAGTCCATAGTGGGGCCAGCAGGACACCATCCCGAGCGGAGACGGGTCAGCAGCGCAGAGATGTTCCCAGCCGATGCACAGGGACCCGGGGTGGACCAATAAAGACTCAACTAGTTATCCCTTTAAATAATGACTCAACTAGTTGTCCTTTTAAATAAAGACTCAACTAGTTATTCCTTTAAATAATGACTCAACTAGTTGTCCCTTTAAATAAAGACTCTAATAGTTGGCCCTTTAAATAATGACTAAACTAGTTGTCCCTTTAAATAATGACTCAACTAGTTGTCCCTTTAAATAAAGACTCAACTAGTTGGCCCTTTAAATAATGACTAAACTAGTTGTCCCTTTGAATAAAGACTCAACTAGTTATCCCTTTAAATAATGACTCAACTAGTTGTCCCTTTAAATAAATAAAACTCAACTAGTTGTCCCTTTAAAGAAAAACCTCAACTAGTTGTCCTTTTAAAGAAAGACAACTCAACTAGTTGTCCCTTTAAATAAAGACTCAACTAGTTGTCCCTTTAAATAAGTACAGCTCAACTAGTTGTCCCTTTAAATAATGACTTAACTAGTTGTCCCTTTAAAGAAAGACAACTCAACTAGTTGTCCCTTTAAATAAAGACTCAACTAGTTGTCCCTTTAAATAAGTACAGCTCAGCTAGTTGGCCCTTTAAATAATGACTTAACTAGTTGTCCCTTTAAAGAAAGACAACTCAACTAGTTGTACCTTTAAATAAAAACTCAACTAGTTGTCCCTTTAAATAAATACAACTCAACAAGTTGGCCCTTTAAATAAAAACTCAACAAGTTGTCCCTTTAAATAAAAACTCAACTAGTTGTCCCTTTAAATAAATACAACTCAACAAGTTGGCCCTTTAAATAATGACTCAACTAGTTGTCCCTTCAAATAAAGACTCAACTAGTTGTCCCTTTAAATACAGATAACTCAACTAGTTGTCCCTTTGAATAAAGACAACTCAACTAGTTGTCCCTTTGAATAAAGACAACTCAACTAGTTGTCCCTTTAAATAAAGACAACTCAACCAGTTGTCCGTTTAAATAAAGACAACTCAACTAGTTGTCCCTTTTAAATAAAGACTGAACTGGTTGTCCCTTTAAATAAAGACAAGTCAACTAGTTGTCCCTTTAAGTAAAGACTAGTCAACTAGACAAGCAGCGGCACTTACCATGGCCAGACTAAATGGCGCCCCTCTTGGTGTGAAGTCATTAGTTTTATATTCCTCCTTCTTGTCTGTGTGTGTGTGTGTGTGTGTGTGTGTGTGTGTGTGTGTGTGTGTGTGTGTGTGTGTGTGTGTGTGTGTGTGTGTGTGTGCGTGCGTGCGTGCGTGCGTGCGTGCGTGCGTGCGTGCGTGCGTGCGTGCGTGCGTGCGTGCGTGCGTGCGTGCGTGCGTGCGTGCGTGCGTGCGTGCGTGCGTGCGTGCGTGCGTGCGTGCGTGTGTGAGCGAAGTCAGGACAGCACATCCTACCATAAAAGGAGATGTTTGTGTGTAGGTGTTTGGAAAACAACTGCTTTAAGTCATAACTTAAATGTTGGCATTGAGCTGAACATGTAGTCTCTTCTCAAGGATAGGGCTAACACTTTTCATTCCAAAGTCCCAATTAGAGTCTCTTCCCTACGAGAAGTGATCCAATCCACCTGTGAATGTCAAACTAAGAGGCCTTATTTTATTATGTGCTCAAACTGAAATACCATTATTTAATTATACTTGGTGGTTTGCTTTCTATGAGTTCATTCACTTCACTTTCCTCCAAACCGTCCGTTTAGAATTCGCCAAAATTGGAGGTGTGATGTCAGCAGAATAACCATATTTGGAGGAAATGGATAATAAGACCGGCCACAAAATAGGAGGGCTTCATAGCATCCAATCACCTCCGCGAGTCTTTCCTAAACCTATCAAATGTCCAGCGCCATCTTTTGGCCGCAAAAATGCACACTTTTTTTGTCCCGCTTCATGTTGAAGACTAGTACTTTCATGTTGCTATCAGAGGAACTAAGACTAGTACTTTCATGTTGCTATCAGAGGAACTAAGACTAGTACTTTCATGTTGCTATCAGAGGAAATAAGACTAGTACTTTCATGTTGCTATCAGAGGAACTAAGACTAGTACTTTCATGTTGCTATCAGAGGAACTAAGACTAGTACTTTCATGTTGCTATCAGAGGAACTAAGACTAGTACTTTCATGTTGCTATCAGAGGAAATAAGACTAGTACTTTCATGTTGCTATCAGAGGAACTAAGACTAGTACTTTCATGTTGCTATCAGAGGAACTAAGACTAGTACTTTCATGTTGCTATCAGAGGAACTAAGACTAGTACTTTCATGTTGCTATCAGAGGAAATAAGACTAGTACTTTCATGTTGCTATCAGAGGAAATAAGACTAGTACTTTCATGTTGCTATCAGAGGAAATAAGACTAGTACTTTCATGTTGCTATCAGAGGAAATAAGACTAGTACTTTCATGTTGCTATCAGAGGAAATAAGACTAGTACTTTCATGTTGCTATCAGAGGAACTAAGACTAGTACTTTCATGTTGCTATCAGAGGAACTAAGACTAGTACTTTCATGTTGCTATCAGAGGAACTAAGACTAGTACTTTCATGTTGCTATCAGAGGAACTAAGACTAGTACTTTCATGTTGCTATCAGAGGAACTAA
>NC_084550.2:31840000-31885000 GCF_033978685.3 Nerophis lumbriciformis
AAGACAACCGAAGACAACAATCATAAATGAATCTTTCAGCACGTACACAATATTGACATCTATAGTTATATTTTGAGAAACAATCATAAAGTAATCTTTCAGCACGTACACAATGTTGACATCTATATTTTGATAAACAATCATAAATGAATCTTTCAGCACATACACAATGTTGACATCTATAGTTATATTTTGATAAACAATCATAAATGAATCTTTCAGCACATACACACTGTTTACATCTATAGTTATATTTTGATAAACAATCATAAATGAATCTTTCAGCACATACACAATGTTTACATCTATAGTTATATTTTGATAAACAATCATAAATGAATCTTTCAGCACATACACAATGTTGACATCTATAGTTATATTTTGATAAACAATCATAAATGAATCTTTCAGCACGTACACAATGTTGACATCTATAGTTATATTTTGAGAAACAATCATAAACAAATCTTTCAGCACATACACAATGTTGACATCTCTAGTTATATTTTGATAAACAATCATAAATGAATCTTTCAGCATATACACAATATTGACATCTATAGCTAAATTTTGATAAACAATCATAAATGAATCTTTCAGCACATACACACTGTTTACATCTATAGTTATATTTTGATAAACAATCATAAATGAATCTTTCAGCACATACACAATGTTTACATCTATAGTTATATTTTGATAAACAATCATAAATGAATCTTTCAGCACATACACAATGTTGACATCTATAGTTATATTTTGATAAACAATCATAAATGAATCTTTCAGCACGTACACAATGTTGACATCTATAGTTATATTTTGAGAAACAATCATAAACAAATCTTTCAGCACATACACAATGTTGACATCTCTAGTTATATTTTGATAAACAATCATAAATGAATCTTTCAGCATATACACAATATTGACATCTATAGCTAAATTTTGATAAACAATCATAAATGAATCTTTCAGCACGTACACAATGTTGACATCTATAGTTATATTTTGATAAACAATCATCAATGAATCTTTCAGCACATACACAATGTTGACATCTATAGTTATATTTTGATAAACAATCATAAATTAATCTATCCCAGCTGCATTCATGAGAAAGTATTTGACTTTATTAAATGTGTGCATATATTTAGGGCCTGATGTTATTGCAGTGTGTGCAAGCAATAAAATAGCGTGTACTGTTAGTGGGCGTTGCCACAAACTAGCATCGCTGCGGTAAATGTGACCCCAAGATGCAGGAGACAGGGTGACGTGCAGTTAAGTGTTATAATGCTAACAACACAGGAAGTGCAGTTAAGTTCAGCACACAACATGCGGCTAATGGCGTCAATAACATTCAACAAAGTAAACAATTAGTCCTGGCAGGCATACATGGAAGCCTGATTGGCAACTAGGACCAGGTGTGGCCAGGCTGCCAATCAGTGACAGGGAGACAGACAGGAAGTGGAACTAAAATAAGAGCGCTGAACAGGGGGGAAAACACTAAACTAAGGAAACAACAGGACTTATTATAGACTATTATTATACTATTATTATACTATTATTATAGACTTATTATTATATACTATTATTATAGACTTATTATTATATACTATTATTATACTATTATTATAGACTTATTATTATACACTATTATTATACTATTATTATAAACTTATTATTATACACTATTATTATACTATTATTATAGACTTGTGACGCCTGACATGGCAGATCGTCACAGACGTGTGATTTACTAAGACTGTACACAATGTGTGTGTATATATATATATATATATATACTGTATATATATATATATATATATATATATGTGTGTGTGTATATACTTAATATATATATATATATATATATATATATATGTTTGTGTGTGTATATACTTAATATGTATATATATATATATATATATATATGTGTGTGTGTATATACTTAATATATATATATATATATATATATATATGTTTGTGTGTGTATATACTTAATATGTATATATATATATATATATATATATATATATATATATATATATATATATATATATTATGTATGTATCTATGTGTATATATATGTATAGATGTATATGTGTGTATGTGTATATAAGTGTGTGTGTGTATGTATATATATATATATATATATATATATATATATATATAGATGTATATGTGTGTGTGTGTGTATGTGTATATATATGTATCAATGTATGTGTATATATACAGTATATATATAAATATATATATATACATATGTATCTATGGATATAAATACATATATATATATATATATATATATATATATATATATATATATATATATATATATATATATATATATATATATATATATATATATGTAATGTAATGTAATGAAATGAAATGGTCCAATATCCTGGTAAATGAGCCACAGTTCCAAACAAAATCTGGTCTACAAGTCAAACAAAACCAATGGATTGTTTGTCCTCTGAATGGTTTGAGTGTAATAAAAGACTTGAACTTTCTCACTTCTGATTTATTTATTTGTCCTTTTGGTGTGAGACTCCTGCCCCCTGGTGGCAGAAGACAGTTTGTGTGGACCTCTAATGACACATCTGCTTCTGACTCTTGGTCACATGTTGTCCAATCCTCTGTCAGACTAACGAGGCCCTCCAGGGATCACAGAATATAAAACTGGTCTTTGTCTTCTTAATGATGGAGGCAGTTTGCTGGAACCTTCTTGGTGTGGTCAGGTGACAATGTTGACATGGTGACGTGATAAATGTTATCACAGTTCATATCTTCTCAAGGCACAGTCCTGCTGCCAGAAGTACTCTAGAGTAGTCCGTGTACAGCTTGTTTAGGAGTAGTATTGTGTGGTGCATGAGTGGTTCATTGATGGCAACAATGTGGCGAGGTGAAGCTGGGCTGCATGGCACTTTTCCAAGGTGATAACGAGCCCAAACACAACTTGAAGGTGACACTTGAACAAGACGGACCCAGAAAGATCAATCCTTTCACAATAAAAGTCCTTATTGTGTGTGGTTTTCAGCGTACTTGGACTCATGCTTGTGGTAGCAGAAAGACACCATTACACAGTATTTGTCTGGACTTTGTTCTGTCTCTATTTCCTGTGTTGTGCTCTTATTTTGTAGATCTGTTTCCTCTTGTGTTCATCTTTGACTTCCCTTTACTACTTTCTGAGGAGGCTGCGGTTCAGCTGGTCCTGGTGTGTCATTAGCAGGACTTTTAAGCGCACATGCCTACTGGAGTTGTCTGAGTTTTCATTGTGAGTTAGGACTTTTATCAGGTCTTCCTCCAGCTTCTTGGATCTTGATGCATCTCGCCGCCTCTCCTTTTGGAAGTTTTCACCTTGCTTCAGTAACCTTCCTTGTGACGCCACCTTTCGACCTCTTGTGAGTACTGCACACGCTGGTGCTACATCAAATAATTTTTACCTGCACTTCAAGCGTTGTCTCTGCATCATGTGGTCACACATCATGCCTACCTGTAACAATCCTGACAAAAAGATACTATAAAAAAATAACATTGCTTGGAAAAGTGATTAAAGTATTTTATCATGATGATAATAATATTACTTATTTGATCATCAGTAATAATAAACATCAAATTATCAATGACATCATTATATTGGTTTATGTTTACAAGATATGACGCAGGTTGAAAATGTGTGTCCTATCAAAATATGTTAAGTATGCAACATTTATTTGTCTATTTGGAATGTTATTATTACTTTGTGTTATTAGTAATTGGTATTGGTTTTGCTTTTTTTCCTTGTAATTCACTCTTAAATACACGTGTTCCTAAAAATATTGCATTCTAAATCGTAAATAAATGCTAGCAAAAGTCAGCTAACAATGGAGCCAATGAGAATCGCTCTATTCCGCCCATCAAGTGCTCTAAAAAACATTATCTAAAGCCTCCATTATTGTTTTATTTACACCCAGTAAGTATATATGTAATGTAGTAACATTCATAATAACATATAATATATACATGATGTAAGTATATATATGTAATGTAGTAACATTCATAATAACATGTCATATGTACATGATGTAAGTATATATGTCATGTAGTAACATTCATAATAACATGTAGTATATACATGATGTAAGTATATATGTAGTATCTAGTAACATTCATAATAACATGTGATGTATACATGTAAGTATATATATGTCATGTAGTAACATTCATAATAACATATAATATATACATGATGTAAGTATATATGTAATGTAGTAACATTCATAATAACATGTCATATATACATGATGTAAGTATATATGTCATGTAGTAATGTTCATAATAACATGTAGTATATACATGATGTAAGTATATATGTAGTATCTAGTAACATTCATAATAACATGTAATATATACATGATGTAAGTATATATGTAATGTAGTAACATTTATACTAACATATAATATATACATGATGTAAGTATATATGTCATGTAGTAGCATTCATAATAACATGTAGTATATAATGATGTAAGTATATATGTAGTATCTAGTAAAGATCTTAATAACATGTAATACATACGTGATGTAAGTATATATGTCATGTAGTAACATTCATAATAACATGTAATTTATACATGATGTAAGTATATATGTCATGTAGTAACATTCATACTAACATATAATATATACATGATGTAAGTATATATGTATTGTAGCAACATTCATAATAACATGTCATATATACATGATGTAAGTATATATGTCATGTAGTAACATTCATAATAACATGTAATATATACATGATGTAAGTATATATGTCATGTAGTAACATTCATAATAACATATATTTACATATATTCATCATTTTAAGCATACAGTGGTGTACTAGTTTTACAGACGTAAAACGTTCACGTTCCCATCAACAACAACAAGACTACTACATCGGAATCAGAATCAGAATAGTTTTTATTGCCATTGTTTGAGAATGGGTTCACAAACTAGGAATTGTTCTTGGTGCAACATAAATCACAAATAACACAGAATAGGTCATAAAAAGAGCTGTAACTGAGCTATGTCCCTTTATCAAACTTATACTTTATAAACTTAAGTTTCTGGATCATCATTTGTCCCAAAGTAATCTTTGTTGTCTCTCATCAAGTCTGCCATGATTAGGAGTCTTCTTGTTGTTGAAGGGATCTGTGGTTCCTCCTCTATGTCACGGATCACGTGACCACTCATGGGCCTTATGGCTCGGGAATCTCTGTGAGATTGATATTTTCTTGACTTACTTACCGTTCTTCATGCCTCCATTGGCAGGTAGGACAACAACCAATGTCCTCCACTTCTGTTGGTCCTGGGCCAGTTTCTGAATATCATCCCATGTGTGATTTAAGTCCTTCACCCCTCTCTCGACGGTTCTGCGCCAGGTGTTCTTGGGTCTCTTCCCTCCTTTCAGGTGTCCAGTAAAGAGCCACATGGGTGGTAGTTTCTGAGAATGTGCCCATGGTCTTCTCAGGACAATGGTTCCCTTGCTCTCTAGTTTTTATCGAGTACGTAGTTCTTCTTTCGTGATTTTGCAAGGCCAGAACATTTGAAAGATCTTTCTCTCTTTGTATGGAAGCCCGAGAGTTTATTGAGGTCTTTCTCCGTCATCCTCCAGCGCTCTGTTCCATATAGCAAGGTGGAGAAGACCCAGCTCTGGTAGGGTCCCAGCTTTGTTCTTGTGATCTCCATACATTGTTCACCTTTCTGAAGGCTTTATTTTGGCGGTTTCCAAGGTGGTTTTCTGCTCCCCTGACAAGGCTGCCAAGGAACTTGAAGTCCTCATTCCCAGTTTCTGAATATAATCCCATGTGTGATTTAAGTCCTTCACTTCTCTCTCTACGGTTCTGCGCCAGGTGTTCTTGGGTCTCTTCCCTCCCTTCAGGTGTCCAGTAAAGAGCCACATGGGTGGTAGTTTCTGAGAATGTGCCCATGGTCTTCTCAGGACAATGGTTCCCTTTCTCTCTAGTTTTCATCGAGTATGTAGTTCTTCTTTCGTGATTTGGCGAGGCCAGAAAATTTGAAAGATCTTTCTTTCTTTGTATGGAAGCCCAAGAGTTTATTGAGGTCTTTGTCAGTCATCCTCCAGCGCTCTGATCCATATAGCAAGGTGGAGAAGACTCAGCTCTGGTCGGGTCCCAGCTTTGTTCTTGTGATCTCCATACATTGTTCACCTTTCTGAAGGCTTTATTTTGGCGGTTTTTAAGGTAGTTTTCTGCTCCCCTGACAAGGCTGCCAAGGAACTTGAAGTCCTTGTTCCCATGTACTTGTACTGCCAATGGATTTTAGTTTTTCAAGTCAGGCTGGCCGGCCACTGCCACAGACATAGGGATCTCCCGGCCAGCAAGCTGGTCCTATGGAAACCAACGCACGGGCATCGATGGCGAGGACGTCTTGCGCTAATGTACGTGGACATCCTGCAGAAAGATGCGGGAGCTGAAAGCTCTACGGAGCTGGCCGGGTGTATGGAGAACCGGAATGATTGGAGACTCCGATAGAAGCTCGTCTGAGGACGAATAAGAGAGATGGTCTTCAGTTGTTCTCCTGACCCAGTCAATGGTGACTATGAAATGAATGGTGCCTAACTCCTGACTCAACCTGAAACTTTATATTGCTATTTTGTTTATTATAAGTTGAGGTAGATAACACAATATCCTGTGGTGTTCCATGAGATCCAAATCGACGAAATTGATAAACATCTGTCTCTGCCACTCTGCACTGCTCTATGATATTATTTTGATACTATTATTTATTCGCAGACTTTGTAAGTCTTTGGGTGTGGTACATGGTACCAGTTTGTCCATCAAACTGGTACTTTAAGTCGGGACTGTTGGCGGGCCCCTCCCACATTCTGGAGGCCGTCTCAGGTAAACACAACAGAGTGTTGGGGAAATGAAGTTCGGTCCCAAACAGTTCTGGTTTGGCCAGGGTTTTTCATAGTCCAAAGAAGGGTTGTCTTGATACCAATATTTTGGTACTGGTACCAAACATGATTCCTATGGTGTGTAGTGAAGCATGTTTAGCTATTCCTCGTCCTCCAGTGATAATACTACTTGTAAGAAACTTACTTTATTTGTCGCCATGAAGGCCAGGATTAGTGATTTAGAAGTAGCTAAAACACTGCGGATAGATGTTAGCCGCTAGCTAGCTAGCCATGTGTTAAAGCAGCTCTTCCTGAGGGTGTTTCAGTGTTATAACTTCACCTTTATCTTTACTTTTTACACCAAAATGCGTCCATTCTCCATTTTCTGTCTACACACTGTGTCTGCTTGTAAGTACTCTGTGTGTGTGTGCACTGCCCAACATGCTCCTCTGCTCCTAAAACCAGCAATGTCCATTAAAAGAAAAAATTGGAACCGGTACTTTTCAAACAGTATAGTACCATTTTGCATTCATTAGTACCGCCATACTACACTAGTACCAGTACAGTACAGAAGTACAACACTAGTCCAAAGTGGGGTTGTACGGTTTACCGGTACTAATAAAGTACCGCGGTACTTTTACTTTTTTCCTGGACATGACGGCACGTCGTGGTCACGTCATGACATGACATTGCTGGTAACGCACACATACAGAGCACTTACAAGCAGAAACATCGTGGAGACAGAAAATGGAGAATGGACGCATTTTGGCTCAAAAACTAAGCATAAAGTTGAAATTATAAACACTGAACCGCCGCTGACAAGTATGGAAATACATTTTAGTACCGGTAGCAGAATATGGATGCTGGGACAATCCGAGTCCAAAGACACAAACAGGCGTTACAACAGGATGAAAATGAATGTTGTGTAGTAGCTCCGCCTCCTTATTGATCCTCCATGACTGACCCTCCAGCTGCATGGCATGCTGCATTGTGGGTATACGTGTGTGTGTGTGTGTGTGTGTGTGTGTGTGTGTGTGTGTGTGTGTGTGTGTGTGTGTGTGTGTGTGTGTGTGTGTGTGTGTGTGTGTGTTCTTGTATTTCTTCCCTTCTTGAGACATGAAGAAGGAAAAGTATCTTCCATATGAGGAGTGAACAATTGATGACATAAATCATGGTCCCAATAACATTGCATCTAATAGAGGGCCAAAGACTAAAGTCTGTGAACCAAAGTCAGGATTTTTTTGTTGATTTAATGTGCATTCAAAAGTAAACATTGACAGGTGCAAAGGCAGCAATATATGATGTATAAGACGGCAGCTAAAGGACTTTCCTATTCATCCCCCCAAAAAACCCGCCAGGTGAACAACTGACTTTTGTCATAATTTTGCCAAGTAAAATCCAGGTTATTATTATAATATTGCCAACATTTTTTCTTATAAAATTATGACATTTGTTGAGTAAAATGACCACTCTTTTCATAAAATTGCCAAAATTTTAAGCTTTTCTATTAAATTGCGACTGTTATTGAGTACAATTTCAAATGTTATCATAATATTGCACAAATGTTCAGTTTTTCTTGTAACATTTTAACTTGCCTTGAGTAAAATTACAACTTATTATAATACTGCCAAAATTTATTGTGAAATTGTGACCTTTTTCTTGTGAAATTCCAACTGATTTTTCACAACAAGATTTTTATAATTGCATAGTATGTATATATTATTAATGTTGTAAATACTAATCTTTATATATCTGGAAAGGCTGGTCCTAAAGAGGTAGGCATTTTTCTCATGAAGGTAACAAATACAAGAGTGTGTGTGTGTGTGTGTGTGTGTGTGTGTGTGTGTGTGTGTGTGTGTGTGTGTGTGTGTGTGTGTGTGTGCGTGTGTGTTCATGTATTTCTCCCCTTCTTGAGACATGAAGAAGGAAAAGTATCTTCCATATGAGGAGTTGTGAACAAGTGATGACATAAATCATGGTCCCAATAACATTGCATCTAATAGA
Organism: Nerophis lumbriciformis; assembly: GCF_033978685.3. NCBI lineage: Eukaryota > Metazoa > Chordata > Actinopteri > Syngnathiformes > Syngnathidae > Nerophis > Nerophis lumbriciformis. The sequence continues at coordinate 31,848,894 of NC_084550.2, forward strand.
GAGCCAAATACTAGAGTCCGTGAACATTGCTCCAAAGTCAGGATTTTTCTTGTTGATTTAATGTGCATTCAAAAGTAAACATTGACAGGCGCAAAGGCAGCAATATATGATAAAACAAGACGGCAACTAAAGGACTTTCCTATTCAACCCCCTCACCCCCCACAAAAAAAAACCCGCCAGGTGAACAGCTGACGGGATCACCACCTTATCGTGGTGGGGCACTTTGCGCGTCTCCATGACCCCTAGAGCTATGTCGGCTGGAGTCTTGTACTCCTGGCAGGGTTACCCAAGCCGAACAGGTCGAAGGGTAGAGTCCAGACTAAGAGTGATCCCGAAGACCTCAACGGTGGAGCAGGCAGAAGATGGTAGCAGTGAGAAGCACCACAATGGCTGTAAAAGCGGACGAAGGCTAAGGGAGCACACCCTGACAGAAAAGCAAGCTGGTGGCGGCAAGCTTTGAGGCGGTTTCCCAAAAACCTGGATTCCGGCAGCTTCCTGCAGTTGTAAGAAGATGCCGGTCGTCTAGGGTCTCCCTTGCCACTGGAACGATCTTCTTACAATCAAGGTAGTGGCGTTGGGAAAAGCGCACCCCTCATGCCACTCTAAAAACCATCATTGCGCAGGTATCTTCTTTACCTGAGTCTCCGACCTCAAAAGTCTGACGGCGATGGAGCGTCCAGTAACGGGGGCAGGTTTGAATGAGCTGGAAGCTCTTAGCTGGAACTCTACACGTCAGCGGCACAGGACAACGGTCGTTAGCAGCTGGGATTGAGTGGCAGCTGCTTCCGGCAGACTCCTGTGCGTCTGGGCAGCCCCTATTTAGGGACCGCACTGCTCACCCCAATTGGGGAAAGGCCTAGAAAAGGTGGCCTAAAGATTGCCCACTCAACAGAGTACCCGAGCAGGAAACCGCACCTGTCGGGACATTCCATTACGCGGTCGAAATACAAAGATTATACCATTTAGAATTGCAGCATGGAACATAAGGACACTCCTGGATGCCAGTCCGGACAGACCACAGCGCAGAACAGCACTTGTTGCCAGCGAGCTAAAGCGCTACAATGTTGATGTGGCAGCACTCAGTGAGACCCGATTTCTCGAGGAAGGCTCACTCAATGAAGTAGGAGAGGGTTATACATTCTTTTGGAAAGGATACCCCATGGGCGGACCACACCTTCACGGAGATGGTTTTGCAATCAAGAACAGCCTTCTGCTCAAGCTCACAGAATCACCAGTGGGTGTCAGTGAAAGGCTCATGACTCTTCGCATCCCCCTTGCAAAATGCAGACATGTCACTTTGGTAAGTGCCTATGCACCAACTCTGCCATCCAATGATGAAGAGAAGGACTGCTTCTACCAGGCACTCGATGACATCCTCAGTCACATCCCGAGGAGTGACAAAATCATGCTGCTTGGTGATTCTAATGCAAGAGTCGGAAAGAACACGCAAAACTGGAATGATGTGATCGGCGCCCACGGCATTGGAAAAATCAACCCCAATGGCATGAGACTCCTTAGTCTCTGTGCGGAACACGATCTTACCATCACAAACACCATCTTCCAACAAAAGAACAAATATAAGGCATCCTGGATGCATCCCAGATCCAAACACTGGCACCTGATCGACTATGCGATCGTGGAGGAGGGCTGACCTCAAGGACGTGCTCATTACAAGAGCTATGCGAGGGGCAGACTGCTGGACCGACCACCGCATGATTCTGACAAAGGTCAGAATGCATGTTCGGCCCCTAACACGTCACGGTGCACCAAAGAGGAAAGCACTCAACTGTGCCAGACTCTCCAGCAGCGACACCCGTGACAACTTCCGTCGCTCCCTAGCTGAGAAGCTGGCAGACATTGAGTCGCTGATCACCTCAGAGTCTGGGATGGATGAGAAGTGGGCCTCCCTATCCACCATCCTCTTTGACACTGCAGCCCAAGTCATTGGTTTCAAATCCAAGAAACACCAGGACTGGTTTGACCAGAATGCTGGAGAGATCTCCACCCTCCTGTACAGAATGCACAAGGCACACAGAGCCACCCTGAACAACCCACAATCCCAATTCCATAAAAAGCAATGGCAAACCCCTCGTTCTGAGGCCCAAACAACTCTCAGAAAACTGCAAGATGAGTGGTGGATCTCAAAGGCCAATGAAATCCAGTCTCACGCTGATAGAAATGATATGCACAGTTTCTATGATGCAGTGAAAACCATCTACGGCCCCAGAAACTGCTCCCTGGCACCTGTTAGATCTGCTGATGGAACATCTTTGATCAAGGATCAGGCTATGATAGTGGAGCGGTGGGCTGAGCATTTTAAAACCGTGCTCAACCAGCCCACCCCAGTGGACCCAACTGTCCTTGCAGAGCTCCCTGAACATCCTAGCTTGCCAGATCTCGACCTCCCCCCAACCTTCAAAGAAATCCTGCATGCAGTCAAAACCCTGAAAAACAATAAATCCCCTGGACCTGACAGCATCCCGGCTGAACTTCTCAAGGAAGGAGGCTACCTCTGTACACGGACACTGCATCTCTACATTTCAGAGGTGTGGAGACAAGAGTGTGTCCCGCAACAGTGGAAAGATGCCAACATTGTGACCATCTACAAGAACAAAGGAGACAAATCCATCTGCTCCAATAGTAGGGGTATCTCTCTGTTGGCCGTTGCTGGAAAGGTCCTTGCCAAGGTCATGCTCCGCAGACTCATCCCCGCAATATCAGAACGGGTCACCCCAGAGTCGCAGTGTGGTTTTCGGAAGGACAGGGGGACAGTTGACATGATCTTTGTGACACGTCAGCTCCAAGAGAAATGCCGGGAGCAGCACAAGGACTTGTACATTGCCTTTGTCGACCTTTCAAAGGCATTTGACACAGTGGGCAGGGACCTACTGTGGCAAGTCCTGAAGAGATTTGGGTGTCCACCCAAGTTTCTCACCATCCTTGCACAGTTCCATTCTGGGATGATGGCCCGAGTGGTAGTGGGAAGACACAACTCAGAGCCCTTTGGTGTGAAAACTGGAGTGAGGCAGGGCTGTGTGCTGGCTCCAGTTCTCTTCAACATCTTCCTCGTCTGTGTCACAACACTGCTACGTAGGGGGATGGAGGAGCAGGCTGGAGTTACCATAGACTTCAGGCTTGATGGTAGCCTGTTTAACATCAGGAGGCTACAGGCAACTACCAAACTGACCTCGGAGACCATCATTGAGCTGCAATACGCCGATGACTGTGCCCTGGTTTCCCATACACCAGAGGCTCTGCAAAACATCCTCTCGGCAGCTGTAACTGCATATACCAGAATGGGACTGACGATCAACACCCAGAAGACAGAGGTACTTTGTCAGTTCAGTGCTGACCTCTCACAAAACCCCACAATAACCCTCACAGCAGCAGGGCAACAGCTGCTCAGAGTTCCCACCTTCAAATACCTTGGGAGCATAATGTCTGACACCTGCTCAATGGATGACGAGATCCAGAACCGCCTCAAGCAAGCATCAGCATCTTTTGGTCGTCTAAGGAGAAGGGTTTTTCAGAACAGCAACCTCAAACTCCACACCAAAGTGCTGGTCTACAGAGCAGTATGCATCACTGCATTACTGTACGGATGTGAGGCATGGACTATCTACAGCCGCCATCTGAGAAGCCTGGAGACTTTCCATGTAAGATGTCTGCAGAAGATCCTTGGCATCACATGGAAGGACAGAGTGCCGCACACAGAAGTGCTGGAGAGGGCAGGTAGCTGCAGCGTGGAGTCCATCATGACCCAACATCAACTCAGGTGGTTGGGGCATGTCATCCGAATGCCCAGCCATAGACTCCCACGCAGAATCCTCTATGGTCAGTTACACCTAGGCCAACGCAGTGCTGGTGGGCAGAAGAAGCGGTTCAAAGACCAAATGAAGACCACACTGAAGAGATGCCAGATCAACCCCTCTTCACTGGAGGAACTTGCTTCCTGCCGAGACCTCTGGCGCTCCCACTCCTCACAAGGAGTGGATTATATTGAGGAACAGCGCACACAACACCGTGCAGCAAAACGCGTGAAGAGGCATGCTCGCCAAGCCACCCCTGCTCCCCCCAGCACCTCCTTCACATGCCCGGTCTGTAACCGCATCTGTAGATCCAGGATCGGACTTTTCAAACATCAGCAGACTCATAAATAAAAGAAGATGGTCATCATCGAATCGATGGACAACCATAAGCAAGTAAGCAAGTGTGTGTGTGTGTGTGTGTGTGTGTGTGTGTGTGTGTGTGTGTGTGTGTGTGTGTGTGTGTGTGTGTGTGTGTGCGCGTGTGCGTGCGTGCGTGCGTGCGTGCGTGCGTGCGTGCGTGCGTGCGTGCGTGCGTGCGTGCGTGCGTGCGTGCGTGTATTTCTCCCCTTCTTGAGACATGAAGAAGGAAAAGTATCTTCCATATGAGGAGTTGTGAACAAGTGATGACATAAATCATGGTCCCAATAACATTGCATCTAATAGAGAGCCAAATACTAGAGTCCGTGAACATTGCTCCAAAGTCAGGATTTTTCTTGTTGATTTAATGTGCATTCAAAAGTAAACATTGACAGGCGCAAAGGAAGCAATATATGATAAAACAAGACGGCAACTAAAGGACTTTCCTATTCAACCCCCCCACCCCCCACAAAAAAAACCCCGCCAGGTGAACAGCTGACTTTTTTCATAATTTTGCCAAGTAAAATCCAGATTATTATCATAATATTGCCAACATTTTTTCTTATAAAATGATGACTTTTGTCGAGTAAAATGACAACTCTTTTCATAAAATTGCCAAAATTTTAAGCTGTTCTTTTAAATTGCGACTGTTATTGAGTACAATTTCAAATGTTATCATAATATTGCACAAATGTTCAGTTTTTCTTGTAACATTTTCACTTGCGTTGAGTAAAATTACGACTTATTATAATACTGCCAAAATTTATTGTGAAATTGGGACCTTTTTCTTGTGAAATTCCAACTGATTTTTCACAACAAGATTTTTATATTTGCATAGTATGTATATATTATTAATGTTGTAAATAATAATCTTTATATATCTGGAAATGCTGGTCCTAAAGAGGTTGGCATTTTTCTCATGAGGTAACAAATACAAGAGTGTGTGTGTGTGTGTGTGTGTGTGTGTGTGTGTGTGTGTGTGTGTGTGTGTGTGTGTGTGTGTGTGTGTTCTTGTATTTCTCCCCTTCTTGAGACATGAAGAAGGAAAAGTATCTTCCATATGAGGAGGTGTGAACAAGTGATGACATAAATCATGGTCCCAATAACATTGCATCTAATAGATAGCCAAATACTAGAGTCTGTGAACATTGCTCCAAAGTCAGGATTTTTTTGTTGATTTAATGTGCATTCAAAAGTAAACATTGACAGGTGCAAAGGCAGCAATATATGATGTATAAGACGGCAGCTAAAGGACTTTCCTATTCATCCCCCCCAAAAAACCCGCCAGGTGAACAACTGACTTTTGTCATAATTGTGCCAATGAAAATCCAGATTATTATTATAATATTGCCAACATTTTTTCTTATAAAATGATGACTTTTGTCGAGTAAAATGACGACTCTTTTCATAAAATTGCCAAAATGTTAAGCTTTTCTTGTAAAATTGCGACTGTTATTGAGAAAAATTCCAACTTTTATCATAATATTGCACAATTGTTCAGTTTTTCTTGTAACATTTTCACTTGTGTTGAGTAAAATGACGACTTTTATTATAATACTGCCAAAATGATACGTTTTTCTGACCTTTTTCTTGTGAAATGCCAACTAATTTTTCACAACAAGCTTTTTTATATTTGCACAGTATGTATATATTATTAATGTTGTAAATAATAATCTTTATATATCTAGAAAGGCTGGTCCTAAAGAGGGAGGCATTTTCTCATTAAGGTAACAAATACAAGTGTGCGTGTACGTGTGCGTGTGTGTGTTTGTGTGCGTGTGTGTGTGTGTGTGGTGTGTGTGTGTGTGTGTGTGAGTGAGTGAAGCATGCTGCATTGTGGGTATACGTGTGTCTGTGTGTGTGTGTGTGAAGCACATCCAGATGAGGCTGGGAAAAAGTGAGGTGAAAAATGGGAGTCACGGAGAAGGGAGGTGTGTGTGTGTGCGAGAATGTGTGTGTGAGTGTGTGAGGAGGAGGGCGGGGGTGTAGTGCTGCAGTGGAAAGAAGTGAGGAGACTGCAGTCTTTGCTTACGGGGTAGAAATGTTGGCAGAGGCGTGAGCGAGGACGAGGATCTTCTAACACTTGGTGGAGGGGCCACGTTGGGACGGGAGGGGGACACCAGCACCCCCAAATAAGACGGGAGGGGGACACCAGCACCCCCAAATAGGACGGGAGGGGGACACCAGCACCCCCAAATAGGACGGGAGGGGGACACCAGCACCCCCAATAGCCACCTCTGACTGGTGAGTTTTCATAAGACCGTGTTTTGTAGAATTAAGTGGGAGGTTTATTGTGGCAGAAAGAACCTGAGAGTTTAACTTATGGAAGTTGGATCTGCTACATTGACATGTACATGGATGAAAAGTGCGCTCCCTCCTGTTTGCAGCACAAAGTTGAGTGACACATGACATCTTGTAGCAGTGCAGCAGGGAGCCGCTTTGATTGGTGGCTCACTCCTGCTGCGACCACGCAGGTTGTGGACAATTGGATGGCTGATAGGCACTTTCAGGATTGCTTAGCAACAAGAGGCGGTCCATGGCACACCAACATCTTTATGTCGGACCAGAGCTGAGGCAGGTAGCAAACCTGGAGGAATGCTGGAGGATCTCTGGCCTGTAGTGTGTGTGAGGTCACCTGAGGAGTACCTTGTGATAATTAATGGTCTCACATTTTACTAACAATCTAAAAGGAGGTCTAATATGTGTCCGCACAGCAGGGGTCCCCAAACTTTTTGACTCAAAGGACACATTGGGTTAAAATAATTTGGTCGGGGACTGGGCTATATATATATATATATATATATATATATATATATATACTGTGACAGCTCTGTGTCGCAGGGTTCTTTCAGGACCGACAGACTGTGGCCAGACGTGTTTGCCAAGTGTACAAGTTTTTATTTTCAATTGCAAAAAGTATTTTCCTTCCTCCTCTCCCGCCTTCCGGCTTCCCTCTGGCTTTTCATCTCCCCTCTTGCGGTCACCAACGCTCCTAATAAAGAGACAGGTGATTAGATAACTCGTTCCAGCTGAGGTATCCACTCACCTGTCATCTGCTTCACAGCCGGTTCCTGCACATGACTTGCCCGCAGGTGACGCGTGGACCACGCCCCCACATGCCTCCACCGCCAGTCTCAGGCTGGGCAGCCGTCCGGCCGCGCCAACCCCCCCGTAGAGGGCCGCGAGAGGAAGTCGGCCACGGCCATCTGCGCCCCCGGTCTGTGGACCACCCGGAAGTTGTAGGGCTGCAACGCGAGGTACCACCGGGTGATCCTCGCGTTGGCATCCTTCATGCAGTGGAGCCACTGGAGCGCTTTGTGGTCCGAGCAGGGGGGTGAAAGCGCGCCCCCACAGGTAGTACCGGAGGGCCCCGACCGTCCACCGTATGGCGAGGCACTCCCTCTCTACCGTGCTGTACCTCGCCTCCCAGTCCAGAAGTTTTCGGCTGATGTACAGGACGGGGCGGTCGACGCCCTCCACTCGCTGGGACAGCACCGCCCCCTGCCCGACATGTCCACCTGCAGACAGAAGGGGATGGCAAAGTTAGGCATGCGCAGTACCGGCTCCTCGCAGAGTGCTTTCTTTACCTTCTCAAACACCCGCTGGCACTACTCCATCCACTGGACCAGATCTGGAGCCCCTTTTCAGGTGAGGTCAGTCAGTGGGCTGGTCAGGTCTGCAAACCGGGGAATGAACCGGCGGTAGTAGCCTGCCAGCCCCAAAAACGGCCTCACCTCCTTTTTTGTCTTGGGGGATGGACAGGCTGCGATCGCCGCTGTCTTGTCCACCTGCGGCCGCACCTGTCCCCCTCCCAAGGGGTACCCCATATACTGTACTTCCCTCCGGCCAACTGCGCACTTTGCCGGGTTGGCGGTGAGCCCCGCCCGCCTCACGGACTCGAGCACCGCTCCCACCCGCCGCATGTGTTCTTCCCAGCTGCCACTCTGGAAGATGACGTCATCCAGATAGGCTGCCGCGTGAGGGCGCAGCACTCGGTCTGTGAGGCGCTGGAACGTGGCGGGCGCACCGAACAAACCAAACGGAAGCGTCACGAATTGGTATAAACCTTCCGGAGTGGAAAAGGACGTTTTTTCTCGGGACTCTGGTGACAAGGGAATCTGCCAGTAGCCCTTGGTTAAATCCAGTGTCGTGAAAAAACGAGCAGTGCCCAGCCGATCCAGGAGCTCGTCGACCAGAGGCATTGGGTATTCGTCAAAAGGTGATATTTCATTCACCTTGCGGTAATCCACACAGAACCGCACAGACCCATCTTTCTTCCCTACCAGAACGATGGGGCTGCACCATGCACTGTGGGATTCACCGGTGAATGTATGGTCAGTCTATCCTAGCCCGGTCGCTGCTAGCATTCACCGGACATGTCCTCTTTTGCTAGCATGCTAGCAGCTAACGGGCTAGGATAGACTGACCATACGTCCTCTTTTCACCGGACATGTCCTCTTTTGCGGATCTGTCATGGCGGAGTTTCTTAAATGCCTCAAATGTCCGGCATTTTGGGTATTGTTTACACAACGTGCAGTACGCTACTTAATATGTCCGTGTGGAAACTCGTTCGGTGCACCTCCGCACCGAAACGAAACCCCCGTACCGAAACGGTTCGATATAAATAGACATACCGTTACACCCCTATTATTTTGATTATTGTTTCTCAGCTGTTTGTAAATGTTGCAGTTTATAAAAAAAGGTTAAAAAAAACTTTTAAAAAAAACGTAGCCTCAGCGCATGCGCATAGCATAGATCCAACGAATCGATGACTTAATTAACCGCCAACTATTTTTATAATCGATTAGTTGTTGCAGCCCTATCTGGAACGTTCCAGAATCTTCCAGTCAAAAGGTAGCAACACGTATACTGTAACCAATGTACTGTTGAGAATAATGTGATGCATTATAACCCCAAAGCAGAGAGAGGTGGATTGGCTAAGAAAAGTATCCACCCCGAAACCGAGGTAATATAGTGATGCAGAATTCATTATTATAGGGGATTTCGTACTTTTACGTAGCATCTAATGGGCAACAGAGAGGTCTCTTGACCGCTTGGACTGAGATAACTTTTCCAACTCTCCAAGAAGGACTCGATTCGACAAACAAGAGACTTGTCTCCATTCTGATCTCCCCCTGCGAGAAAAGCAAAAGAGGAACAGGACTTCCGGGTCCACCAGAGGAACAAGGGCGTTGCCCCCCCCCCACCCCCCCCCCCCCCTCTCCGGGACCTCTCAAAGTGAGACCCATTCGAACTTCCCTTTGAACTGAATTCGACACCCATTGATGATTTATTTGTTACTTTTAACCCATCCATCCATCCATCTTCTTCCGCTTATCCGAGGTCGGGTCGCGGGGGCAGCAGCCTAAGCAGGGTAGCCCAGACTTCCCTCTCCCCAGCCACTTCGTCCAGCTCTTCCTGTGGGACCCCGAGGCGTTCCCAGGCCAGCCGGGAGACATAGTCTTCCCAACGTGTCCTGGGTCTTCCCCGCGGCCTCCTACCGGTCGGACGTGCCCTAAACACCTCCCTAGGGAGGCGTTCGGGTGGAATCCTGACCAGATGCCCGAACCACCTCATCTGGCTCCTCTCGATGTGGAGGAGCAGCGGCTTTACTTTGAGCTCCCCCCGGATGGCAGAGCTTCTCACCCTATCTCTAAGGGAGAGCCCCGCCTCCCGGCGGAGGAAACTCATTTCGGCCGCTTGTACCCGTGATCTTGTCCTTTCGGTCATAACCCAAAGCTCATGACCATAGGTGAGGATGGGAACGTAGATCGACCGGTAAATTGAGAGCTTTGCCTTCCGGCTCTGCTCCTTCTTCACCACAACGGATCGATACAGCGTCCACATTACTGAAGATGCTGCACCGATCCGCCTGTCGATCTCACCATCCACTCTTCCCTCACTCGTGAACAGGACTCCGAGGTACTTGAACTCCTCCACTTGGGGCAAGATCTCCTCCCCAACCCGGAGACTTTTAACCATTTTCCATGATTTTTGTGAATGATTTATTGACGCTGTGCAATGCTTGAGCCATCGAACCTGCATTAAAAAGCATTATACCAACATTCCTGAAGCCATTGAACCTGCGTTAAAAAGCATTATACAAAGAATCAAATGTTCATCTTTTCAACCCTCCATGTACCAACACGTCCTTGATGCAATACGACAGGACCGCTGTGTGTCCAACACCTAGCTCTGAAGGCTCACTCTAATGGAGTCCACTTGCAAATATGTCCTGTAGGGCTTTTCCTTTCCACGGCCCTCAAAATCTAACCTAGTCAGTAACAAAAGCCAAGATTCATTAGAGGCAAGCTACCATTAAAACAGCGGGATTTGTGGGATTTTAACTCGATCTTAAGAGATAGGCTTCTCTACCGAGTATACCACAAAAGGAAGCGGGACAGACGCTGAATCAACACAGGGTAGTAGAGCTAGGCGCATTGCCTCGCCATCCAGCTGAGTAGTGCCTACGTCTGCGCCGAGAGGACAGGACCCGTTGAACGGAGTGCTGGAGTTTGACTCGCAGGAAGGTCTTGTAAGTCAATCACGGGAATCTAACAGATGTTAGCTGCTAGCTAGCTAGCCATGTCTTAAAGCAGTTCTTCCTGAAGGTGTTTCAGTGTTATAACTTCACATTTATCTTTACTTTTTACACCAAAATGTGTCCATTCTCCCTTTTCTGTCTACACACTGTGTCTGCTTGTAAGTACTCTGTGTGTGTGCGCTGCCCAACATGCTCCTCTGCTCCTAAAACCAGCAATGTCATGACGTGACGACACGCCGTCATGCACGTTAAAGAATATTTTTTGTTAAATGGGGAACCGGTACTTTTCAAACCGAGTATAGTACTGTTTTTTATGCATTAGTAGTGGTATACTATACTAGTACTGGTATACAACCCTACACTGCAGTGCTCTCATGTATAAAAAGGGTTAGCTGCTCTCAACTGACCCACGCATGGAATAGCTAGCTAGATGCTAACCCTAAAGGCACTAACACATCAATCCCTGTATTACATTTGAATTCTCTGATGTTTAATTATCAAATGTTTACATCTGAGATACTTCACAACATCACTAACCTGCCAATGTTTGAGGAGAGTGAAGACATAAACTATCTTTAAAGATGCTCAAGTTTCCTCTGAGGGGAGGAAATACCCATCCTGAAAAGGCACCCATGGACAAAGAATGATAAAAAATGATTGACAGATATAAAACACATGTACTCACATTGTGAAGGCACCACAGTAAACAGATCTAAAGAACTAAACAAGAACTGGGAGGCTAAGTCGGTCGGCTGATGCTCCTTTGTGTTCATGTTCATACTTCTTTTCTGCATGTGGACATTTTTGTTTCAAATTCAGGTTTTTTTTTGCCATCCATCCATCTGTCCGGTCGTCCGACCTTCCATCCATCCATTGTCTTCCCGGACCATGGTCCTGCTGGAACGTCCAAGGAGGTGCCCTAACCACCTCATCTGGCTCCTCTCACTGCGAAGGAAGACTGAGCTCCTCACCCTCAGCGAGTCCAACTGACCCGCAGAGGAAACTCGATTTCTGCCGTTGGTACTTGCAATCTTGCTCTGTCAGTCACTACCCACAGCTGGTGACCCGAGATCACGATGGGAACCTAATCAATCAGTAAATCAGCCTTCGGTTCAGGACAGCAACGGCATTCCTACAAATGCTGCCCTGAGTCGGATTCCCTCACTTGTAAACAAAACCCAGAGGTACTTGAACTCCTCCACCTGGGTCCGGTGCATGTGTGTTGGGTGGAAGTCGAGGTCTTTGATAACGGTGTTAAATCTTGAGTTGTTCAATCAAGTGTCAACTGTATTACCAGATAATAATAGCAGGTGTTGTTTTATTGAGATACAAGTCTGTGATATCATTTCAAGATGAACTGAGGTATGCTGTTTACTGTTTCATTTCAGTTCCCGGGCAGTATTGTACCAGTAATGGTTTTATCCATTTTAACGACGTTCGACGTCAACATGCTTTAAGATCGTCTACTTAAAAGCTGCGGCGTTGCAACTTTGCTTTCGCTCCAGGCAGAGCTGAGTCACCCGGACGTGGGATAACTACCAAATGGCTGTAAAGCAATCTAACGGCAATAGAAAGAAGCTTCATAAAAACCATGGGACAGAACATTCCAAAGTGAACTGATTGGTCGTCCATAGCATTTGTTCTGTTGAGAATAAATGATAGTATGAGATACTTAGCCTAGTTTTGCTGGTGGGTGGACTTTCTAAGGACAAAAATGCCAACGTACATCTCTGACAAGTGAGAGTCATATGAACCATCTCCAGCTCTGAGACCTGGGAGTGGTCTCCTGGTGACATGTTAGAACCATATGAACCATTTCCATCTCTGAAACCCTCAGGGAGTGGTCTCCTGGTGACATGTTTAAAACCATATGAACCATCTCCAGGTCTGAGACCCTCAGGGAGTGGTCTCCTAGTGACATGTTAGAACCATATAAACCATCTTCAGCTCTGAGAACCTCAGGGAGTGGTCTCCTGGTGACATGTTTGAACCATATGAACCATCTCCAGCTCTGAGAACCTCAGGGAGTGGTCTCCTGGTGACATGTTAGAACTATATGAACCATCACCAGCTCTGAGAACCTCAGGGAGTGGACTCCTGGTGACATGTTGAAACCATATGAACCATCTCCAGCTTTGAGACCCTCTGGGAGTGGTCTCCTGGTGACATGTTAGAACCATATGAACCATCTCCAGCTCTGAGACCCTCAGGGAGTGGTCTCCTGGTGACATGTTAAAACCATATGAACCATCTCCAGCTCTAAGACCCTCAGGGAGTGGTCTCCTGGTGACATGTTAGAACCATCTCCAGCTCTGAGAACCTCAGGGAATGGTTTCCAGCTGGTGCCCAGAGTCAGTACCAAACAATGTGAGGCTGTGTTTCAGTGAAATCTGGAATTGTCTTCCAGGAGATGTTTTGATCCAGGTTGAAAACACTTATTTAATCGTTCATACGACAACTGAAAGTATTTTATCTTGTCTGAGCCTTATTGTCATTTTCTGTACAGCTTTCTGAAATGTCTTGTGTACAAATTGTGATCTGCCTTTCCTTGCAGTCGTAGTCAATCTGTGTCAGAATGATGTAGAACACAGCAGAGCCTTAACGTCTATTGATTTGTCTACATTCGGCGTTCAAGGTCTTTTTTTCTTCTTCAGCATACCATGCAGTGTCTCGACTAGAAGTTCCATTATTTAGTGGTGCTAAGTGCAAAGACAACAATACAGTATGGTGATTGAATGCCTGTGTGCTGAGCAAGTCCAGTGACTTCACAGTTTTCCTGCACCCCCACACACTTAGACCTGTGCCAACCCTCAACCCAACCTCTCCTGAGACCACTGCTGGCATTCAGAGCCAAGGTCTCTTATTTCCTCGCTAGCAGCCATTTTATCCAACTTAGCCACAGTGCCAACTCGTCATGACGGAGAGCACACCCTCTCTGTTTCCCCCTCCTTCTTTAATTTTGTCTTCCCTTCGCCTCATCCATCTCCTCTGGATCGTTATGCTCGGAGAGACAGAGACTTTTGTCTATTTGTCACTCAGACACCAAGTTCTCACATTAATGAATGAGTTTGTGTTTATCGTCTTTGGGAATGTGCCCTCGTGCACAGATGGTATATTCCTTTAATCCATCACTGAAGACCTTTTGAACTTTCTCTTCTACACCAGACCTCCATCTTGCAATAAATGTTGTTGACATGTAGCTTTACACCCTTGGGGAGAGATTACATGGGGCAAGAATCAAATTACCGCATTTTCCGGACTATAGAGCGCAATGGTATATAAGCCACACCCACTGAAATTTAGAAAAAATAACATATTTTTCTATATATTAGCCGCACCGCAGATATATATGTTGTGAAATTAGTTATTTACACAGAAATATTTAGTAAATATTTTGTTTACAAATGAAGCAATGTAGTATCTGTTAGTCTACACAATAACATGTTCCCCCCTCATTTGGTGGAAGATTACCGTATTTTCCAGACTACAAAGCATACTGGTAAATAAAACGTACAAACTTTTAGAAGGAATGTTTTCCCCATATATTAGCAGCACCGGACTATAAGTCGCAGATAAATATGTTGTGAAGACGGAACGGCACTTGTACTTCCAGTTGAAAGCTCAGTTTGAACAGAAGGGCAATGCAGCACCTCGTCCAAAAGATGGCGCCATAGCACAAACAATAACACACCATTTCAGTGTCAGGGGTCAGTGCGTATGCATCACAATACGAAGGTCCTGGGTTTGAACTACTTTCTGTGTGGAGTTTGCATGTTGTCCCCGTGACTGCGTGGGTTCCCTCCGGGTACTCCGGCTTCCTCCCACCTCCAAAGACATGCACCTGGGGATAGGTTGATTGGCAACACTAAATGATCCCTAGTGAGTGAATGTTGTCTATCTGTGTTGGCCCTGCGATGAGGTGGCGATTTCTCCAGGGTGTACACCGCCTTCCGCCCGAATGCAGCTGAGATAGGCTCCAGCATCCCCCTGTGACCCCAAGAGGGACAAGCAGTAGAAAATGGATGGATGGGTGCTTGGCTTTTTCAAAACTATTTGCATTGTGGCCATCAGTGAAGAAAAATCCATAAATTAGCCGCACCTTTCAAAGCATAGGAAAAAAGTCGCGGCTTATAGTCCGGAATTTACGAAATGTTTACTCTGAGAAAGCTGGCCACCAGCTGCACAAGACAGGCCCCCAGGTGGAATCCCAAGGGGAAGAGTAAGAGGGGACGACCAAGAAAAACCTGGCGATGGGGCAGCTGAAGAAACTGTCCCAGAGACAGATGAAGGGACCATGTGGGAGCAACGGGCAATGATGATGATACCAATGTCTCCATGAGCTGCTTTGCAACGACTCAGCAGTTTACAAGTTTTCCTAGGAATCAAGAACATTCTGAGTTGTGTTGACAGCTGTTGTTTTTGTGTCCTTGATTCAAAAAGATTTGACTGCCACTGCTTCATCTCACCTCCTGTACCTCTCTGTCCGCTTTATGTTTCAGAGACGCCACGCCTCGTCTCTTCTAACCATGAAGTTCAACCTGTTCAGAAGCCCACAGGCCGTGGCCCCTGCCGAGCCCACAGGCGCCACTACCGTCACCATGGCCCCGACTCTGGCCGTCATCTCCACCGTGGCAGAAAACTCAGGTTCAAACAACAACACGGAAATCAACAAGAACGACATGTTCGAAGAGATCAAGAGCAAGTTCTTGAATGAAATTGACAAAATTCCATGTGAGTGCCGCCTCGACTTATGGGGTGCCAAGACTTGCACTCATTTGACACTCTGCTTCCTCGCCAGTGCCCCCGTGGGCTCTGATCGCCATCGCCGTGGTGGCCGCTTTGCTGGTCCTCACCTGCTGCTTCTGCATCATCAAGAAGTGCTGCTGCAAGAAGAAAAAAAACAAGAAGGGCAAGAAAGGCAAGGATGGCTTCAACATGAAGAACATGGAAGGCGGTGAGGTACGGCCGTCCCTGAGGCCCCCGCATTGCTGTTGCTCATCCACCTATAGATGTTAACCACTTTTTATCTTCTAGGACATGAGGACAGCTCTCTTCCTTTGACCTTATGTTGTGTTTTGTATACGTGGTGACAAAAACTACATTTGATAAATCCATCCATCCATCCATTTTCTTCCGCTTATCGAAGGTCGTGTCGCGGAGCAGCAGCCTAAGCAGAGAAGTCCAGACTTCCCTCTCCCCAGCCACTTTGTCTGAGGCGTTCTCAGGCCAGCCGGGAGACATAGTCTTCCCAACGTGTCCTGGGTCTTCCCCGTGGCCTCCTCCCGGTCGGACGTGCCCTAAACACCTCCCCAGGGAGGCGTTCGGGTGGCATCCTGAGCAGATGCCCAAACCACCTCATCTGGCTCCTCTCGATGTGGAGGAGCAGCGGCTTTACTTTGAGTTCCTCCCGGATGACAGAGCTTCTCACCCTATCTTTAAGGGAGAGACCCGCCACCCGGCGGAGGAAACTCATTTGGGCCGCTTGTACCCGTGATCTTGTCCTTTTGGTCATAGCCCAAAGCTCATGACCATAGGTGAGGATGGGAACGTAGATCGACCGGTAAATTGAGAGCTTTGCCTTCCGGCTCAGCTCCTTCTTCACCACAACGGATCGATACAGCGTCCACATTACTGAAGACGTTGCACCGATCCGCCTGTCGATCTCACGATCCACTCTTCCCTCACTCGAGAACAAGACTCCGAGGTACTTGAACTCCTCCACTTGGGGCAACATCTCTTCCCCAACCTGGACATGGCACTCCAACCTTTTCCCGGGCGAAAAAGGGTTAAATTAACCAACTCATTTGACAAATGAGTTGGCTAATTTGAGACTTTAAAGACTGACTGCCTCCCAGATTGGTGGGCGCTCTTTGATTAAAGCGATGAATTAGCGTCGACAGTGCAAACAAGATAAATGTGTCATTCTTCACCACCATGGCGTGTGCGGCGACTGCCCATCTTTTGTGTTTGCTGTGTCGTGAGTTGAATCTCTTCCTCACTCTGCTCTCCTTCCTGTTTTCTGGCTTTGTGTCTGTCTTGTGTTTCTTGACCGTGGTGGACTCCCGCTCTACGGTAGGTGGATTGGCAATGGAATGAAGCTCCTTTTGGCTTGAACTTGAATTAATTCCTTTGGGAAGCCGTGTTGTTGTGCTCTTCCGGAGAGGAGAGTCTAACCGTCTAACCACACAACTGTTCATGGGACCAATGTGGACCAGATTGGGTCATGAAGATGGTCTAACACGATTAATCTATGCATGTGCTAAAGGGCATGTTTTGATGGGTTTATAGGAGTATGAGAAAACTGCATGACTCCCTAGATCCTCAGGAACAGTTACAGTTCCACACACAACAACTCCAAAAGGCCAAATATTTAGTTTTAAGGCATTATTTGATCGTCATTCATAAATGCTGTTCCCACTAAACCTGAATCATATGCCACACTAACGCTAACCTCGCGAGACTTCTATTGCCCCTTTTCCACTACACAGTATCGACTCATTTCAAAAGACATTTATACGTGCTAATGATGTGTTTCAGTCATCAAACAAGAAACTAAGGCCAGGCCTGACTTGTTGAAGTCACAGCAGAATATTGTAAACACATATGCTAACGTTAGCTTAACCTGTTGCTGAAGTACTGCCTTCAATCGCCTTAGATATGTCAACTCAGATTAAAAAAGACTTCAATCAATCAGTCAATCAAAGTTTCTTTGCATAGGCCTTAACCGCAGGTGCCTCGAAGGGCTGCACAAACCCCAATGACATCATTAATGATCATGTGAGAGTCCAGTCCATTGGGGGCAAGCAGAGGGTTTGTAGGAGGTTCCCATCCAGATCATAGAAGAGTGGTCCACAATAGGTTAAGACCTAGAACAGTTAGCACCTCCCCCAGATTGGTATCTCTTCTGAGATTATCCGTCTCTTTGCAGGAGAGGGGGACAAAAAGAGAGAGAAGCGGCAGGTCAACTGGTCTAAAACAGTCTGTTTAAAAGCCAGAGTATACAGATGAGTTTTAAGGTGGACTTAAGGGCTTCTACCGAGGTAGCATCTCTACTGTTGCCAGTAGGGCGTTCCAGAATAAGATAGCCCGAATTGCAAAAGCTCTGGAGCCTGCAGACTTGTTTTGGGCTCACTTACTCACGTCACTCACCCCACATACTGTCATTCTTAAAGGAGCAAACACACACACATACGCTGCTTTAAAACACGCCTCGCCAAATGTGGAGATTAGTATTAGCACCTTTGCTTATCCTTAGGTAAACATTGAAATAAATGAACATTCAGCTCCGCACAAGGCATTGTAAAGAGTAATGATGTAGTTGTTACACCTGTCCTGCTGTTTGGTCCGGTGCAGACTGTAGTCGAGGACGTTCGATGCCATTTAAATGCCTTTTAAATTATATTTTAATCTTGTAAAATTGTTATTTGGCCGTGAGTGTTTAATGTAGTGTAAGATTGTCTGTTAAAATGATGCCAATATTGACATTTTTCATAGTTCCCTTTATTTGGAAAAGTAACGAAAAATATCGATGTACATTTTGGTACCGGTACTAATATATTGGCATCGGGAAAACCCTAGTTCTAATTTATATCTGTCAGTAGACTCGCTAGGGAAGCGCTAAAAACTACAACAAAGATGACAGTGGAAGTGGAGGCACGTAAATAAGACGGTCAGAAAGCGTCTTGGAAGATGAATGAAATGAAAGGTTATGAGCAAAGAACCACCATGACATGTTATGTAGACCACAAATAAGTTTTTACATGTAGAAAACAATAATGTGACCTCTTTAAGTCGTCTTGTATACCCAGAAAAGGAAAATAAAATCAACATTTCTATTGCCAGATTTACTCAAAGATTTGTGGGTTTTGACGTTTTTTTGTCATCCTGCACTAGAATGTGAGCTAAGATACTACTAAACTAGGGTTGTACAGTATACCGGTACTAGTATAGTATCGCGGTACTAATACATCAAAAACGGTACTATACTCTGTTTGAAAAGTACCGGTTCCAGGGCATGACGGTGCGTCGTCACGCGGTGACATTGCTGGTTTTAGGATCAGAGGAGCATGTTTGGCAGCGCACACACACAGAGTACTTACAAGCAGACACAGTGTGTAGACAGAAAAGGGAGAATGGACGCATTTTTGTGTAAAAAGTCAAGATAAAGGTGAAGTTATAACACTTAAACACCCTCAGGAAGAGCTGCTTTAACACATGGCTAGCTAGCTAGCGGCTAACATCCATCCGCAGTGTTTTAGCTACTTTTAAATCACTAATCCTGGTCTCCATGGCAACAAATAAAGTATTTTTCTTACAAGTAGCATTATCACTGGAGGAGGAGGAATAGCTAAACATGCTTCACTACACACCGTAGGAGGATAACATAGCTCACCGTCGTCACAATGTAAACAAACGCTATGGGTGGATCTACACCTGACATCCACTGTAATGATACCAAGTACAGGAGTGTGTCTAGTTGATACTACTATGATTACATCAATATTTTTTTTTTTATCGTCTTTTAAAAAAATTCATATTATGTTTATAAAGTCAGTAAATACGTCCCTGGACACATGAGGACTTTGAATATGACCAATGTATGATCCTGTAACTACTTGGTATCACATCCATACCTAAATGTGTGGTATCATCCAAAACTAATGTCAAGTATCAAAGAAGAGAAGAATAAGTGATTATTACATTTTAACAGAAGTGTAGATAGAACATGTTAAAACAGAACATAAGCAGATATTAACAGTAAATGAACAAGTAGATTAAAAATCAATTTTTACAGTTTGTCCCTCAAAATGTGTACAAAATAATAGGTGTATAAATGACACAATATATTACTGCATAGACTAATTAGGAGTCTTTGTTTGTTTACTTACTACTAAAAGACAAGTTGTCTAGTATGACAAAATGACAATAATAAACATATGTTTCATGTACACTAACATTTTTTCTTACAATAAAGACAAAAATGAAATATTTTGTAGTCCCCTTTATTTAGAAAAGTACCGAAAAGTATCGAAATACATTTTGGTACCGTTACTAAAATATTGGTATCGGGACAACCCTATCCTAAACTCAAAAAAGGGAAAATGTTACATTTCCCGGTTTGGAGTCAAAGATCTTGTTTGGCTCCAGTCCAGTCCCTCAACATACTAAACTTCCAGTACTTTTGGAGCCATAAACCTTCCCTGAACTGAGTCAAGTGGAGCCAAGTTGCTTCTGTGCGGTGGAAAAGAGGTCTAATATGGAGATGAGCCGACAAAACATCCCCGAGCATTGATCAGTTCTGTACTTAAGACCCTCTGAGCCGGGTGACGAGCAGGAAAGTGCTGGAATGCTGAGGCAGGAGCATGCAAAGCCTCACTGTCCCTGTCCTGCACCAGCATGTTAGAAGACCTAAGATGGAGGACAGGGTGGTAGAATAGTTGAATTCAAACATGTTCTGGGTCACTGGGCAGGTAAGCAGTCACCAAAAACTGGACTCTGTGGCATGCGAGCTAGTTTCTGGAAGCCCTCGGCGTTGGGACTCGAGTTTTTGACGTCTCCTTCTTTTCGTTCCCTGGCCACAGAAACCTCAGGATGACGACGATGACGAGGGAGAGACGGGACTCACGGAGGAGGAGAAGGAGGAAGAGGAGAAGGAGCAGGAGAAGCTGGGGAAGCTGCAATATTCCATCGATTACGACTTTGAGAATACCAAGGTCATTATTATATTGTTATTAATATTTCAACTGTGCTTACATATAACACACATACATATCTCACTTTGCATGTAATGAGTTCATATCATGTTACTAAATATGCCACAGTGCTCCTGATTTTCGGTAGGCGAATGTTCAATTGTAGTCAGAGAAAAGTTGCATGTTTTCCTTCCTTTCATTAAACAGGAGGAACAAACAAAAATGGAATCTCATTTAAAAATCCATTCCTGTCAGGAATTTAACATCAAAAGTGAAACTATCATGTGATATTAACTTATTACATGCAGAGTGAGATTTGTCAACACTTTCTTTTTTGCTATCATTTTGACGGTTGTGGCTTACACTTTTTAAAACCCCACATTTTATAAGATTTCCATAGGTTTTTATAAGCTGTAAGCCATAATCATCAAACACATAATAGATACAAATATCTCACTTTGCATGTAATGAGTTAATATCACATGTTACTAAATCTGGTGTAAATACAACAGGTGCTAACTAACACCACCTAGCATGTTAGCAACATTATTTATTACATTGTCTTCTCATTTAAAGATGAACATGAGCAGAGACAGTGACTAAGTTTGTGGTCAAAAGCTTGCACACATTTTCCACAGTGCTCCTGATTTTCGGTAGGTGACTGTTCAATTGTAGTCAGAGAAAAGTTGCATGTTTTCCTTCAACCACATTTCATTAAACAGGTGGAACAAACAAAAATGGAATCTCGTTTAAAAATCCATTCCTATCAGGAATTTAACATCAAAAGTGAAACTATCATGTGATATTAACTTATTACATGCAGAGTGAGATTTGTCAACACTTTCTTTTTTGCTATCATTTTGACGGTTATGGCTTACACTTTTTAAAACCCCACATTTTATGAGATTTCCATAAGTTTTAATAAGCTGTAAGCCATAATCATAAAAACATAATACATAAACATGTCTCACTTTGCATGTAATGAGTTAATATCACATGTTACTAAATCTGGTGTAAATACAACAGGTGCTAACTAACACCACCTAGCATGTTAGCAACATTATTTGTTACATTGAAATGAATGCCTTCTCATTTTAACATGAGCATGAGTAGAGTTTGTGGTTAAAAGCTTGCACCCGTTTGCCACAGTGCTCCTGATTTTTGGTAGGTGAATGTTCAATTGTAGTCAGAGATAAGTTGCATGTTTTCCTTCAACCACATTTCATTAAACAGGTGGAACAAACAATAATATAAGCCATCCATTTTCTACCGCTTATATCTCCTTTAAAAATCCATTCATGTCAACAATTCAACTTAAAAAGTAAAACTATCATGTGATATTAACTCATTACATGCAAATTGAGATTTGTCAACACTTTCTTTTTTGCTATCATTTTGACGGTTATGGCTTACACTTTTTAAAACCCCACATTTTATGAGATTTCCATAGGTTTTAATAAGCGGTAAGCCATAATCATCAAACACATAATAGATACAAATATCTCACTTTGCATGTAATGAGTTAATATCACATGTTACTAAATCTGCTGTAAATACAACAGGTGCTAACTAACACCACCTAACATGTTAGCAACATTATTTGTTACATTGTTTTCTCATTTTAACATGAGCATGAGCAGAGTTTGTGGTTAAAAGCTTGCACCCATTTGTCACAGTGCTCCTGATTTTCGGTAGGTGAATGTTCAATTGTAGTCAGAGAAAAGTTGCATGTTTTTCTTCAACCACATTTCATTAAACAGGTGGAACAAACAAAAATAGAATCTCCTTTAAAAATCCATTCATGTCAACAATTCAACTTCAAAAGTGAAACTATCATGTGATATTAACTCGTTACATGCAAATTGAGATTTGTCAAGACTTTCTTTTTTGCTATTATTTTGACGGTTGTGGCTTACACTTTTTAAAACCCCACATTTTATGAGATTTCCATAGGTTTTAATAAGCTGTAAGTCATAATCATCAAACACATAATAGATAAACATATCTCACTTTGCATGTAATGAGTTAATATCACATGTTACTAAACCTGGTGTAAATATAACAGGTGCTAACTAACACCACCTAGCATGTTAGCAACATTATTTGTTAAATTTTCTTCTTATTTAAAGATGAACATGAGCAGAGACAGTGACTAAGTTTGTGGTCAAAAGCTTGCACACATTTGCCACAGTGCTCCTGATTTTCGGTAGGTGAATGTTCAATTGTAGTCAGCAAAAAGCTGCATGTTTTAACTCAGTCATTAAATTATACAGGTGAAACTCATAAAAATTGAACATGTTATGGCTTACACTTTTTAAAACCCCACATTTTATGAGATTTCCATAAGTTTTAATAAGCTGTAAGCCATAATCATAAAAACATAATACATAAACATGTCTCACTTTGCATGTAATGAGTTAATATCACATGTTACTAAATCTGGTGTAAATACAACAGGTGCTAACTAACACCACCTAGCATGTTAGCAACATTATTTGTTACATTGAAATGAATGCCTTCTCATTTTAACATGAGCATGAGTAGAGTTTGTGGTTAAAAGCTTGCACCCGTTTGCCACAGTGCTCCTGATTTTTGGTAGGTGAATGTTCAATTGTAGTCAGCAAAAAGCTGCATGTTTTAACTCCGTCATTAAATTATACAGGTGAAACTCATAAAAATTGAACATGGTGTAAAAATCCACGTATTCGAGCAATTCAACTTCAAATGTGAAACTAATATGTGATATTAACTCGTTACATTCAAACTGAAATATGTCAATTTGTCATCATTAAAAAAAAAAATTCTGATATTTTCAATTTGTGGTTTTTATAAGCCATAATCATCAAATAATATCAAAATATATATCTTAAGTTGCATGTTATGAGCCCATGTCATATACTAGTTTCACTTTGTAAATGTAATAAACGAACCTCTGCACCATGTCATAAAGTGTTGGGTTTCACCTGTTTACTTCAGAGCAGTCAGTGTGCAGCTTGTATGTTCAACACAGACATTGTAGTGGACATAGTCGTCATGTTCTTGTGACCATCGTCATCTAGCACGCTCTTAAACCCCTTGGACACGGAATTTAGCAGCAGTGCACCGGTTGCTACTCGGATCTTCTTCCACCTCAGTGGTGGAGCTGATAGATTCAAGGAACTTTATTGTCCTTGGGCTCCTCCATTTTCCAGATCTGAACCAAGTTGAGTACTTGGACACGCACACTGGGTTTCTGCTCACGTTTGTTCTGGTAGTCAGAAGATCTTTACACTGCAGATTACACAGGAAGTGTCCCACCTGCGTTTTGCGTACACAATGTTGGTCTTCTTCGATAAGAAAGGAGTTAGCGCCACGGAGCACGGAGGGAGTCAACATAAACAGAAGTCCCTTTCACAATACTTCTTAAAAGCCAAAGATTATTTTCATTTCTTTTTTGGTCCAGGTTAAGATCCACAACTCAGTAAAAACGGGTTTTGCTTTTGGATCACAAACACCCTCACCAGGTCTCCTGGTTTACATACCCAAACTCCCTGGAGCTCCTGGTTTACATACCCAACCTCCCCGGAGCTCCTGGTTTACATACCCAACCTCCCCGGAGCTCCTGGTTTACATACCCAAACTTCCCGGAGCTCCTGGTGAACATACCCAAACTCCCCAGAGCTCCTGGTTTACATACCCAACCTCCCCGGAGCTCCTGGTTTACATACCCAAACTCCCCGGAGCTCCTGGTGAACATACCCAAACTCCCCGGAGCTCTTGCTGAACATAACCAAACTCCCCGGGTCTCCTGGTTTACATACCCAAACTCCCTGGAGGGCCTGGTTTACATACCCACCCTCCCCGGGTCTCCTGGTTTACATACCCAACCTCCCCAGGACTCCTGATTTGCATACCCAACCTTACCGGGTCTCCTGCTTTACATACCCAATGTCCCCGGGTCCCCTGGTTTACATACCCAACCTCACCAGGTCTCCTGGTTTACGTACCCAACCTCACCAAGCCTCCTGGTTTACATACCCACCCTCCCCGGGTCCGCTGGTTTACATACCCACCCTCCCCGGGTCTCCTGGTTTACATACCCTACCTCCCCGGGACTCCTGGTTTACGTACCCAGCCTTACCGGGTGTCCTGGTTTACATACCCACCCTCCCCGGGTCCCCTGGTTTACATACCCAACCTCCCCGGGACTCCTGAATTACAAACCCAACCTTACCGGGTCTCCTTGTTTACATACCAAACGTCCTCGGAGCTCCTGGTTTACATACCCAACCTCACCGGAGCTCCTGGTTTACATACCCAACCTCCCCGGAGCTCCCGGTTTACATACCCAAACTCCCCGGAGCTCCCGGTTTACATACCCAAACTCCCCGGAGCTCCCGGTGAACATACCCAAACTCCCCGGAGCTCCTGGTTTACATACCCAACCTCCCCAGGTCTCCTGGTTTACATACCCAACCTCCCCGGGTCTCCTGGCTTACGTACCCACCCTCCCCAGGTCTCCTGGTTTACATACCCAACCTCCCCTGGTCTCCTGGTTTACATAACCAACCTCCCCGGGTCTCCTGGTTTACATACCCAACTTCACTGGTTCTCCTGGTTTACGTACCCACCCTGCGTTTTGCGTATACGAAAAAACTTTGTTGGTCTTCTTCGATAAGAAACGAGTTAGCATCAGGGAGCATTGTCGCTACCTGAGGGAGTCAACATAAACAAAATTCCCCTTCAGAATACCTCGTAAAAGCCAGAGATTATTTTCATTTATTTTTTTGTCCAAGCTAAGATCCACAATTCAGTGAAAACGGGTTTTGCTCTCGCATCGCAACTTACTGATTTAGACATGAATAATTGTTAGGTCATGTTTGGTGAGTAATAAACTCTACTGCGATACGGACTGTACACTGACTCCTCTAAAGTATTTCCAGTATTCTGAAGGTTGCAATTGTTTTCACCACCAAACATGTGATTGATGGGGACAAGACTAAGGATAGATTAGATTTTTCCACTTTCACTTCCGATTTGGTTCTTTATCAATTTTCTTATCTATTCTTGTTTGTAAAAAAAGAGGACAAAAAGGTGGATTAGCATCATTTTAGTTTAGTTGAAGCTAACATGACCTTACAAAGCCAACAGAGGTCTTAAGAGGCACATACCTTACTTTACTTACTTATTCATTTTCAAAACTTTTAGGAATCTTTGCCAGGAATCTCAAAAAAGTTGATTTTTTTAAATTTTCTTTACAATGTTAAACTAATCTAAGAAATAAGCTCATAAAAACTCTAAGCTATGATCATCAAAAATATAATAAATACATGCTGGACATATTTGCATGTCGTGAGTTAATATCACATATTAGTTTCACTTTTGTAGTTGAATTGTTGACATGAATGGACTCTTACACCATATTCTAATTTGATGAGTTCCACCTGTATAATGGAAATGACTGAGTGAAAATGTGGTTGAAGAAAAATATGCAACTTTTCTCTGACTATAATTGAGCATTCACCTACCGAAAAGCAGGAGCACTGTGGCAAATGTGTGCAAGCTTTTGACTACAAACTTAGTCACTGCTGGCTGACATTGGTCTAGCAGCAGACGTGACCTGGACCGAGTACTTACTGCCCGCCTTGGAGCCAGTCAGAGTCTGTCTCTGCTCATGTTTATCTTTAAATGAGAAGACAATGTAACAAATAATGTTGCTAACATGCTAGGTGGTGTTAGTTAGCACCTGTTGTATTTACACCAGATTTAGTAACATGTGATATTAACTCATTACATGCTAAATGAGATATTTTTATCTATTATGTTTTTGATGATTATGGCTTACAGCTTATTAAACCCTATCAATGTTGAAACTCTCATAAAATGTGGGGTTTTAAAAAGTGTAAGCCCTAACCGTCAAAAGAGAAAGTCTTGACATATCTCACTTTGCATGTAATGAGTTAATATCACATGTTAGTTTCACTTTTGAAGTTGAATTGTTGACATGAGTGGATTTTAGAGGAGATTCTATTTTTGGTTGTTCCACCTGTTTAATGAAATGTGGTTGAAGGAACACATGCAACTTTTCTCTGACTACAATTGAACATTCCCTTACCGAAAATCAGGAGCACTGTGGCATATGAGTGCAAGCTTTTGACCACAAACTTAGTCACTGTCTCTGCTCATGTTCATCTTTGAATGAGAAGACAATGTAACAAATAATGTTGCTAACATGCTAGGTGGTGTTAGTTAGCACCTGTTGTATTTACACCAGACTTAGTAACATGTGATATTAACTCATTACATGCAAAATGAGATATTTTGATCTATTATGTGTTTGATGATTATGGCTTACAGCTTATTAAACCCTATCGATGTTGAAACTCTCATAAAATGTGGGGTTTTAAAAAGTGTAAGCCCTAACCGTCAAAATAATAGCAAAAGAGAAAGTATTGACATATCTCACTTTGCATGTAACGAGTTAATACCACATGTTAGTTTCACTTTTGAAGTTTGAATTGTTGACATTAATGGATTTTTAGAGGAGATTCTATTTTTGGTTGTTCCACCTGTTTAATGAAATGTGGTTGAAGGAACACATGCAACTTTTCTCTGACTACAATTGAACATTCCCTTACCGAAAATCAGGAGCACTGTGGCAAATGAGTGCAAGCTTTTGACCACAAACTTAGTCGCTGTCTCTGCCCATGTTCAACTTTAAATGAGAAGACATTCATTTTAATGTAACAAATAATGTTGCTAACATGCTAGGTGGTGTTAGTTTGTATAAACACCAGATGATGGGATGAGATGGGAGTGTTTCAAAGACATTCATGTATAATTATTGCATGTGTGTGTTCAAATGTTTCAGCATATTGCTCTTATGTGCTCCTCTGCATGAAATAGCAACCTTGCACTGATTACAAGTAGACATATTTTCTTGTCAAATAGAACCAAACATGTTGCTGTCTGATGTCACTAAAAGGAATCTTTTTTTAAAAATGGCAAGCGATTCCTAGGAATTTATTCACCGGGAACCGATTCTGAATAAGAAGCAGTTTTTGATCTCCATCCCTTATAAAGGACCTGTTGTTCCTCATCTTTGTGACATTGAAGGATATAATATAATATAATATAATACATGGACAGTCAGTCCAGACAAGTGTTTATTGATTGTGTCTGGAGAAGTAACCCTGACATGAATCTGAAGTTTTCAAACGCTTGCGTTTTCTCTGCACACAGCTCACCGTCGGCATCCTCCAAGCTGCAGACCTCATATCCATGGATTCAGGGGGAACCTCTGACCCGTACGTGAAAGTCCTGCTATTTCCTGACAAGAAGAAGAAGTATGACACCAAGGTCCACAAGAAAACTCTCAACCCAGTCTTCAACGAGACCTTTGTCTTCAAGGTGAGCCTGAGAAAAAGAGGGAGGAGATTCTGATTGTGATCCAAGCAGGATGTGTTATGTCAGGTTCCTGAGGCTGCAGAGCACTCGGCTCTTTCTTGTCTCAGCTAATAAGGCCTGCGGAGACTTGACAAATGTCTCCGGGTCGGAATGGAAGTTCTGCTTGTCTGCACATTTACTGCAGCTGTAGCGACTCTGGTTGTCCTCTGTGAGATGAAGATGTCTTCATTTCTTCATCTCACCATACGCTTCACTTCCAATATTTCTGTGTTCCAGAGCCGAGGGACAACCACTCAAATACTTTTGATCAATCAATTCATTTGACACACATTACATTGTTACAATTAAGAGTCGCAAGCTAACTTGAACTTCTTGTGTTGGATTTCTATGACAGCCTCTTTAGGCAGCAGACTAGGTGGGCCTGAAATAGTCGTACACAAAACTGGGACAATGGACGTAGGAATAAGCAGGGGGCTTATTCCTACGTCCATTGTCCCAGTTTTGTTAGCTAGATCCAATTTGGCACGATCAACAAATCAAAAATCATCAATACATTTAGCAAGAGGCTACATTGTGATCACCTGGTCTGAGAACAATACTTTTTCTGTATGTCACACTAGGTACCCTATGAGGAGCTCGGCGGGAAAACTTTGGTGATGTCCGTTTATGACTACGATCGCTTTTCGAAACATGACGTCATCGGCGAGGTGAAGATCCCCATGAACACCATCGACCTCGGGAGGCCCATTGAGGAGTGGCGGGATCTGGAGAGCGCCGACCAAGAGGAGGTGCTGAACCCTCACCTGCTCTGTTTCTAAGGCCCCATTGCAAAATGGCTATTCAAAGATCCTCTAAACGAAAGGAGTACTTTGCTGTTCTTAGGAATCTGCGTTATTCGTCATTCAACCGTGACCATTGTGTCTTTCCAGCCTGAGAAACTCGGGGACATCTGCATCTCCCTCCGCTACGTCCCCACTGCTGGTAAACTCACCGTTTGCATCCTGGAGGCCAAGAACCTGAAGAAGATGGATGCCTGTGGATTGTCCGGTAGGAGGAACACCTCACATTGAGACTATTACCGCTACAAATGCTAGCATAATTGGAACATGGACGGTTGCTAGCTGTGTTCTTTGTTGCAAGATCCCTATGTGAAGATCCAGCTGCTGCAGGGCGGTAAACGTCTGAAGAAGAAGAAGACCACAGTGAAGAAGAACACCCTCAATCCGTACTACAATGAATCCTTCAGCTTTGAAATACCACTGGAACAGATGCAGGTATGCGATACATGTCATCATCATTTGGTCTTCAAATTACAGGTTTAAAGAAAAACATACCAAGACCCTTCATGGGTACTTTTGCCGAGTGTCATTCTTAGAGCAAAGGTCACAAGGGAGAGAATCAATGGTAGGAAGGACTCCTTGGTGAGCTGTTACGGGCATGTCGAGCTGGGAGTAGATCTTGGGAAGTCCCAGGACATGCTGAGACTACAGTATGTCTCACGGGTGGGCTGGGAAAGCCTCGGGGCACTGGAGACAGGGATGTCTGGCTATCTACTTAGTACTTAGACTGTTTGGATGCAAATAAACTGACAGTAGGGCGTAGTCACTCAAGGCCATCCAGCTAGCATTCAAGTAACAGACCATTTACTTGTCTAGTTGTATTTTAGAGTCGTTTCAATTATTTCCATAGTGGAATGTTTCAGCTGTCAATCATTTCTTGCTCGAGGAGCAATTGCATTGATTAGACTTGACTCTTTGTGCTCTATTCAGATTATGAAAAGTGTCAGTTCTCATTCAGAATCTGCAAGGGGCAAATTGTATGAGTCATTCTATGACACAGCAAGTTTGCGTGTTTTCAAGTGTGTGAGTATGGAACTAGGCCCTTGACTACATCTTCCAATCATGGTACAAGTGCAACGGGACTTGGTACAACTGGCCTACTATGAGTACACACTTGGTGATACTGGACTGTTGACCTGGATAGAAGGGGACCCTGTTTTTGGGTTTTTTGCAAAATCCAGGAATAATGAGAAAATTAATCATATTTCTTAGCTGCTTAACAGTTGTTTCATGCTTCATCTTAAAGTGAACATCAATCAAAGTTTATTTATAGAGTCCTTAATCACAAGTGCCTCAAAGGGCTTGACAAAGCACAACGACGTACCCTGATCTGAACCCACTTTCGAGCAAGGAAAAACTTCCAAAAGCCCCAAATGGGGAAAAGAAGAACCCTTGGTCAGGGGCTGCAGATGTAGGGACCCCCTAGTGGGTAAAGTTATTGAATTATTACATTCATTGATGGTTTGAGAGTCCAGTCCATCTGGAAGCCAACAGAGGGTCCTAGGAGGTCTTCTTCCATGGAGGCATGTCAACAACGCAGAGACGTCACCAACTAATGCATAAAGACTGGTCCACCCCAGGTCACCACTTGGAACAGCTAGCTCGTCCTCAAGACTGGTACCTGTCCAGAGATTATCCGTGGCCGCCTGGTAACCTCTCAGTGCAAGAGAGCCCGGGCAGAGCACAAAATAAAATCGGCAGGTCAACTGGTATAAGAAGGGGTCTATTTAAAAGCTAGAGAATATAAATGAGTTTTAAGAAGGAACTTAAATGCTTCTACTGAGGTAACATCTCTAACTGTTGTCGAACATTCCAGTACTGGAGCCCCGAATAGGAAACGCTCTAGAGGCTGTATAGTTATGTTTTCTGAAGTGTTCCTGAGCCCATGTGGTGATATCCTTTACACACTGATGTCGCTTGTTGATGCAGTACAGCCTGAGGGATGGAAGGTCACGGGCTTAACTGCTTACGTGCAGTGATTTCTCCAGATTCTCTGAACCCTTTGATGATATTACGGACCGTAGATGGTGAAATCCCTAAATTCCTTGCAATAGCTGGTTGAGAAAGGTTTTTCTTAAACTGTTCAACAATTTGCTCACGCATTTGTTGACAAAGTTGTGACCCTCGCCCCATCCTTGTTTGTGAATTTCATGGAATCTACTTTTATACCCAATCATGGCACCCACCTGTTCCCAATTTGCCTGCTCACCTGTGGGATGTTCCAAATAAGTGTTTGATGAACATTCCTCAACTTTATCAGTATTTATTGCCACCTTTCCCAACTTCTTTGTCACGTGTTGCTGGCATCAAATTCTAAAGTTAATGATTATTTGCAAAAAAAAAATGTTCATGAGTTTGAACATCAAATATGTTGTCTTTGTAGCATATTCAACTGAATATGGGTTGAAAATGATTTGCAAATCATTGTATTCCGTTTATATTTACATCTAACACAATTTCCCAACTTATATGGAAACGGGGTTTGTATAGGTATATAAAGGTATATAAAGTATAGGTATATATATAGAAGGTATATAAAGGTATATAAAGTATAGGTATATATACAGGTATATAAAGTATAGGTATATATAGGTATAAAAAGGTATATACTATATAGGTGTATAGGTATATAAAGGTATATACAGTATAGGCGTGATATAGTCCAACTTTTTCGTACTAGTCAAGAGTCCAGCAGTCGCATTTTGTAGCAACTGCAATCTTTTAATGCTAGACATAGGGAGACATGAAAATAATAGGTTCTAGAACTCAAGAGGAGGTCTAAGAAACGCATGAATAATGATCTCAGCGTCACTAGGGGACAAAATGGGTCATGTTTTAGCGATATTACGGAGATGAAAGAAGGTTGTTGTAGTAACACTCTTAACATCATCTCTCTTCTTTGTTTGCTAACTTGCTTGCAACCTTTGAGACTTTCTTTCCCCAGCAGAGTCTAGTGCACTGGTGTGTGGGAGACCGGAAGAAGTCACACAGTATTTGTGTCAAGTTGTACCTTTGTGGAGAGCTTTGGGTCTAGCTCCATCCTATGTTGCTGATTGTATTGTACCATAGGTCCCGGCAAGGAATCTGCATTCTAAGAACTCCGGCTTATTAGTGATTCCCAGAGCCCAAAAAAAGTCTGCGGGCTATAGAGCGTTTTCTATTGGGGCTCCAGTACTCTGGAATGTTCTACCGGTAACTGTTAAAAATACTACCTCAGTAGAAGCATTTAAGTCCCATCTTAAAACTCATTTGAATACTGCAGCCTTTAAATAGCCCCCTTTTTTAGATCAGTTGATCTGCCGTCTCTCTTTTCTGCTCTTCCCCCCTCTCCTGCGTGGAGAGGTTAACGGATGACCACAGATGACGCGCTAGCTTTTCCAAGTCGGGACCCGGGAAGGACCACTCCTCTTTGCATCAGTTAGTGACGTCTCGGCACCCCGACTTGTCTCCATGCAAGAGGACTGGACTGGACTCTTACACTATTAACTAGATCCACTCCACATCCAGTGTACCCAGTCGCCCCCGTCCCCACATCTGCGGTCCCCTCCGAGGTTTCTCATTGTGCCTATTGCGTTGAGTTTTTTCTTGGCCTGATGTGGCATCTGAGCCGAGGATGTCCTTGTGGCTTGTGCAGCACTTTGAGACACTTGTGATTAAGGGCTATATAAATATACTTTGATTGATTGATTGATATTAGATAGAGGTGTCTGATCAGTGTTGGTGGTCCTTGCAGAAAATCCTCGTGGCAGTCACAGTGTTTGACTATGACAAGATCGGCAAGAACGACGCCATCGGCAAGATCTTTGTGGGCAGCAAGGCAAACGGCCTCGGTCTCAAGCACTGGTCCGACATGCTGACCAACCCGCGCCGCCCCATCGCCCAGTGGCATGCTTTACAGCCGGAGGAAGACATCGACGGTCAGCTGGCCTCCTTGGCAGCCAAGAAGTAACCCGGTCGCACCTTCTTACTGAAACATTGCATGACATAACCCAAGACCACTTTGCCAAAAAAACTGACTCAATAGAAAATCATCCTGTTGGACACACATGCTTACCGACAGACTGAATGGTGGACTTTTAAGTCTTTCTTTCCAGACTGAGCTCAGCTTTTAGTTTAGTCAAAAGAGCATGGTTCACCCCGCCTACTAACTACCCCCATAATAGGTGTGCTAAAACAACAGCAATAAAAAGCAATTTGGTTTGGTCTTTTTTCTTTTAAACAAAAACAAATAGCTTTAGAAATCCCGATTGTTTTTAGGTTTGTCTGTCTGCGCATTTAGTTCGATCAAGGTAGAGACTGAGAACTTCTTTGTTTTCAAAGAAACGTAGGCAGGGACGATTGTTGTGCCAACGACCGCATGGATGTAGAACCTTACGCACCCTAGACTGGGCACACACTCCAGACTGAGCCAGTAGTGAGACGAGTCACTCTTCAAGTGGTCGGACACACTGGTTCCTGATCACTCAACATACCCAAGTCTTGTTATTGAAGGCTCATACCAGGTTGACACCAGAAGGCGGTGCTTAGAGTGGACCAAGGTCCTTTCATACCTCAATTCTGGCAAATCCACCAATATGGAGACACAAACCCACCTTGGAACCAACCACTAGCTAGTTGAGCCCATCCCAGCAGCTTTGTTAAAAATCAAGCTTCACTACACATCTTAAAAGCTTAAAAACTACCCAGCAGTCAACTGTAGAAGTGGGATGTTGTCTAATCTTTTCAGTCATTTCTCAAAATGTGAGTGTAAATGCTAACTTTTAAGATGTGTAATGTAAAGTTAGCATTTATTTCCACGTTGGGAAGACTATGTCTCCCGGCTGGCCTGGTAACACCTCGGGATCCCCCGGCAGGAGCTGGACGAAGTGGTTGGGGAGTGGGAAGTCTGGGCTTTTCTGCTAAGGCTGCTGCCCCCGTGACTCGGATAAGCGGAAAAAAATGGATGTAAGTTAGCATTTAGCTAACATAGCTATGCTAATGTTGCTAACTTTTGTGTCCTCCTGTCCCGCTCCCTAAAGTTATGTTGTATGTGACAAACGACATCTGTTATGTTGGACAAGTGCAAAGTTAGCGTTTATTTATAAAAAGCAGGTAAAGATCGTCTGGAGCGTGGACCAACACAGCTCGTTAGCATTAAAGCTACGGACACACACGACACAGTGTGTTTGCAGGACTTTAAACTCTCGAAATTCCAGCGTCAAAGCTAGATTTTGGCCAATACACATTTCCATTTTAAGCACAAATAAAAATACAGCTCCACCACTTTAGTCACAGTTTTTGCACTTAGGAAACTTCTCCATGACTTTAGCTCCAGACGTCTTCTATTTGATATAGTCATTACTGCCACGAGTGGTGGAAAAGTGTATTACAACTGTGTACCAATACGACCCATACGGACGACAGCTAAGAAACCGAGTTTTGGTGCCCCTTCAGTACTTGCGCACGGTCATACCATGGGCCCTGGCCCTGTGGTTAAGAACACATTTAACGCCTGTTTTGGGCACTAGGGGTGCAAAGGGCTATAACAGGACGGGGCTAGGAAAGGAGGACAAAATACAATACGTAAGTGTGCCGACAAACATGAGTATGTAAACCAGGAGACCCAGGAGGGTGGGTTTGTAAACCAGGAGACCTGGGGAGGGTCGGGACCTAAACCAGGACAGCTGGGGAGGGTGGGTACATAAACCAGGAGACCCGGTGAGGTTGGGTACGTAAACCAGGAGACCCAGGGAGGGTGGGTATGTAAACCAGGAGACCCAGAAAGTGTGGTAATGTAAACCAGGAGACCTGGAGAGAGTGGGTACATAAACCAGGAGACCCGGGGTGGATGAGTATGTAAATCAGGAGACCCGGGGTGGATGGGAATGTAAATCAGGAGACCCGGCGAGGATGGGTACGTAAACCAGAAGACCCGGGATGGATAGGTACGTAAATCAGGAGACCCGGCGAGGATGGGTACGTAAACCAGAAGACCCGGGATGGATAGGTACGTAAATCAGGAGACCCGGCGAGGATGGGTACGTAAACCAGAAGACCCGGGATGCATAGGTACGTAAATCAGGAGACCTGGGGAGGGTGGGTATGTAAACCAGGAGACCTGGGGATGGTGGGTATGTAAACCAAGAGACCCGGGGAGGGTGGGTACGTAAACCAGGAGGCCTGGGGAGGGTGGGCTCTGTGACTGGCCAAAGGTTGGTGCAGGTTTCAAGTGCCGAAGGGCTGAGATTGGGTCTTTGTGTTAAGTTGTCAGCAGTCATCAGGCATGTAGCCAAATCTTCTATGAAACACACAACGTGACCACAATCAGGACTTTGTGGAACAGCAACAACTCACTGATGCAAGCCTTTCAAAATAAAAGTGTTGCCCAGTTTAAAGTGAGTCAGGTTCACTAACTGGAGACGTTCAAAACAAGAGCTTTCATTTTAGCGTTTACCAGTCTGGGTAAATGAAATCCTCTTTGGTAAAGGCGGTGAAGATGAGAACTCCCCAGGGACTAACCAAGCTGTGGAATGTAGCATGCCTCGCAGCTTCTCCCCGTCGTCATGGAAACGCTGTCCCATCATCCAAGCCAAAGAGCAGACTAGATGCTAACCTTCATCAAGAAGCAAAAGCCTTTTCCTCTCTTTCACGGCGGCCATGTTGGCGCCGGACTCCAGGACGTCAGACTCACTTGTGAATAGTCCAGCGCATGTGTGTACACCATCATGTAAATATCAGCACGCTATCTTCTTCTGTATCGGTCTTTGTGTGTACACCATCATGTAAATATCAGCACGCTATCTTCTTCTGTATCGGTCTTTGTGTGTACACCATCATGTAAATATCAGCACGCTATCTTCTTCTGTATCGGTCTTTGTGTGTACACCATCATGTAAATATCAGCACACTATCTTCTTCTGTATCGGTCTTTGTCTCCTCTCCTCTTTTGGATAATAAAACAGCTGGAGAAGAACTGTGAGGGTCTGTCTTTGTTGGGGACCTTACAGTACGAGCCCTCAAATATACATATATATATATAAAACTGAGGTTACTGTGGTGTTTCCGTTATACAGTGCTCAATACCGGGGTAGAGCAGAATATTCATTAGGTCAGGAAAAACACAGAGGCTATTTCATCCCTACAAGCCTGTTTTGCAGGTTTCCCTGCTCTTTAGTGGAGTTCTGGGCTTCTGACAGACCATTGCATCTTTCATCCAGTGCTGCACAGATGTTTCTGGATTCTGAGTCATGGGGAAGGCAAAATAATTGTCAAAGGATCTGCGAGAAAAGGTAATTGAACTGCATAAAACAGGAAATGGGCTCACCACTCATGGGAGGGGCCATAGAGGTCGAGTGCATTGTGAGCTGGGCGGAAGCCGAAGGCAGGGCACTTGGCGGTCCGATCCTCGGCTACATAAGCTAGCTCTTGGCACGTGGAACGTCACCTCGCTGGGGGGGAAGGAGCCTGAGCTTGTGCACGAGGTAGAGAAGTTCTGGCTGGA
>NC_084550.2:31890000-31922500 GCF_033978685.3 Nerophis lumbriciformis
CTGAGAGAGAGGCAGAGACCTTAGAAGCAACACCTGAGAGAGAGGAGGAGGAGAGTGTAGAAGCAACACCTGAGAGAAAAGAGGCTTTAGATGCAACTCCTGACACAGAGGAAGCCATAGAAATCCCGGTAAATGTTGGGGAGGAAGAATCCACAGGAAGGGAGGCAGATGATACTACTGCAGAGGAAGCCATAGATGAGGGGGAAGTTGAAGGAGCTACAAGTGATGTAGGAGAGGAGGTCTTATCAAATATTGCAGTATAGTATAGTTGTATAGTTAGCTTCCTATTAGCAAATTTAATTTTACATTAATTTCCATATTGTGTAAAGGACCAAAAAATGTCCTGCCCTTTTCTGACTTTGAGCCCCTGCCCCTCTATAATCATGTGCACGTCCCTGTATATATACATATACGGGTGGGACCTGATATTCAGCTGGGAATGACTAAAACAGTAAATAAACACAAGACATATATATACTCTATTAGCCACAACACAACCAGGCTTATATTTAATATGCCACAAATTAATCCCGCATAACAAACCCCCCCCCCCTCCCGTCCATATAACCCGCCAATACAACTCAAACACCTGCACAACACACTCAATCCCACAGCCCAAAGTACCGTTCACCTCCCCAAAGTTCATACAGCACATATATTTCCCCAAAGTCCCCAAAGTTACGTACGTGACATGCACATAGCGGCACGCACGTACGGGCAAGCGATCAAATGTTTGGAAGCCGCAGCTGCATGCGTACTCACGGTACCGCGTCTGTGCATCTAACTCAAAGTCCTCCGGCATAGCTCGGTTGGTAGAGCGGCCGTGCCAGCAACTTGAGGGTTGCAGGTTCGATCCCCGCTTCCGCCATCCTAGTCACCGCCGTTGTGTCCTTGGGCAAGACACTTTACCCACCTGCTCCCAGTGCCACCCACACTGGTTTAAATGTAACTTAGATATTGGGTTTCACTATGTAAAGCGCTTTGAGTCACTTGAGAAAAAGCGCTATATAAATGTAATTCACTTCACACTTCACTTCACTCCTGGTAAGAGTCTCTGTTGTCCCAGTTCTCCACAGGCCAATGGTAAAGCTTGACTGTCATCTTCCGGGAATGTAAACAATGAAACACCGACCGTGTTTGTGTTGCTGAAGTCGGCCGCAATACACCGCTTCCCACCTACAGCTTTCTTCTTTGCTGTCTCCATTGTTCATTGAACAAATTGCAAAAGATTCACCAACACAGATGTCCAGAATGCTGTGGAATTTTGCGATGAAAACAGACGACTTAATAGCTGGCCACCATGCTGTCCCAAAATGTCCTCTACAATCCGTGACGTCACGCGCTGACGTCATCATACCGAGACGTTTTCAGCAGGATATTTCACGCGAAATTTAAAATTGCACTTTAGTAAGCTAACCCGGCTGTTTTGGCATGTGTTGCAATGTTAAGATTTCATCATTGATATATAAACTATCAGACTGCCTGGTCGCTAGTAGTGGCTTTCAGTAGGCCTTTAATGAGGGGTCACATCAAATCAATCAATCAATCATAAATCAATCAATGTTTATTTATATAGCCCTAAATCACAAGTGTCTCAAAGGGCTGCACAAGCCACAACGACATCCTCGGTACAAAGCCCACATAAGGGCAAGGAAAAACTCACCCCAGTGGGACGTCGATGTGAATGACTATGAGAAACCTTGGAGAGGACCGCATATGTGGGTAACCCCCCCCCCCGCCCCCTCTAGGGGAGACCGAAAGCAATGGATGTCGAGTGGGTCTGACATAATATTGTGAGAGTCCACATGTTGAAGTGTGGGCCACATCTGGTCCCCGGGGCCTTGAGTTTGACACGTGTGATGTCATGTTCGTGATGACACGTGTGATGTCATGTTCGTGATGACACCCGTGATGTCATGTTTGTGATGACACGTGTGATGTCATGTTCGTGATGACACGTGTGATGTCATGTTTGCGATGACTTCCGTGATGTCATGTTTGTGATGACACGTGTGATGTCGTGTTTCTGATGACTTCCGTGATGTCATGTTTGTGATGACACGTGTGATGTCATGTTTGTGATGACTTCCGTGATGTCATGTTTGTGATGACATGTGTGATGTCGTGTTTGTGATGACATGTGTGATGTCATGTTGGTGATGACTTCCCTGATGTCATGTTTGTGATGACACGTGTGATGTCGTGTTTGTGATGACACGTGTGATGTCATGTTTGTGATGACATGTAGGATGTCATGTTTGTGATGACATGTGTGATGTCATGTTTGTGATGACACGTGTGATGTCGTGTTTGTGATGACATGTATGATGTCATGTTTGTGATGACACCCGTGATGTCATGTTTATGATGACACGTTTGATGTCATGTTTATGATGACACGTGTGATGTCATGTTTATGATGACACGTGTGATGTCATGTTTATGATGACACGTGTGATGTCATGTTTGTGACTTCTTCTTCGCAGCGTGTCTGAAAAAGAGCAGTGCTGATGTTGGTCTTCATGATACATTTTCACACAAGTGAGTGATGAAGGTGACCCCAGGTCACAAGTCACACCATGGGGGTGATGAAGGTGACCCCGGGTCACAAGTCACACCGTGGGGGTGATGAAGGTGACCCCGGGTCACAAGTCACACCATGGGGGTGATGAAGGTGACCCCGAGTCACAAGTCACACCGTGGGGGTGATGAAGGTGACCCCGGGTCACAAGTCACACCATGGGGGTGATGAAGGTGACCCCGGGTCACAAGTCACACCATGGGGGTGATGAAGGTGACCCCGGGTCACAAGTCACACCGTGGGGGTGATGAAGGTGACCCCGGGTCACAAGTCACACCATGGGGGTGATGAAGGTGACCCCGAGTCACAAGTCACACCGTGGGGGTTTTGAAGGTGACCCCGAGTCACAAGTCACACCGTGGGGGTGATGAAGGTGACCCCGGGTCACAAGTCACACCGTGG
Source organism: Nerophis lumbriciformis (assembly GCF_033978685.3). Classification (NCBI taxonomy): domain Eukaryota; kingdom Metazoa; phylum Chordata; class Actinopteri; order Syngnathiformes; family Syngnathidae; genus Nerophis; species Nerophis lumbriciformis. The sequence continues at coordinate 31,892,984 of NC_084550.2, forward strand.
GGGTGATGAAGGTGACCCCGGGTCACAAGTCACACCGTGGGGGTGATGAAGGTGACCCCGAGTCACAAGTCACACCGTGGGGGTGATGAAGGTGACCCCGGGTCACAAGTCACACCGTGGGGGTGATGAAGGTGACCCCGGGTCACAAGTCACACCGTGGGGGTGATGAAGGTGACCCCGGGTCACAAGTCACACCGTGGGGGTGATGAAGGTGACCCCGAGTCACAAGTCACACCGTGGGGGTGATGAAGGTGACCCCGAGTCACAAGTCACACCGTGGGGGTGATGAAGGTGACCCCGGGTCACAAGTCACACCGTAGGGGTGATGAAGGTGACCCCGGGTCACAAGTCACAGCAACATTATGTGGACCTCCTTAGAAAGCACTTTAGTCTCCAAGTGCCCCACAATGACCAACATACAGAAACAAACAACTGAATAAAAGCCAATAAAAGAAATATTTATTAGAAAATGTCTTCTTTAGAATCAATCAAGTGTATTTCCTGTAGACTCAACTATTTTTCAAAATAAATCCAAAGCACGTGACGCTGCATTGCGTCATGGAATAATATGAAGAGTTTTATGAAGACGTTGCTGTTCCACTATTAGACACTAGAGGGTGCTACAACCACACAGATGATCTAACTGCACTTCTACTTTAGAACGGAAACATTACAACAATAAAATAAAATACAACTTTATGTGTAGACTGAGAAAAAGAGCTGACAAAATATGAGATTTGAGGAATTAAAACCAAGACTAGATAAATAATTGTACTTGATAAAACATTAAGATTTATTTAACTGGAAATTAACTGGATTTTTAATCTAGAAATACGTATTTTATTTTGAAAACAAGTACTATTCAACTTCCTTGATGTTGTGGAATCTTTAAACAATATTTTTTTTATGGGTGGAAAACCAAAATATCTTATTTGAATAATTGTTTTCTCCATTTTAAAACTGGAATATCAAAAATACAAATGGTCATGATAAAATTTAAATTAGTCAATGACTAAAAATAAGTAAAACTGGGGAAATATCTAGAAATAAAACAAACATTTTGGAAGGTAGTAAATCATTTTAAGTATTTTATTTTGAAAACAAGTATCATTCAACTTCCTTGATGTTATGGAACATTTAAACAAGATTTTCTAGGTGTGGAAAACCAAAACATCTTATTTGAATAATTGTTTTCTCCATTTTAAAAGTAGAATATAAACAATATAAATATTCATGGGGAAATTAAGATTAGTCAATGACTAAAATAAGTAAATACCTCTCAAAAGTGGGGAAATTATTAGGAAGAAAATATGAATTCTTGGCAGGTAGCAACTCATTTTAATTGCACTCAATAAAGCATCAATTAAAATGTTTTTATTCAGACATTGGCAGGACTTTTAGGACAGACGTATTTTATTTTGAAAACAGTTCTTAAATGAAGCATCCTTGTGATGTTAGAGAAATTTCAAACACAATTTTCTATCTTGGGAAAAAACTAAACATCTTATTTGAATTTTTATTTTCTCAATTTCAACATTAATAAACTCAGAATGGAAAATGTTTATATTTTTTATTGGAGTGACAACACAGGTGAGAGACATCACAGGTGAGAGACATCACAGGTGAGTGACAACACAGGTGAGAGACATCACAGGTGAGAGACGTCACAGGTGAGTGACACCACAGGTGAGAGACATCACAGGTGAGAGAAGCCACAGGTGAGAGACACCAGAGGTGAAAGACAACACAGGTGAGTGACAACACAGGTGAGAGACATCACAGATGAAAGACAACACAGGTGAGAGACATCACAGGTGAGAGACATCACAGGTGAGAGACGTCACAGGTGAGAGACGTCACAGGTGAGAGACATCACAGGTGAAAGACAACACAGGTGAGAGACAACACAGGTGAGAGACAACACAGGTGAGAGACAACACAGGTGAAAGACATCACATGTGAGAGACATCACAGGTGAGAGACGTCACAGGTGAGTGACACCACAGGTGAGAGACATCACAGGTGAGAGAAGCCACAGGTGAGAGACATCACAGGTGAGAGAAGCCACAGGTGAGAGACATCACAGGTGAGAGACAACACAGGTGAGAGACATCACAGGTGAGAGACATCACAGGTGAGTGACAACACAGGTGAAAGACAACACAGGTGAGAGACATCACAGGTGAGAGACGTCACAGGTGAAAGACATCACAGGTGAAAGACAACACAGGTGAGAGACATCACAGGTGAGAGACATCACAGGTGAGTGACGTCACATCTATTCCTTCCTCAGTGCGTCACTTGGACAATTTGGTGATGACACGGATCAGAGCTCCATTTTCATCCTTCAGTCTCTGATTCTCTGTTTCAACTTCTGCTTTCACCTTTGGGAAGAAAACACAATGTGATGCCTTAGAGCAGAAACGTCAGGATGCTCACCTTCAGCTGCTCCTCCATGTCAGAAATCTTCTTCCTCACACTCCGACTGTCCTGTCCAACACAACACAACATTGCATCAACGTGACTTCCAACACTGCAGTGTTGGCAGCACAACAGTGGCAATGCAATCATCACAGAACATAACTATTTAGTGTTGGCGTCATAAGGTGATGATAACAATACAAACTACACAGTAGGGTGATGATAACAACACACATTAAACTGTAGAATGATGATGATAACAATACAAACTACACAGTAGGGTGATGATAACAACACACATTAAACTGTAGAATGATGATGATAACAATGCACACTACACTGTAGGGTGATGATAACAATACAAACTACACTGTAGGGTTATGATAACAATAAAAACTACACTGTAAGGTGATGATAACAATACAAACTACACTGTATGGTGATGATAACAACACAAACTACACTGTACAGCGATGATAACAAAACAAACTACACTGTAGAGTGATGATAACAAAACAAACTGCACTGTTAAGTGATCATAACAACACACACTACACAGTAGGATAATGATAACAATACAAACTACACTGTAGAGTGATGATAACAATACAAACTTCCCTGTAGGGTCATTATAACAATACAAACTGCACTGTAAAGTGATCATAACAACACACACTACACAGTAGGATAATGATAACAATACAAACTACACTGTACAGTGATGATAACAACACAAACTACACTGTAGGGTGCTGATAACAACACAAGTAAACTGTAAATGGATGATAACAATACAAACTACACTGTAAGCTGATGATAACAACACAAATTACACTGTAGAGTGATGATAACAATACAAACTACACTGTAGGGTGATAACAATACAAACTACACTGTAAGGCGATGATAACATACAAACTATACTGTAAGGTGATGATAACAACACAAACTACACTGCAAGATAATGATAATACAAACTACACTGTAAAGTATTGCTATCATCACCCTACAGCAGAGGGTGATGATAACAATGCAAACTACACTGTAGAATGATGATACCAATGCAAACTACACTGTAAGGTGATGATAACCATACAAACTACACTGTATGGTGATAATAACAACACAAACTACACTGTAGGGTGATGATAACAATACAAACTACACTGTAAGATGATGATGATTACAATATAAACTAGACTGTAAGGTGATGATAACAACACAAACTACACTGTAGGGTGATGATAACAACACAAACTACACTTTAGGGTGATGATAAAAACACAAACTTCACTGTTGGGTGGTGATAACAATACAAACTACACTGTAGATTGATGATGATGACAATACAACCTACACTGTAGAGTGATGATAACAATACACACTACACTGTAGAGTGATGATAACAATACGAACTACACTTCAAGGGGATGATAACAACACAAACTATAATGTAGGATGATTATAACAATACAAACTGCACTTCAAGGCGATAACAACACAAACTACACTGTAAAGTGATGATAACACAAACCACAGTTGTAACCTTAGAGTCATATAACTTGCTATGTGACACTTGTTAACTACTAGCATGCTAATGTTAGCATGCTAACTTTTTTAGTTAATTGTACTCTTTTTGTTCTCTAATTCCCAGCCATTCACCTTAGAGTCATTTAACTTGCTATGTGACACAAGCTAACTTGTCATGCTCACGTTGGCTTGCTAGCATGCTAACATTAGCATGCTAACTTTTTGAGCTAGTTTTGCAACCGTTTCACCTCGCATCATATAACTTGCTATGTACTGTTAGCATGCAAGCTAACTTAAGCTTGCTAACTTTTTTTTATCGAGTTTTACACTTTTTTTTCAATTTGCGCAGCCGTACACCTTTGAGTCATATAACTTGGTATAGGAAACATGCTATCGTTAGCACACATGCTAAGTGTTAGCATTTGAATGTAAACATGCTACTGCAGTCCAGTAAAACATTTAAAAAAATGTTCCTGTATGACATTCTGACTACTGAATTGCATTTGTACCCAAATATTGCAATTTATTAAAGCAAATGTTATTCATGCAAGCAAATAATAACTTGATTAATCATAATTAATCACAATTTAACATTTTGATTAATCTGATAAAATGATGACTTGACATTCCTACTTTTTAATAATAATAAGGATAGTTTGTACCTTTTTATCTGTTTCCAGCAAGTTGGAACCAAGTTCACTTTTTAACTCTTTTTGCTGCAACACAAGATTACACAACATGAAATACAGTAGTGTAGTAGACCTAAGTATTCATTAAGTACCACCATAATGACAACATTAAATACAGTAGTGTAGTAGACCTAAGTATTCATTAAGTACCACCATAATGACAACATTAAATACAGTAGTGTAGTAGGCCTAAGTATTCATTAAGTACCACCATAATGACAACATTAAATACAGTAGTGTAGTAGACCTAAGTATTCATTACGTACCACCATAATGACAACATTAAATACAGTAGTGTAGTAGACCCAAGTATTCATTAAGTACCACCATAATGACAACATTAAATATAGTAGTGTAGTAGACCTAAGTATTCATTAAGTACCACCATAATGACAACATTAAATACAGTAGTGTAGTAGACCTAAGTATTCATTAAGTACCACCATAATGACTACATTAAATACAGTAGTGTAGTAGACCTAAGTATTCATTAAGTACCACCATAATGACAACATTAAATACAGTAGTGTAATAGACATAAGTATTAATTTATATAATATATATATATATATATATATATATATATATATATATATATATATATATATATATATATATATATATATATATATAATGTTGGTACCTGAGCTCTCTGCAGCTGCTCCTGGATCACAACCAGTTCCTGCTTACTGGTTTCCAGTCTGGACTTCAGCCTCTGATTGGTGGCCAGAGCCTTTTCATGCATCTACAACATAAATGTTAAATAGAACAGAACTTCTATATAATTTAAAGTGGCCCACCTTGTATATAATATGGTCTTACACGTTATTTAACATGGTCCTTCATGTGATTAAATGTGGCCCGCCTTGTGTATAAAGTGGTCCGCCACATTATTTAACATGGTCCGCCACATCATTCCGTCACCTCATTTTACTCGGCCCGTCACCTCATTTTATTTGGGCCATCATCTCATTTTAACTGGCCTGTGACCTCTCGTCACTTCATTTACCTGGCCTGTCACCTCATTTTATTTGGCCCGTCACCGCATTTCATTTGGGCCATAATCTCATTTTAACTGGCCTGTCATCTCATTTTAGCTGGCCTGTCACCTCATTTTATTTGACCCGAAACTTCATTTTATTTGGGCCATCATCTCAATTTATTTGACCCGTCACATCATTTTATTTGGCTTTGTCACCTCATTTTATTTGGCCTTGTCACCTCATTTATTTGGCCTTGTCACCTCATTTTATTTGGCCTGTCATCTCATTTTATTTGACCCGTCACCTCATCTTATTTGGCCTTGTCACCTCATTTTATTTGGCCTTGTCACCTCATTTTATTTGGCCCCTCACCGCATTTCATTTGGGCCATCATCTCATTTTATCTGGCCTGTCATCTCATTTTAGCTGGCCTGTCACCTCATTTTATTTGACCCGAAACTTCATTTTATTTGGGCCATCATCTCAATTTATTTGACCCGTCACATCATTTTATTTGGCTTTGTCACCTCATTTTATTTGGCCTTGTCACCTCATTTTATTTGGCCTTGTCACCTCATTTTATTTGGCCTGTCATCTCATTTTATTTGACCCGTCACCTCATCTTATTTGGCCATGTCACTTCATTTTATTTGGCCTTGTCACCTCATTTTATTTGGCCTGTCATCTCATTTTATTTGACCCATCACCTCATTTTATCTGGCCCGTCACCTCATTTTATTTGGGCTTGTCAACTCATTTTATCTGGCCCGTCACCTCATTTTATTTGGGCTTGTCACCTCATTTTATCTGGCCCGTCACCTCATTTTACTCGGCCCGTCACCTCATTTTATTTGGGCCATCATCTCATTTTATCTGGCCTGTGACCTCTCGTCACTTCATTTACCCTGGCCTGTCACATAATTTTATTTGGCCCGTCACCGCATTTTATTTGGCCCGTCACCACATTTCATTTGGGCCATCATCTCATTTTATCTGGCCTGTGATCTAATTTTATGTGGCCTGTCACCTCATTTTATTTGACCCGAAACTTCATTTTATTTGGGCCATCATCTCAATTTATTTGACCCGTCACACCATTTTATTTGGCCTTGTCACCTCATTTTATTTGGCCTTGTCACCTCATTTTATTTGGCCTGTCATCTCATTTTATTTGACCCGTCACCTCATCTTATTTGGGCTTGTCACCTCATTTTATTTGGCCCGTCACCTCATTTTATTTGGCCCATTACCTCATTTTATTTGGCCCGTCACCTAATTTTATTTGGGCTTGTCACCTCATTTTATTTGGCCCGTCACCTCATTTTATCTGGCCCGTCACCTCATTTTATTTGGCCCATTACCTCATTTTATTTGGCCCGTCACCTCATTTTATCTGGCCCGTCACCTCATTTTATTTGGCCCGTAACCTCACTTTATTTGGCCCGTCACATCATTTAACTTGGCCTGTCACCTTATTTTATTTGGCCCGTCACATCATTTTATTTTGACCGCTATGACATTTTATGTGGCCCTTCACCTCATTTTATTTGGCCCGTCATCTCATTTTATTTTGGCCGCTACGTCAATTTATGTGGCCCGTCACCAAATTTTTTGTGGTCCACCATGATTTAATGTGGCCCTTAAAATAATTTTAGTGGCCCGCATTATATATAATGTGGTCCACCACATTATTTAACTTGGCCTGCCAGATCATTTTATTTGGCCCCTCATCTCATTTATGTGGCCTGCCTTGTATGTCATGTAGTCCACCACACGATTCTTTGAAGTAGTTTTACTATTGTGAGAAGTGAGATTTACATGTGGACTTCATGACAGGTGTGAGGATGATTAGTGGACTTCATGACAGGTGAGAGGATGATTAGTGGACTTCATGACAGGTGTGAGGATGATTGGTGGACTTCATGACAGGTGTGAGGATGATTAGTGGACTTCATGACAGGTGTGAGGATGATTAGTGAACTTCATGACAGGTGAGAGGATGATTAGTGGACTTCATGACAGGTGTGAGGATGATTGGTGGACTTCATGACAGGTGTGAGGATGATTAGTGGACTTCATGACAGGTGTGAGGATGATTAGTGGACTTCATGACAGATGTGAGGACGATTAGTGGACTTCATGACAGGTGTGAGGACGATTAGTGGACTTCATGACAGGTGTGAGGATGATTAGTGGACTTCATGACAGGTGAGAGGATGATTAGTAGACTTCATGACAGGTGTGAGAATGATTAGTAGAAGGTTTGGTGTCACCTGCCTTCTTATAGTCGGTGCGAGTCATCTCCTCTTCCGCCTTCTTGCGTGCAGAAAGTCTGTCCTCCCTGCGTGAGAAGTAAGACTCTGCGTGGTTCTTGCTGCTGTCGTTGGAGACGTCCCACGGACCAGACGACCCGGGTCTGGGGACAAGAAGACTCCTCAGACTGGGACTGTGTCACATGGTTGGTGGAGAGGGACAGATCTTACCTGGACACTCGCTCCTGCTGAAACACAAGAAGTTTTATTTTAATCATCAAATTACATATTTTTCTAATAAAAGTGACAAATGTACACACTGACAGTTGTCATCATGACAAATGTACACACTGACAGTCAAAACCTCACTGTGGAGGGGGGCGTGGTCTGTGGGCCTGCCACTGAGCGGGGTGTGGAAGGACCGGCCTCGAAGCACAGCTGGCAGGTGATTGGATTACCCAGCTGGGGCAGATCATCCAATCACCTGCTATGCTTATTAGCAGAAGCCGGTCCAAGACACGGGTGTTGGAGTTGGAGCGAGAGAGAGAGAGACACTAAAGAGCAAGTCATGCGGCGTCGCGGGACCGGCGGCCCCGCCTCGTCCCGTGACGCGGGCAGTTCACGCAGCAGCGGCACTGGGCGCTCAGCCGCTCCACCAATCTTCTCCTCCTGCTGCGTCTCGCAGCGCACCGCCAGGTGGTCCTCCGCCAAGGTCACAGCTGCTGCCAGATCTTGGGGCCGGTGATAGCGGACCCAGGCTGATGTCCGCGCTGGGATCGCCTTCAGGAACTGCTCAAGGGCGAGCCGTTCCACTACTCGGCCGTCGGGTTCTTCCGGTTTGCAGTCATCGTGCAGCCGCGTCCCGCAGCCGCTGCCCCAGTGCGAACGGCCGATCCTCCGGGCCCAAACGCAGCGCCCAGAACCGGCGTCGTGGTCCTTGCTGGTGCAGCCAATCCGGTCACGCACCGCCACTGCTGCGCTTCTCCCGCTAGCAGTGGCAGCAGCCTTACTCCTCCTCCGGCCAGGCGCATGCCCCCGCCGTGGCCACAAAAATGTCTATGAATGCCTGGGGGGCCTCTTTTTCGGTCATGCGGTGAATGACCGCGGCCACTGACGTCTGGATGAGTCTCTGGATGAGTCTGGATGAGTCTCTGGATCCACTTCATTCTCAAAATCAAATGTGCCTCTAGAGTCTCTGGATGAGTCTGGTTGAGTCTCTGGATCCACTTCATTCTCAAAATCAAATGTGCGTCTAGAGTCTCTGGATGAGTCTCTGGATGAGTTTGGTTGAGTCTCTGGATGAGTCTGGTTGAGTCTCTGGATCCACTTCATTCTCAAAATCAAATGTGCCTCTAGAGTCTCTGGATGAGTCTCTGGATGAGTTTGGTTGAGTCTCTGGATGAGTCTGGATGAGTCTCTGGATCCACTTCATTCTCAAAATCAAATGTGCCTCTAGAGTCTCTGGATGAGTCTGGTTGAGTCTTTGGATCCACTTCATTCTCAAAATCAAATGTGCGTCTAGAGTCTCTGGATGAGTCTCTGGATGAGTTTGGTTGAGTCTCTGGATGAGTCTGGTTGAGTCTCTGGATCCACTTCATTCTCAAAATCAAATGTGCCTCTAGAGTCTCTGGATGAGTCTCTGGATGAGTTTGGTTCAGTCTCTGGATGAGTCTGGTTGAGTCTCTGGATCCACTTCATTTTCAAAATCAAATGTGCCTCTAGAGTCTCTGGATGAGTCTGGTTGAGTCTCTGGATCCACTTCATTCTCAAAATCAAATGTGCCTCTAGAGTCTCTGGATGAGTCTCTGGATGAGTTTGGTTGAGTCTCTGGATGAGTCTGGTTGAGTCTCTGGATCCACTTCATTCTCAAAATCAAATGTGCCTCTAGAGTCTCTGGATGAGTCTCTGGATGAGTTTGGTTGAGTCTCTGGATGAGTCTGGTTGAGTCTCTGGATCCACTTCATTCTCAAAATCAAATGTGCCTCTAGAGTCTCTGGTTGAGTCTGGTTGAGTCTCTGGATCCACTTCATTCTCAAAATCAAATGTGCGTCTTGAGTCTCTGGATGAGTCTCTGGATGAGTTTGGTTGAGTCTCTGGATGAGTCTGGTTGAGTCTCTGGATCCACTTCATTCTCAAAATCAAATGTGCCTCTAGAGTCTCTGGATGAGTCTGGTTGAGTCTCTGGATCCACTTCATTCTCAAAATCAAATGTGCCTCTAGAGTCTCTGGATGAGTCTCTGGATGAGTTTGGTTGAGTCTCTGGATGAGTCTGGATGAGTCTCTGGATCCACTTCATTCTCAAAATCAAATGTGCCTCTAGAGTCTCTGGATGAGTCTCTGGATGAGTTTGGTTGAGTCTCTGGATGAGTCTGGTTGAGTCTCTGGATCCACTTCATTCTCAAAATCAAATGTGCCTCTAGAGTCTCTGGATGAGTCTGGTTGAGTCTCTGGATCCACTTCATTCTCAAAATCAAATGTGCGTCTAGAGTCTCTGGATGAGTTTGGTTGAGTCTCTGGATGAGTCTGGTTGAGTCTCTGGATTCACTTCATTCTCAAAATCAAATGAGCCACTTTCTGTATACACAACACTTGAAAGGGCTTCAGTCTTGAAAGAAAGAGTCATGAGTTCCTTACGGGAGATCCAATAATCAAACAAAAAAGAAAAATGCACTCACTATTTTCATTTGTACTGATCCAGGTCTTTCAATGTTCTCATCACGATCACTTTGGCTTGTTCTGGTGGTCCGTTTGTCCGAATGAAAACTTTTCCATTCCTGGTCCAGGTCGATTGGATTTGATTTTGCTTTTTGAGGATCCGGCCTGTCCAAGCAAATTCCGGATGACTTTAGGCTTGTTTTTTTTTGTCCTTACTTGGAAGAATGTGACATGCTGATATGTGCTGACTCTCCAGAGGAATATGTTTACTCTTCATGTAGCGTACCACTTGTTGCTCCAGGGAGTCAAGCTCCTCAGATGGTGCATCTTCACCATGCTGGTCATCAGGTGGGCCAGCAACCCGGGCATAACTCCGATGCCTGGTCTCCAGGCCGGTGACCACAAGGTCCTTAGCTCTGGAATACTGTTCCAAGTCATCCACCCTTTGTTCTAGGAGCTCAATCCGTTCATTCTTGTGTTGGATAATAGCCTTTAGCTGCCTGATCTCCTCCATGAGGCCTGTCAGTGTCCTCTGTTGTTGCACCACTTCACTGAGTTCCCTTCACATAAAGTTTAGGGAATCTTTAATTTCAGCTGCTAACTTTGCTTTGGTAGTCATTGTTCTTCGAGCAATCTGGACTTTTGTTGGATGTGCATTTGGAGGATTTTAGTGGATTTCATTAGGCCTTTCAGCAGAGAGAAACAGTTGCAGCCATCATGCTCCTCTGCTCCTAAAACGTGCGTAAATGCGCGGGCGTGCACCCTCGAGGGAAGGTTGCAGACCACGTCCATAGGCACGTTGTTTCTGCAGGAAAAGGTTGTTCCAGGCTACTCAGCCCACGTGGGAGGAAATGGTCCCCTAAATAAACAGAGGGAGAGTCGACTAAACAACGCCAAAAAAGGCAACACAAGAGAATTGATGACTCTCGGCCGGAAGTGTATGCCCCAAATGTATACGTCAACATTCAAGACGTCTAACACAAAGAGATCACGGTTTGACTTTGTGGAGTCTAAAAACAGAAAGGTAAACAGCTGGTGAAGATTCCTCCATCCTCCCTAAGACGTTTACGAGACTGGGCAGACCAACGGAGCTCTGTAAATGCTGACTGAGCTCCAGGCTAGTCCTCTCCCTCCCGCCGGGACCACTTGACCGCTGACCCGACTCTTCCTCAGTGGAAAAAGTGACTTTCTCCCCAGAGATAAACACGCATGAACACTGCCAGTGGGTTCCCACCGGCACATCCAAGAGCTCCTCGTCACCTCCCCTCCCTTTCTAAAGTGACATTTCTGGAGGATGACGCGGTCCCAAGCAGGACAGTGTGGAGCTCTGTACTGGGGAACAAACACGCCTCAAAAACAGAACCTCTGATTGGATAGCAGTACTGAAGCCTTGAGTATTGGCCCATACTTTTATTTTTTTGGAGTGTGGAACGTTAGAAAAGGTTTCATCAAGTGAAATTACTCAGATAACAATGCCAGGTGTGAAAAACCCCCATCTGGAATGGACTTATGCTGTCTTTATGTTAAAGTGGAGTGGTATTTGTTATTTTTAATACATTTAAGCTCATGACTCGAATAATGCGGACACGTTTGTTACTAGACATTTTCTAATACATTTCCGCCTTGGAGACTTTGTATGTGTAAGTATTATTATCTAATACTTGTTTATATTGACAAATATTAACCATCTGGAATGGACTTATGCTGTCTTTATGTTAAAGTGGAGTGGTAATTGTTATTTTTAATACATACATGACTCGAATGATGCGGACACGTTTGTTACTAGACATTTTCTAATACATTTCCGCCTCGGAGACTTTGTATATGTAAAAGTATAATTAACTGATACGTGTTTATATTGACAATGCTGTTTAATTAACTCACCTATTATGTATGTGTGCTTAGCTGTTGTGTAGCTGCGAGCTCCTACAATGCTGGCCTTAAGTAAATTACTTCACTAAAATATAAAATAAAAACAACCTTGTGTGGTTATTGAGGACATTTAGCTGTTAGAGGCTGTCCAATTTTGTAAACACACCCGTGTCAAACATTTTAGATGCAAGCTGATCTAATGCGATACTAGTTTCATATCAGACCGATAGTTGATATCAATATCAGATGGGGAAAGCCCTAATTATAGACACATGGGTTCCCACAATATATTTTAAAAACAGAACCATTTGGTAAGATTGGTTACCGTGTATGAACAATTCCATTCTATGGTTGACATTTGTTGATGGACATTTTGGGACTCAGACTAGATCTGTCCAAGCTCAGTCTATGAGCATGAAGTGATGAAAACTACTCCAGCGTGAGGACAAACGTGTTTTAGGACAAACTTCAGTCAACTGGCTGGTTGAATTCATTCATTCATTCATTCATTCATTTATTCATTCATTCAAAATAAAAACGGAAAACTGTATTGTCCAAGCTCAGTCTATGAGCATGAAGTGATGAAAACTATTCCAATGTGAGGACAAATGTGTTTAAGGACAAACTTCAGTCAACTGATTGGTTGAATTCATTCATTCATTCATTCATTCATTCATTCAAAATAAAAATATAAAAAAAACGTTTCGTTCAAGCTCAGTCTATGAGCATGAAGTGATGAAAACTACTCCAAAATGAGAACAAACGTGTTTTAGGACAAACTTCAGTCAACTGATTGGTTGAATTCATTCATTCATTCATTTATTCAAAATAAAAATTAAAAACTGTTTCGTCCAATCCAAGCTCAGTCTATGAGCATGAAGTGATGAAAACTACTCCAATGTGAGGACAAACGTTTTTAAGACAAACTTCAGTCAACTTATTGGTTGAATTAATTAATTAATTCATTCAATAAAAAATAAATAAATAAAACTGTTTCGTCCAAGCTCAGTCTATGAGAGAATGAAGTAATGAAAACTACTCCAATGTGAAGACAAACGTGTTTTAGGACAAACTTCAGTCAACTGATTGGTTGAATTAATTAATTCATTTATTCAATAAAAAATAAATAAATAAACTGTTTCGTGCAAGCTCAGTCTATGAGCATCAAGTAATGAAAACTACTCCAATGTGAGGACAAACGTTTTTTAAGACAAACTACAGTCAACTGATTGGTTGAATTCGTTCATTCATTCATTCATTCAAAATAAAAACAAAAAACTGTTTTGTCTAAGCTCAGTCTATGAGAGCATGAAGTGATAAAAACTACTCCAATGTGAGGACAAACGTGTTTTAGGACAAACTTCAGTCAACTGATTGGTTGAATTCATTCATTCAAAATAAAAACGAAAAACTGTTTTGTCCAATCTCAGTCTATGAGCATGAAGTGATGAAAACTACTCCAATGTGAGGACAAAAGTGTTTTAGGACAAACTTCAGTCAACTGATTGGTTGAATTCATTCATTCATTCAAAATAAAAACGAAAAACTGTTTCGTCCAATCTCAGTCTATGAGCATGAAGTGATGAAAACTACTCCAATGTGAGGACAAACGTGTTTTAGGACAAACTTCAGTCAACTGATTGGTTTAATTAATTAATTCATTCATTAATTTATTCATTCATTCATTTATTCATTCATTCAATAAAAAATAAATAAATAAAACTGTTTTTCGTCCAAACTCAGTCTATGAGCATCAAGTAATGAAAACTACTCCAATGAGAGGTCAAACATGTTTTAGGACAAACTTCAGTCAACTGATTGGTTGAATTCGTTCATTCGTTCATTCATTCATTCATTCAAAAATAAAAACGAAAAACTGTTTTGTCCAAGCTCAGTCTATGGGAGCATGAAGTGATGAAAACTACTCCAGTGTGAGGACAAACGTGTTTTAGGACAAACGTCAGTCAACTGATTGGTTGAATTCATTAATTCATTAATTCATGAATTCAAAATAAAAACGAAAAAAACTGTTTCGTCCAAGCTCAGTCTATGAGCATGAAGTGATGAAAACTACTCCAATGTGGGGAAAACCGTTTTTTAAGACAAACTTCAGTCAACTGATTGGTTGAATTCATTCATTCATTCATTTATTCAAAATAAAAACGAAAAACTGTTTCGTCCAATCTAAGCTCAGTCTATGAGCATGAAGTGATGAAAACTACTCCAATGTGAGGACAAACGTTTTTAAGACAAACTTCAGTCAACTGATTGGTTGAATTAATTAATTAATTCATTAATTCATTCATTCAAAATAAAAACGAAAAACTGTTTCGTCCAAGCTCAGTCTATGAGAGCATGAAGTAATGAAAACTACTCCAATGTGAAGACAAACATGTTTTAGGACAAACTTCAGTCAACTGATTGGTTAAATTAATTAATGAATTATTTCATTCATTCATTCAAAATGAAAACGAAAAACTGTTTTGTCTAAGCTCAGTCTATGAGCATGAAGTGATGAAAACTACTCCAATGTGACGACAAACGTGTTTTAGGACAAACTTCAGTTAACTGATTGGTTGAATTTTTTCATTCATTCATTAATTTATTCATTCATTTATTTATTCATTCAATAAAAAATAAATAAATAAAACTGTTTTTCGTCCAAGCTCAGTCTATGAGCATCAAGTAATGAAAACTACTCCAATGTGAGAACAAACGTGTTTTAGGACAAACTTCAGTCAACTGATTGGTTGAATTAATTAATTAATTCATTCATTAATTCATTAATTCATTCATTCAAAAATAAAAACGAAAAACTAGTTTGTCCAAGCTCAGTCTATGAGAGCATGAAGTGATGAAAACTACTCCAGCGTGAGGACAAACATGTTTTAGGACAAACTTCAGTCAACTGGTTTGTTGAATTCATTCATTCATTCATTAATTAATTCATTCATTCATTCATTCAAAATAGAAACGAAAAACTGTTTTGTCCAAGTTCAGTTTATGAGCATGAAGTGATGAAAACTACTCCTACGTGAGGACAAACGTGTTTTAGGACAAACTTCAGTCAACTGATTGGTTGAATTTGTTAATTCATTCAATCATTCATTCATTCAAAATAAAAACAAAAAACTGTTTTGTCCAAGGTCAGTCCATGAGCATGAAGTGATGAAAACTACTCCAATGTGAGGAAAAATGTGTTTAAGGACAAACTTCAGTCAACTGATTGGTTGAATTTATTAATTAAATAATTAATTCATTAATTCATTCAATCAAAATAAAAACGAAAAAAAAACTTTCGCCCAAGCTCAGTCTATGAGCATGAAGTGATGAAAACTACTCCAATGTGAGGACAAACCTGTTTTAGGACAAACTTCAGTCAACTGATTGGTTGATTTCAATATATATATATATATATATATATATATATATATATATATATATATATATATATGTATATATATATATATATATATATATATATATATATATATATATATATATCAGATATGGACCAACAAAAAGACTTGCTGAAAGTACATATTAGAGTTTGAAGGGACAGAATAGCAAAGAGCAAATTAAACGTATAAATAAGAAAGGACAACCAGTAAAAAGCCAATATCCAGTCTTACAAATGAAGTCGACCTGTCAAATGTTTTCAGACATCATTTCAGTCTGTTGACACAATGAATGAATGAATGAATAAGGGCACGCTGATTCTAGACGTCCACAATCAGAGAATCATATTACAGGCATATCCTACACAGCTATTTGAGTTTCAAAATAAAACCAAAAAACTGTCCTTGCCATTCAAAGTCAGCGGTTCCACAACATCTATGAGTGGAGATAAGACTACATGAAGAATGTTTGGGATTTAAAATGATTTTTGTCACATTTTGTTCAGATCTGGGAGGACTATACATCGTTAAAGCAATCACATTGAGTTTAATTTGAAAATATTCAGGTTTAGCGAGTGAATTGCTATTTCCTGTTTGGTGCATACTTTGTTTATCGTAACAAGCTGTGTTTTTTTGTGTGTTTTTTTTACACATAAAATGTTTTCTTATTTCCCGCTGGACAGGGGAGTTGAATGAGAAGTCTGTTTGTTGTTGTTGTTGTTGTTGTTGGCGAATAGGGTACCAAAATGTATTTTGATACTTTTCGCTACTTTTCCAAATGAAGGGGACCACAAAAAAATGTCCTTATTGACACAATAGAACAAGACAAGAAATGCAACGTCATCTACGACATCCCGTGTAAATCGTGCAAACAAATCCTACTTGAGAGAAACAGGGAGGACATTTAACAGAAGGATGAAAGAACATGAGAAAACCGGAAGGTTTACAAGAAGCCTAAAACAAAAATCCAAACAGGGAATCTTAAAATCAGTGCCAAATAAATAACCACATCATGGACCCGGACAACGGCAAAATCATGGGCACAGAAAGTAACACATTCAAACGATGGATTAAGGAGGCGGTCAAACTAAGGAAGCGGCCCAAGGATCAATCGGGATGAGGGAGCATACCTGGGACTCCATCCTCCATTAACCATCAAGCCCACCAGGTAGACTTGACAGGCCTGCCTGGTTGGCCACGCCCATAAGAACAGCTGCTAGGCAACAGGTCACAGTGGTCAGGTGACCCTTCTGGAGAAGACTGCAGATGACAGTCCAAATATGGTCTGACTACAAGACTATTCGAAAAAGTCTATGAATAAGAAGACATGAGGAACCTTTTTGAGCAGGAAAATAAGCACTGAGGTTTTAAAACCGACCATAAGAGCCAGAACCACAACCTTTGAGGAACAGTTCTTGTGTAGTCCTGAAGGAGCTGACCGTCCCAGAGGTCAGAACACAAATCATTTCATAAACACTTCATCTTCTCTCCTGAATAGGAACTCACCCTAAGGCCGTCCTTGGTGGCGGACGACGAAGACGAGTCCAAGGTGGACTTTGTGACGTGTGGACGGTCCCGGTTGTGAGACATCTCTCACTTTTGTCCCACCAGACTTGGTACTACTTCAGGAAAGAAACAATCCTTCTAGATGTTAAAGAACAAAGGTCTGAGGTGAGGTTGTCCTTGGTGGAGGCCATCAGGTCCTGAGTGACAGTGAGACAGACTGCATCAGGTCTGGGTGGTCCAGGGGGGTCCTGTGGTGGGACACAGCAGTGGGCGGGGCTTGTGAGGACGTG
The DNA here is from genome assembly GCF_033978685.3 of Nerophis lumbriciformis. Classification (NCBI taxonomy): domain Eukaryota; kingdom Metazoa; phylum Chordata; class Actinopteri; order Syngnathiformes; family Syngnathidae; genus Nerophis; species Nerophis lumbriciformis. Next base: position 31,910,580 of record NC_084550.2, read on the forward strand.
GTGAGGCACTGGGACTTTAACAGAAATAAATACTGGACATGTGCTTGCATGATTAATTTATAATACGACATTAAACTGTCATTTTTAGTACTTTTACTGTATTTTTTAATCCTAAAACTCAAAATGAAACCACTTGAGTGTTTATAAGTACTGGAATGTACTGGAATGTGTTTATAAGTACTGGAACGGTTTAGCTCCTTTACTAGTTGTTTAGTAATAGTGCCCTCTAGTGGCCAAAAGGAGTACTTCACCCTTTCTGCCATATCACTTATAAATAATTGAATACATTTGTCAGTCGTCATCATATACTTGTAATATTTGAGGTACAGCATTGAAGTCATTTTATTATATGAATCTATTACTTACTTACTTATCTTTATTAAGAATCACATTGCCCGGTCTTTTCAATTGTACCATAATGTTTATTGAATAGTGTTAATCAATCATTATTTTTAATTGTGGGTCATAGTGGCATTGAGCAGAAGTATAATGATGACATCATGGATGAAAAGATGCTGCAATTATTTTATTATACGAGATGAGGCAATTGCTGAAGGAATTGCGTGTGAATGCTCCAATGCTGAAGTGGAACTCAAATGCTGACAGAATGTAGTATGAATGTAAGAATGTTGGAGTGGTTTGAATGTTGAAAAGTTTTAATTTCCAGGGAAACCGGAATTTGGTTTGGAACTTGGGAAAGTCTTAGTGTGAATGTTCAGGATGCAGAGGTGTGAACTCGAGTCACATGACTTGGACTCGAGTCAGACTCGAGTCATGAATTTGATGACTTTAGACTGGACTTGACAAAATGTAAAGAGACTTGCAACTGGACTTAGACTTTAACATCAATGACTTGTGACTTCACTTGGACTTGAGCCTTTTGACTTGACATGACTTGCTACTTTCCCCCAAATCCAAAGCTTAAAAAGTTATTTGGGAGCGCTCCGTATCTTTCATTTTCTTCGTCTGTGTCTATCAGCGTGTTATTCCTGTCAGCTGGTGTGCTGTCAGTACAACAGCCAATCAAATTAGATCTACGTTGTTTTCATCACGCAGCATTCATCCAATCAAATTGCAGTACAACCAATGAGGAAGAGTTGTCCAACAACGTGCCAGTGAGAAACAATTATGCCAAAATTGGTTTCGTTCGGGTATAAAAACTACGACTTGGTCAACAAAAAACGAATTGCCGTATGCAAATCACGCAGTTGGAATGTTACAGACGGAGACGCAACAACTTCCAACTTGGTTCGACATTTGAAGTTGCACAAAGAAGGGTAAGTTTTAAATGTAAGATAACGTTTATTGGCTAAGTAACGTGACTTTTATTTGCTGTGTAGTTAAATCAGTGAGGCTGCAAACTCACTGCTAACGTTATAACCGTAGACATCTTATAAGTAGACACAGCATGGAGCGCTACTGCCTACTGGCGCAGACGAGGCGCGTGGCCGCCATCTTGGAGTGGTGATCCGCTCTACTCAGTGCAATTCATTTGGCAGGAGCAATGAACTGTCAGCGCATTTAATTCATCTTACCTCACTGAATACCACTGATTTTCACCCCCTTTTTTGTCATATGTGTAGCTATGATAACAGACACATGTTTTATTATTCATAGTTTGCTTAACAGTAATATAATATTCTTATATGCTATAAGTGACCAGACGTCCAAGATCAAAACTGGGAATATAATCCCAGAGAAGGGGGAAAAAAACGGTAATATATTTTTAAATTGACGAAACAATATGATTAGGTTATATATACATGCTACATAAACAATGTATGAATACATTAGATATCTATATATCTTATAGACTGTATCTCTGTTGCTGCAGCAGCAGAGAGTTTATTCTGTCTTGATACTTTGTATTGATATTTTGCATTACATTCTTCCCTTAAATGATAATGTTTGCAGTGATTGTTTAATATGTATTTTTTATGTAAGTCACTTTGGATAAAAGCGTCTGCCTAATACTTAAACATATATAAACACCTGAAAGTCTTTATATCAGCTAAAACCACCAATCTGTTTCACTGGATTCAGAATAAAACCAAATTCTGTTTTACCCAACAATGTTAGTATTTCAATATTGTTATTTGAAGACTTATTCCTGGTTACAATTATACTGTTAAGAAAGTATTGTCTTATACTTTGCCTAAAATGAGAATGCATCATAATCAGTGGCGGCTGGTGAATTTTGTTTTAGGTGGGGCTGAAAGTTTGTAAACCAAACCCCTGTAGGGGTGGCATCCTCCACCAGAAGATTTCTTTGTGATTTTCACATACAAATATTGAAGATCTTTGCTCCTTCTCAACTCTGTGCTAATATTCTTTTCATAAAATACAACCAATAGTACGTTAATGTTAAATCTTACTTGTGAAAAGTAATCCCCCGATTCCTATTTTCAACAGTCTGCTCATTTGAGCAGGAAAACGCTGAACACCATCTTTGTTTTCTACCTGTCAACTGTCAGTTTAGGCTGCTCGCCGGCTCCTCATCACCACTTCAAGATGGCGGCCAAATTGCTCACGTCACAGCAACCAATGCTGCGTCTACTTATAAGATGTCTATGGTTATAACGTCATTGCAAACACGGCAATCTGTTGCGCCCACTGCAGTTCGCTACCTTATTCATACTTTTTGTCAAGTGATTTTTTTAAGCAGGGTTGCATGAGGTACCTACACATAACGTAACGTTAGTCAATGTATCACACACAGTAACGTAACGTTAGTCAATGTATCACACACAGTAACATTACGTTAGTCAATGTATCACACACAGTAATGTAACGTTAGTCAATGTATCACACACAGTAACATTACGTTAGTCAATGTATCACACACAGTAACATTACGTTAGTCAATGTATCACACACAGTAACATAACGTTAGACGGCGGTCAGCAGCACCGCATATTTTAGCCACCTACAAAAAGACAAACAGTCAAATAAAGGTCAGTTAAAATGCATACTATATTAAGAATATGTGTACATATTGCATAGGGCCCTGACATCTAAAAAGTACAACTCTGTTCATTGTTTTGTTCATATATTTGTTATGTTTTTCATGTGTACGCACACATCAACACACATACAGTATGAGATGAGATCAGTGAGATAAAGTAAGAAGAGGATATAAACTGCTGTGGAACTAGTTACAATGCAATATGCCATGGAAATACAATGTTAACACTTTTGTGCAAATAAGTACAGTTGCACTTGTTTTTGCAAATGTGTTTATTCTGTAAAGGAATGAGTTAAATGTTTAAAATGACTGGTTAATAGTGGTATTATGAAGTGCAATGTCACCACTATCTTTTTCTCTGCAATTTCAAATGCACTTGTTTTAATAAATAAATACAGCGTTTTAAAAGTATACACAATCTGTGTAAATACATTAGTCTGTGGTTAAAACGACTTGAAAGGACTCGAAACTCAAAATGCAGGACTTGGGACTTGACTTGAGACTTTCCAGTCTTGACTTTGGACTTGACTCGGACTTGCCTGTCTTGACTCGGGACTTGACTCGAGACTTGAGGGCAAAGACTTGAGACTTACTTGTGACTTGCAAAGCATGACTTGGTCCCACCTCTGTCCAGGATGAGTGGAATGTGTTGATGTTGGAATGCTTTGAATAGCTTGAAAAATGTGGGAATTGTGCAACTTAGAAAAATGTCCCATTCATTTCAATGGGAACTTCCTGGAAATTTGGGGAAAAGCGGGATATTTTTGAAAATGATTAGGAGCATGAATGTCCTGAATGAGTTGAATTGGTTGGTGTTGGAATTGTTTAAATCGGTCAAGAAATGTTGAAGTAGGGAATTGTGGAAGTTAAAAAATGTCCCATTTTTTCGATGTTAACTTCCAGAAAATTTGGGTATTTTGGGAAAAGCAGGTATTTTTTTTAAATTGGTAGGATGAATATAGAAATTGTTTTATTGTTGAAATCATGTAAATGCTTGAATAGTTTGAATGTTGGAATGGTTTGAATGTTGAAGAGTTTGAATTTCCTTGAAAACTGGAATTTGGTTTGGAACTTAGGAAAGTGTTAGTTTGAATGTCCAGGATGAGTGGAATGTGTTGATGTTGGAATGCTTCGAATGGGTTGTAAAATGTGGGGAATTGTATACCTTGGAAACATTTCCCATTCATTTCAATGGGACCTTCCTGAAAATTTGGGAATTTTGGGAAAAGTGGGATATTTTTGAAAATGATTAGGAGCATGAATGTCCTGAATGAGCTGAATTGGTTGGTGTTGGAATTGTTTAAATCGGTCAAGAAATGTTGAAGTAGTAACACTTTTTAAATTGAATAATGGTATTACGCAATTTCCAGAAAACCGGGAATTTTTCAAATTCCTGAACCAACTTGTTTTTTTGTCCAGACGAAGAGGAATGTTTTGACGGTGGAACGCTTGAAGTGGTTTGAAAATTGTGAAAGGAGTCGTCGCACTAAAAAAGGTTGGAAACAAGGTTAGGAAAAAAACATGAATTCCTGGAAATGTGTTGAATGTGGAAAACAGTAGTTTGAATTTCCAGGATGAGTTGAATGTGTTGAAGGTGGAATGGTTTAAATTGGTTTTAAAATGTGGGAATTGTGGAAGTTTGAAAAATGGATCATTCATTTTGAATGGGGAAAATGTCCCTAAAAACTAGAAATTCTTGGAAATCCGGGATTTCATTTTTTTTTTAAATTATTGTTGAAGTACAGCACACAATTCCTGAACAAGCTGAATATTTTGGAGTTAGAAAAAATTGATTCGGATAAAAAATGTGGGAATTGTGGAACTTTGAAAAATGTCCCATTCTTTTCAATGGGGATTTCCAGAAAATTTGGGGATTTCGGGAAAAGCGGGTATTTTTTTTAAAATTGGTAGGATGAATATAGAAATTGTTTAAATGTTGAAATCGTGTAAATGCTTAAATAGTTTGAATGTTGGAATGGTTTGAATGTGGAAGAGTTTGAATTTCCATGAAAACTGGAATTTGGTTTGGAACTTGGGGAAATGTTAGTTTGAATGTCCAGGATGAGTGGAATGTGTTGATGTTGGAATGCTTTGTATAGGTTGAAAAATATGGGAATTGTGCAACTTGGGAAAATGTCCCATTCATTTCAATGGAAACTTTCTGGAATTTTGGGAAAAGCTAAATTTTTAGGAGCATAAATGTCTTGAATGAGCTGAATTGGTTGGTGTTGGAATTGTTTAAATCGATCAATAAATGTTGAAGAGTTTGAATTTCCAGGAAAACTGGAATTTGGTTTGGAACTTGGGAAAGTGTTAGTTTGAATGTCCAGGATGAGTGGAATGTGTTGATGTTAGAATGCTTCGAATGGGTTGAAAAATGTGGGGAATTGTATAACTTGGAAAAATTTCCCATTCATTTCAATGGGACCTTCCTGAAAATTTGGGAATTTGGGGAAAAGTGGGTTTTTAAAAAAAAATGATTAGGAGCATGAATGTCCTGAATGAGCTGAATTGGTTGGTGTTGGAATTGTTTAAATCGGTCAAGAAATGTTGAAGTAGTAACAGTTTTTTAATTGAAAAATGGTATTACGCAATTTCGGGAAATCCGCAAATTTTTCAAGTTCTTAAACCAACTTGTTTTTTTGTCCTGACTAAGAGGAATGTTTGGACGGTGGAACGCTTGAAGTAGGTTGAAAAATGTGAAAGGAGTCATCACACTAAAAAAGGTTGGAAATAAGGTGAGAAAAAACAGGAATTCCTGGAAATGTGTTGAAGGTGGAAAAAGGTTGTTTGAATTTCCAGGATGAGTGGAATGTGTTGAATGTGGAATGGTTTGAATCGGTTGAAAAATGTGGGAATTGTGGAAGTTTAAAAAATGGGTAATTCATTTTTAATGGGGAAAATGTCCCTAAAAACTAAGAATATTTCGAAATCCGGGAATTTGTTTAAATTGTTGAAAAAGAGCACACAATTCCTGAACAGGCTGAATATTATGGAGTTGGAACGGTTTGAATCAGATAAAAAATGTGGGAATTGTGGAACTTTGAAAAATGTCCCATTCTCTTCAATGAGAATTTCCAGAAAATTTGGGGATTTCGGGAAAAGCGGGTATTTTTTTTAAATTGGTAGGTTGAATATAGAATTTGTTTAAATGTTGAAATCGTGTAAATGCTTAAATAGTTTGAATGTTGGAATGGTTTGAATGTGGAAGAGTTTGAATTTCCATGAAAACTGGAATTTGGTTTGGAACTTGGGGAAATTATAGTTTGATTGTCCAGGATGAGCGGAATGTGTTGATGTTGGAATGCTTTGTATAGGTTGAAAAATGTGGGAATCGTGCAACTTGGAAAAAAGTCCCATTTATTTCAATGGGAACTTCCTGGAAATTTGGGAATTTTGGGAAAAGCTAAATTTTTAGTAGCATGAATGTCTTGAATGAGCTGAATTGGTTGGTGTTGGAATTGTTTAAATCGGTCAATAAATGTTGAAGAGTTTGAATTTCCAGGAAAACTGGAATTTGGTTTGGAACTTGGGAAAGTGTTAGTTTGAATGTCCAGGATGAGTGGAATGTGTTGATGTTGGAATGCTTCGAATGGGTTGAAAAATGTGGGGAATTGTATAACTTGGAAACATTTCCCATTCATTTCAATGGGACCTTCCTGAAAATTTGGGAATTTTGGGAAAAGTGGGATTTTTTTGAAAATGATTAGTAGCATGAATGTCCTGAATGAGCTGGATTGGTTGGTGTTGGAATTGTTTAAATCGGTCAAGAAATGTTGAAGTAGTAACACTTTTTTAATTGAAAAATGGTATTACGCAATTTCGGGAAAACCGGGAATTTCTCAAGTTCTTAAACCAACTTGTTTTTTTGTCCTGACTAAGAGGAATGTTTGGACGGTGGAACGCTTGAAGTGGTTTGAAGAATGTGAAAGGAGTCATCACACTAAAAAAGGTTGGAAATAAGTTTAGAAAAAACAGGAATTCCTGGAAATGTGTTGAAGGTGGAAAAAGGTTGTTTGAATTTCCAGGATTTTACAGAATTCCAGGTTTTCCAAAGCCCTATTTCCACCCTTTTTTCTGGCGACTTCTCCTCCCACATTTTTCAACCCATTTCAACCGTTCCACCGTCAAAACATTTCTTTTAATCAGGACAAAAAAACGTTTTTTTTTTAACTAGAAAAATTCCCGGTTTTCCCAATTTCTCAATTCAACATGTTGCTACTTCAACATTTGTCGACCGATTTGAAACATTTCAACACCAACCATTTCACCAACACCAACCACCAACTCATTCAGACCATTCAAGTTTTTTACCATTTTCAAAAAAAATCCTGCTTTCCCCAAAATTCCCAATTTTTTCTGAAATTCCCATTGAAATGAATGGAACATTCTTTAAAATTCCACAATTCCCACATTTTTCATCTGATTCAAACCGTTCCAACTTCAAAATTTTCAGCCTGTTCAGGAATTGTGTGCTCTGCTTCAACAATTCTAAATAAAAATTCCTGGATTTCCCATAATTCCTTTTTTTGTGCATTTTTCCCATTCAAAATGAATTGGCCATTTTTCAGACTTTCACCATTTCCACATTTTTCAACCCATTCAAACCATTCCACCTTCAACACCTTCAAAAAAATTCCAGGATTTTCCAGAATTCCTGGTTTTCCAAAGCCCTATTTCCACCCTTTTTTCTGGCGACTACCCCTTCCACATTCTTCAACGCATTTCAACCGTTCCACCGTCAAAACATTCCTTTTAATCAGGACAAAAAACAAAGTTTTTTTTTTTAACTGAAAAATTCCTGGTTTTCCTGAAATTCCAGGAATTCCGTAATACCATTTCTCCATTCAACATGTTACTACTTCAACATTTCTCAGCCGATTTGAAAAATTCCAAAACCAACCATTTCAACTCATTCAGACGAGTCAATTTTTTTTTTTACCATTTCAAAAAAAATTCCCACTTTTCCCGAAATTCCCAAATTTTCTGGAAATTCCCATTAAAATGAAAGGGACATCCTTCAAAGTTCAACTCCCACATTTTTCATCTGATTCAAACTGTTCCAACTTCAAAATATTCAGCCTGTTTGGGAATTGTGTGCTCTACTTCAACAATTCTAAAACAAATTCCAGAATTTCAGTTCAACTTCGGTATTGGAGCATTCACACGCAATTCCTTCAGGAATTGCCTCATCTAGTTTATTGAAGATGTTAAACTTGTCATGGCAGAACAAGAAGAAATAAAGTGTGTAATGTTTTCCTCTGCAAAAAAAAAAGGTGAGTTCTGGCATTTTAATGGATCCCATTGATGTCAAAGCAGCTGTGTGCCGTGGTATTTCCATCCATCCATCCAATGTCCTCCGCTTATCCGAGGTCGGGTCGTGGGGGAAGCAGCCTAAGCAGAGAAAACTTCCCTCTCCCCAGCCACTTCGTCCAGCCCCTCCCGAGGCGTTCCCAGGCCAGCCGGGAGACATAGTCTTCCCAACGTGTCCTGGGTCTTCCCCGTGGCTTCTGACCGGTCGGACGTGCCCTAAACACCTCCCTAGGGAGGCATCTGGGTGGGATTCTGACCAGATGCCTGAACCACCTCATCTGGCTCCTCTCCATGTGGAGGAGCAGCGGCTTTACTTTGAGTTCCCCCCGGATGACAGAGCTTCTCACCCTATCTCTAAGGAAAAGACCTACCACCCGACGGAGGAAATTCATTTCAGCCGCATGTACTCGTGATCTTGTCCTTTCCGTCATAACCTAAATCTCACGACCATAGGTGAGGATGGGAACGTAGATCGACCGGTAAATTGAGAGCTTTGCCTTCCGGCTCAGCTCCTTCTTCACCACAACGGATCGATACAGCGTCCACATTACTGAAGACACTGCACCGATCTGCCTGTCGATCTCACAATCCACTCTTCCCTCACTCGTGAACAAGACTCTGGGGTACTTGAACTCCTCCACTTGGGGCAAGATCTCCTCCCCAACCCGGAGATGGCACTCCACCCTTTTCCGTGGAATTTGTAATGAATGAAAAACACAAATACCACTTAATTGCAAGACCATTTAAATGTTTTTTATAGCTCTCCATGAACTTGCTTATCACACCTGTAGACAGTAGTGGGTTTTTGTCATAAACTGTAATGAAGATGTCGGAGTTGAAGGGGTCTGAGGGTGTAGTCATGCACTAAACCAATCGTACTGTGCTTGGACCCACTTCAACTTAAGTTCAGTGCAATTAATTAAATTGACTTCAGTTCAATTCAACAGTTTTTTGTCATAAATAGTAAAGAGATTACATTAGAGCATCAGTCGACACAGTCAAATCGTGCCAACACCAAGTAAAATTCCTGAATTCTGGTCGTTAAAGTCCCTGTTTTCCTTCGGTTGAAATGCAAATGTTGCCAGGTATGATCTGTGCTCAGGTTCGTTACGCTTCCCATCCTTTGGTACGATTGGTAAAGGTGGACTTGTACTTGGCGTAGTGTGAGTACGCCCTAAGCTGCTGATGCCGCTTCACTCTGCAAAAGGACAAAGATGTTATTGGTTGGTATACGCAGGAGGTTGAGTTTGAGTTCCAAAGTGTAAATATTCACCTCTGACGAACAGAATCATCGAGCTCTCGGCTAATCCTCGACCGTTGTCGACCACCACTTTGTACTCCCCGCCGTCCTTGGGCCCCACCCTCAGAATGAGCAAGGAGCAGACTCCGCAGACGTTGCTGATGAAGTAGTTGGCGTCCGTGTTCACGCTGATATTGTTGCGGTACCACGTCACCCTCGGAGTCGGGTCGCCCTTGACCGCGCAGCTCATGTGGCACTCGTAACCTTCCGGAGGCGTGCGACGCCTCAGTCGTTTGATGAACGCAGCCGGTGACGACAAGTCCAAAGGCTTCGTCCGTGGCATGTTCACTTTGAACTTTTCTGTAGCACAATGAAAGAGATTTCTCTGACTTTAATGTCATCTTGCTTGGCTGTTCTGTCTTTGCCTGAAAATAACCAGCCTGGTCCTCATTTATCTGGGAAAATCATTTGACATTTTGAAAAACACTAATAATAATAATCTGGGCCTCGTGTAGCTACAGTCGCGTGGCTTTCTTACTAAAAATAGACGTACGTTCTGTCAGAATTGTGTCATGATCTGTGGTCCGGATCATGTTTTTGTTATGTTCTGTTAGTTTTAGACTCCATAGTTCCTGTTTTTGTGCACCCTTGTTTGTTTTAGTTACCATGGCGACTTATTAGTTTCACCTGCCTCTGGTGTTCGGGACACGCACCTGCTCTAATCAAGAGACCATTATTTAAGCCTGTCTTTGCCAGTCAGTCGTCCTGGCGTCATTGCTTGTTTCATGCGATGCCATAGTTCATGCTGCTCCTTTTCATGTCCAATTCCAAGTTCGATTCATGCCGTGTCCGCGTAAGTCTTAGTTGTTTCATGCCACAGTAATTCTTGTTTGTTCCATGCCATAGTCCATGTAAGTGTTTAGCTTCTATGTTTCCCGCGTTAAGTTTTTTTGTTCGTTAGCTTCTCGTGTGAACGGCACGCTTTTTTTTTGTTTGGTTCCGGTCTTTGTGATGTGTAGGATTCATTGAGAAAATCAATATGTTCCTACCTGAAAGTCTTGTCCGGAATAGTCCGTATGCATCCCGGGAGAGCAAACCTCGCAGTAAGATGAGACCCCCCCGTTATGACAAATTGTTACTGACAGTTTGGTTATGTTTGGGTTTTCCTGTGTTTTTGTGTTTGGAATCACTTCCTGTCCTGGTGCTCTTGTTTTGTCAGTGTTTCCTGTTTGGTCTCTGTGTTTCGAAGCACCTTCACGTTCTGTTCCATGTCCTGCCAGCACACCTGTTCCTCGTTTAATTACTTCTATTTAGTTCCACCTGGGTCCCTCCTTCAGTGCTGGATCGACAGATACTGAGTGTGCTGTTTTTGTTTGTTCCTGCTTCCTTGTGAGTATTAAATTGGTTTCACTTGGATTCCGCTCTCTGCATCCTTGGGGTCACGCTGCGAACAACGCTCACCAGGTGGTGACACGTTCAAATTCAGAAAAATTCCGATGTATTAAAGTGTGCGCATGAACAAAGCCTGGCACAATTTGTTGTTACATAGCAATCAACGTGGAATTGATCTGAGGAGTTGGCTGGGTATGGCACACCCAGAGCACACCCTGGTCACGCCCCCTCTCAAATACGCGAATCATTTTGAAAATAGCCGTGCGCTTTGCACGTTGTGGCCAATCACATGCTTCTTTTTGGCGTTTGGAGCGATCACAAGCGGTTTGAAATTACTGGCTGCTGCGGGAAACGCATGAGGGACAAACTGTAAAAATTGATTATAAATCCACTTGTTTGTTTACTGTTAATATCTGGTTATTTTCTCTTTTAACATGTTCTATCTACACTTCTGGTAAAATGATAAAAAAAAATATTGATGTAATCATAGTAGTATCGACTAGATGCGCTCCTGTACTTGGTATCATTACAGTGGATGTCAGGTGTAGATCCACCAATGGCGTTTGTTTACATTGTGACGCCGGTGAGCTACGGTGTGTAGTGAAGCATGTTTAGCTATTCCTCGTAAGAAACTCACTTTATTTGGAGGCCAGGATTAGTGATTTAGAAGTCGCTAAAACACTGTGGATGGACGTTAGCTGCTAGCTGGCTAGCCATGTCTTAAATCACCTCTTCCTGAGGGTGTTTCAGTGTTATAACTTCACCTTTATCTTTACTTTTTACACCAAAATGCGTCCATTCTCCCTTTTCTGTCTACACACTGTGTCTGCTTGTAAGTACTCTGTGTGTGTGCGCTGCCCAACATGCTCCTCTGCTCCTAAAACCAGCAATGTCATGACGTGAAGACGCGCCGTCAAGCCCGTTAATTAAACAAAACGGTACTTTTTAGAGGCGGTATAGTACCGAATATGATTCATTAGTATTGCAGTACTATACTAGTACCGGTATACT
>NC_084550.2:32267500-32365000 GCF_033978685.3 Nerophis lumbriciformis
GACAACTGCATGGAGAAACGAGAGGAATCGTCTGGATGTGGACAGCGTCAAGGCTGAGCTGCAAGTGTGTGTCAATTTCAACCAACCCTGCACAGAGATGTACAAGAAGTTCACCCTAAACAAAAAACTCTTGGATGCAGCCAGGAAAGAACAGAAGTATTTCAGATAGACAATCAACTATTTTGGTGAGTACACTAATCTTATAATTGCACTGATGGGCTACATGAAATGTTTATATTTATTTATTTAATTATACAGATTTTGGAAGATTGATAACTATGTTGTTGCTATGTTGTTATTTGTACCAGTCTCTGCAGGATATAAAAGGCCCAGGCGCAGTGGGGGCTTGGAAGCCATGATGATAGAGGGGCTGTTGATCCTGAGCTGCTACAGAGGGTGAATGTGGAGTTTGCTTAAAGACAGGTCTGCTGCGCACACACACAGACACTGAAGACAAGTCCCCAAAAGACTGAAGCACTTTCGAAATGCTATGCTTTTTGAGCAGTTGAATGTTTTCTTGTTTGTTTGTTACAATCTCCTTTGTTATTTATATAAAAGGTTATTCAGGCTTTTTAAAAAAAGCTTTTTTTTTTAATTATATATGTTACCTGTTAATTGTTGTTTATATTTAAGTCCACACGTTATGCTTTGTGGCACTCTGCACTTGAAAAGATTCATCTCAGTGGTCACTTTTTGAACACTACAATGTATTGAATAAATACAAATACTGTTAACAAACACTTGACTTTAATATTTTTTCCTATTCAGCCACACAAACATCATCTTTAAACCACTCAAAATTGTACTATAAAAAAGAGTATACCAGAGTCCTATGTACACCATGGTAATTTATTGATATGCCGCATAATGTCCTCCTTTTTGGTGTCATGGAAATGGTCACCCTAAACGGAAGGCCAGGATTAAGCTAGCAGGTCCAGTCTGAAGCTAGCAGATCCAGTCTGTAGGTAATGGAAGGCCAGGATGAAGCTAGCAGATCCAGTCTGTAGGCAATGGAAGGCCAGGATGAAGCTAGCAGATCCAGTCTGTAGGTAATGGAAGGCCAGGATGAAGCTAGCAGATCCAGTCTGTAGGCAATGGAAGGCCAGGATGAAGCTAGCAGATCCAGTCTGTAGGCAATGGAAGGCCAGGATGAAGCTAGCAGATCCAGTCTGTAGGTAATGGAAGGCCAGGATGAAGCTAGCAGATCCAGTCTGTAGGCAATGGAAGGCCAGGATGAAGCTAGCAGATCCAGTCTGTAGGCAATGGAAGGCCAGGATGAAGCTAGCAGATCCAGTCTGTAGGTAATGGAAGGCCAGGATGAAGCTAGCAGATCCAGTCTGTAGGTAATGGAAGGCCAGGATGAAGCTAGCAGATCCAGTCTGTAGGTAATGGAAGGCCAGGATGAAGCTAGCAGATCCAGTCTGTAGGCAATGGAAGGCCAGGATGAAGCTAGCAGATCCAGTCTGTAGGCAATGGAAGGCCAGGATGAAGCTAGCAGATCCAGTCTGTAGGTAATGGAAGGCCAGGATGAAGCTAGCAGATCCAGTCTGTAGGTAATGGAAGGCCAGGATGAAGCTAGCAGATCCAGTCTGTAGGCAATGGAAGGCCAGGATGAAGCTAGCAGGTCCAGTCTGTAGGTAATGGAAGGCCAGGATTAAGCTAGCAGGTCCAGTCTGAAGCTAGCAGATCCAGTCTGTAGGCAATGGAAGGCCAGGATGAAGCTAGCAGACCCAGTCTGTAGGCAACGAAGGCCAAGCTGGGGCCAAGGTAGATCCGGGCTCTGGAAGGTGGAAGGCCAACATTTCAGCAAGCAAAACCTCTCCCAGTTTCAGCAGGTCAAAGGTCTCCAGATTTCCAAATCCAACAAAAGCAGTCAGAAAAGCCACTTTTTGGAAATAAGCCTTCATTCATCAATTGTTACGCTCAAAACTAGTCAAATGTACTTAAATTGGCTAAAAAAGAGACTAAAAGAGATAAAAAGTTAGATGACTTTGACAAGCAGACAAACAAAAGACAGTGCTGTCGGCCATCTTGGATTGAGTCATTGAGTCAGGAACCTTTTTGTTGGTGTCTTGCCAGATGTTGTATTTTGTAGGAAGACATCATTTGTATTCCTGCTGTAGGAGCACTTGCATTCAGAGGAGGAGCTACACTTCAGATATACTTTGTGAAATGAGTTACTTAATAAATATTTTGCAAATGTTTATTTACATACCTTAATTGTTTCCATACCTTAATTGTTTCCAAATGGTGTGTGTAACATGGCAGTAAAACGGCTCATCAAACACAATTAGTTTGTTTTAATAAAATGTTTCTTTAAACATTATGCTCTTTTAAAAAGCTCAAAATGGACATAAACACGCATTTGTTTTGACAATAAAGACAAAAATACCTGCAGTGCGTTGGTGTCTTGCCAGATGTTGTATTTTGTAGGAAGACAGAATTTGTATTCCTGCTGTAGGAGCACTTGCAGTCAGAGGAGGAGCTACACTTCCATGTTTAGATATCAGTTTTCACTCATTAATAACACAACATGTGGATTGCTAGGATCATGCATTAATGGTCAAAGATGTTTGTTGATGTAATCTGTGATATTTCTACCTGAAATAATGCTTCTGATATTTTAGGGGGAAAACATATTACTCCATATATTATCTACATCAGACTATGAACCGCATATATATATATATATATATATATATATATATATATATATATATATATATATATATATATGTATATATGTTGTGAAATGAGTTATTTAATAAATATTTTGCAAATTTTTATTTAAATACCTTAATTATTTAAGGTATGTTTATTTACTCTAATTGTTTCCAAATGGTGTCTGTAACATGGCAGTAAAACGGCTCATCAAACAAAATTAGTTTTGTTTACACAAAATGTTTTTTTTAAACATTATGCTCTTTTAAAAAGCCCAAAATGGACATAAGCACGCCTTTTTATTTTGACGATAAAGACAAAAATACCATGCTTTGATGGTCAAAGATGTTTGCTGATGTAATCTGTGATATTTCTACCTGAAATAATGCTTCTGATATTTTAGGGGGAAAAATATTGCTCCATATATTAGCCACAACAGACTCCAAGCCGCATATATGTATATATATATATATATATATATATATATATATATATATATATATATATATATATATGTATATATATATATATCCATCCATCCATTTTCTACCGCTTATTCCCTTTTGGGGTCGCGGGGGGCGCTGGAGCCTATCTCAGCTACAATCGGGCGGAAGGCGGGGTACACCCTGGACAAGTCGCCACCTCATCGCAGGGCCAACACAGATAGACAGACAACATTCACACTCACATCCACACACTAGGGCCAATTTAGTGTTGCCAATCAACTTATCCCCAGGTGCATGTCTTATATATATATATATATATATATATATATATATATATATATATATATATATGTTGTGAGATTAGTTATTAAATAAATATTTTGCAAATGTTAATTTACCTTAATTGTTTCCAAATGGTTTGTGTAAAATGGCAGTAAAACGGCTCATCAAACAATTTTTTTTTGTTTTAATAAAATGTTTTTTTTTAAACTCTATGCTCTTTTAAAAATTTCAACATGGACATAAACATGCCTTTTTCTTTTGACAATAAAGACAAAAATACCTGCAGTGCGTTGGTTTTTTGCCAGATTTTGTATTTTGTAGGAAGACAGAATTTGTATTCCTGCTGTAGGAGCACTTGCAGTCAGAGGAGGAGCTACACTTCCATGTTTAGATATCAGTTTTCACTCATTAATAACACAACATGTGGATTGTTAGGATCATGCATTAATGGTCAAAGATGTTTGTTGATGTAATCTGTGATATTTCTACCTGAAATAATGCTTCTGATATTTTAGGGGGAAAACATATTGCTCCATATATTAGCTACATCAGACTATAAACCGCATATATATATATATATATATATATATATATATATATATATATATATATATTTATATATATATATGTTGTGAAATGAGTTATTTAATAAATATTTTGCAAATTTTTATTTAAATACCTTAATTATTTAAGGTATGTTTATTTACCTTAATTGTTTCCAAATGGTGTCTGTAACATGGCAGTAAAACGGCTCATCAAACAAAATTAGTTTTGTTTACACAAAATGTTTTTTTTAAACATTATGCTCTTTTAAAAAGCCCAAAATGGACATAAGCACGCCTTTTTATTTTGACGATAAAGACAAAAATACCATGCTTTGATGGTCAAAGATGTTTGCTGATGTAATCTGTGATATTTCTACCTGAAATAATGCTTCTGATATTTTAGGGGGAAAAAATATTGCTCCATATATTGGCCACAATAGACTCCAAGCCGCATATATATATATATATATATATATATATATATATATATATATATATATATATATATATATATATATATATATATATATATTTTGTGAAATGAGTTATTAAATAAATATTTTGCAAATGTTTATTTACCTTAATTGTTTCCAAATGGTGTGTGTAAAATGGCAGTAAAACGGTTCAATGCTCTTTTAAAAAGCTTAACATGGACATAAACACGCCTTTTTCTTTTGACAATAAAGACAAAAATACCTGCAGTGCGTTGGTTTTTTGCCAGATTTTGTATTTTGTAGGAAGACATAATTTGTATTCCTGCTGTAGGAGCACTTGCAGTCAGAGGAGGAGCTACACTTCCATGTTTAGATATCATGATCTGTATAAGATACACTTATAAATGATGAAAAATGATATTTATCTGCATTTAATTCTTGAGTTAACGATGAACAAACTGCGATTAAATCGTGATTAAATATAAGTATGACAGCCCTATACGAAACATATTGTACCCTATTTTTTTACTGTATGCCATCACGGTGTCTTATGTGTCTATTTGAACATATAGTCCCTAGAAGAGTATGAATGAACACAACAAAAAAACAGATGTATATAGAGCTCTGAAAAAATGACGATGAATACATAAAAGAAAAGAAAAGAAGAGTTTGAGGGTTTATACAGTCAGCATTGGAGAGAACATGTTAAATATTCTATTATTTATTATTCCTTTTGATTGTGTATTAAAGACTGAATATTCACCAGCTACTGTTTCCTAGCAACAGCATACATTGCTTATTTACTAGAAAGACCTGTCTTGATCACTCATCTCTCCTGCAGACATGTTCCTGCTGCCGTTCCTCTTCCTGCAGCACTTAAGACGCTCACCACTCTGACGCTCACTACTCTGACGCTCACCACTCTGATGCTCACCACTCTGATGCTCACCACTCCTGCAACTATTGTCTTCTCGCTTGGAAAAAAAAATGCAGCCTTGAGATCTGATGTGTTTTTTTCCCCCTCCGACACTACGGGGACTGGGTTTGTTTACGGCGGTGCACCGAGCATGGCGGCAACAGCTGAGCGCTCCTTCCAAGGAGCCGCCGGCGACTCGTTAACGCCACGCCGCTCTCTCCGTCCTGGTGTAGACCTTGCTTGGACGAGTGCTCCTTCTGTCACCTGAGGGCACCTGGATTGACTTCAGGTGCGCACCAGATCCTTCTCCCTGGAGCGGCATGGCGAACAGAAACTCACAAGAGTGAGAGTTGTTGTCTTTAATCAAGATGGGTTTTTTTTGCATCATAACCTCATAAAATAATGCCAAATATAAGCAAACTATCACAGAAGGGGAGGAAAAGCTCATGTGCACCATCATTTGCGGACTATTTCCTACGCTTTGAACCCCGCGGCTTATAAAATGGAGCGTTAAATGTTTTGTTTGATCAGCCGTTTTACTGCCCTGTCACAAAATAAAAATAATAAAATAAACATTTACAGAATATTTCTGTGCAAATAAATAATTTCACAATGCTTATATCCGCGGCTTGTATATGGATTTGTATTTATTTTAAATTGTTTTATTTAGTGGGTGTGGCTTATATATTGGTGTGCTTTATAGTGCGGAAAATATGGTAATATAATGCCAAATATAAGCAAACTATCACAGAAGGGGAGGAAAAGCTCATGTGCACCATCAATTACGGACTTTTTCCTACGTTCTGAACCCCGCGGCTTATAAAATGGAGCGTAAAATGTTTTGTTTGATCGGCCGTTTTACTGCCCTGTCACAAAATAATTAAGGTATGTCAATAAACATTTACAGAGTATTTCTGTGTAAATAAATAATTTCACAACGTATATATCCGCGGATTGTATATGAATTTTTATGTATTTTAAATGATTTTATTTAGTGGGTGTGGCTTATATATTGGTGCGCTTTTTAGTTCGGAAAAATTTCGGTAATATAATTGCCAAATATAAGCAAACTGTATCACAGAAGGGGAGGAAAAGCTCATGTGCACCATAAATTATGGACTTTTTCCTACGCTCTGAACTTTGCGGCTTATAAAATTGAGTGTAAAATGTTTTGTTTGATCAGCCGTTTTACTGCCCTGTCACAAAATAATTAAGGTATGTCAATAAACATTTACAGAGAATTTCTGTGTAAAGAAATCATTTCACAACGTTTATATCCGCGGCTTGTATATGGATTTGTATTTATTTTAAATTGTTTTATTTAGTGGGTGTGGCTTATATATTGGTGTGCTTTATAGTGCGGAAAATATGGTAATATAATGCCAAATATAAGCAAACTATCACAGAAGGGGAAGAAAAGCTCATGTGCACCATCATTTGCGGACTATTTCCTACGCTCTGAACCCCGCGGCTTATAAAATGGAGCGTAAAATGTTTTGTTTGATCGGCAGTTTTACTGCCCTGTCACAAAATAATTAAGGTATGTCAATAAACATTTACAGAGTATTTCTGTGTAAATAAATAATTTCACAACGTTTATATCCGCGGATTGTATATGGATTTTTATGTATTTTAAATGATTGTATTTAGTGGGTGTGGCTTATATATTGGTGCGCTTTTTAGTTCGGAAAAATTTCGGTAATATAATTGCCAAATATAAGCAAACTGTATCACAGAAGGGGAGGAAAAGCTCATGTGCACCATCAATTACGGACTTTTTCCTACGCTCTGAACTTCGCGGCTTATAAAATTGAGTGTAAAATGTTTTGTTTGATCAGCCGTTTTACTGCCCTGTCACAAAATAATTAAGGTATGTCAATAAACATTTACAGAGAATTTCTGTGTAAAGAAATCATTTCACAACGTTTATATCCGCGGCTTGTATATGGATTTGTATTTATTTTAAATTGTTTTATTTAGTGGGTGTGGCTTATATATTGGTGTGCTTTATAGTGCGGAAAATATGGTAATATAATGCCAAATATAAGCAAACTATCACAGAAGGGGAAGAAAAGCTCATGTGCACCATCATTTGCGGACTATTTCCTACGCTCTGAACCCCGCGGCTTATAAAATGGAGCGTAAAATGTTCTGTTTGATTGGCCGTTTTACTGCCCTGTCACAAAATAATTAAGAGATGTAACTAAACATTTATAGAATATTTCTGTGTAAATAAATAATTTCACAACATTTATATACGCGGCTTGTATATGTATTTTTATTTATTTTAAATGTTTTTATTTAGTGGGTGTGGCTTATATATTGGTGTGCTTTGTAGTGCGGAAAATAGGGTAATATAATGCCAAATATAAGCAAACTATCACAGAAGGGGAGAAAAAGCTCATATGCACCATCATTTGCAGACTATTTCCTACACTCTGAACCCTGCGGCTTATAAAATCGAGCGTATATATATGTATATATATATATATATATATATATATATATATATATATATATATATATATATATATATATATATATATATATATATATATATAATTTAATGGTCACAAAAGGTATATATATATATATATATATATATATATATATATATATATATATATATATATATATATATATATATATATATATATATAGTATTTAATGGTCACAAAAGGTGGTGCGGCTTATAGTCCGGTGCGGCTGATACATGGATTTTATTTTTTATTTTCTTCTATTTAGTGGGTGTGGCTTATACGGTATATTGGTGCGAAAATATGGTAATACAATGCCAAATATAAGCAAACGGTATGGCAGAAGGGGAGGAATAAAGATGCAGAGTGCTACTCTGATGGTAACAGAATGCATTTAATGTGCCTCACAATGCAAAAAGTGTCACGTCTTATAGCGACGGGTAAATGATAGACTCTGACAACCCTGCAGACGCCGAGGCTTCGGATTGAAGTGCACACTAACTATTCATTTTGCATAATTTCACGTTTTCTCCCGCCATTTGTTCATCGCCTGTTTGCCGCTATTACCAGAGTGGTGCTGGCAACATGTTGTTACCAGCTTTCTTATTTTCCTTCCAAGCCATTTTGTAATCTATATCATTTCTCCACCACATAGTCCCAATACAAAGAATCACTGGAGTAAAGTGGAACCTGCAAAGTCAAAGGTGACAACGTAGAAGAAAACTGTGATAATAGCCATAGAACCCACAGTGTAATGTATAATGTGGTACTACATGTCAATTAAGGGCACACATGCTAATGTACACTACACTCCTATAGCGCGGGAGCAGACCTATCATTATATCCGTGCGGTGATTCCACCATGTGTACCATCAATCATTCAACAAATCCCAGATTGTACGCTACCGTAAATTCCGGACCATAAACAGCTACTAGTTCACAGATTTTTCTTCGCTGATGGCCATAATGCGAATAGTTAAACAAATCCAGCAAATGCACTGAAAAGGTGAGTTATTGTTTGTGCTATGGTGCTATCTTTTTTGCTCTTATGTCAAACGGAACTACGTTCCTTCTTCTAAGTCGTCCATAGCGTTTCTACTCGAAAAGATTATTCATTTATTCCTCCGAGCTGTGACGACCTGACATGTTTCCTTAGTTTTGTGTTTATTTTTTGGTCAGTGCTCCTATTTTAGTTCCACTTCCTGTCTTCCTGCTTGATTTGCAGCCAGGCACACCTGGTTGCAGTTGCCAATCAGGCTGCTATTTATGCCTGCCCCGCCCTCCAGTCAGGGCTCGATGATATATTCGTGTTATTATGCTAGCTGCAACCAGTGTTCCTACTATAATTAAATACTTGTTTTACCTGCACGTCGTCCTCCTGTCTCCTGCGTCTACTGCAGCCATGCAAGTTCGTAACACAAGCAACGTTTTTAAGTTTTACAATATAACTACAACTATTGGCCTTACTAAACTATCCCATGTGTAAGAGGTGCACAAAAAGTGGGTTTTGTTGTAGATTGCAGTGCAGGGGCAATTATTTAATGGTCACAAAAGGTGGTGCAGATTATAGTCGGGTGCTGGGTGTTTAAGACATACCAAAACCACGAATAAACAGAACTAATTTGCAACTTTTAAGGACTCCAAAAAAAAAAATTGATAATAACATGGTGGACTTTCAGAATCAGAATCAGAATCAGAATCAGAATCAGAATCAGCTTTATTGTCATTACGCAAGGTAACGAGATTGAGGCCATTCCATACAGTGCGATGTGTGCATGCTAGAAAAACAATGTGCAAATATATAAAAATATAAAAAATGTAGAAGTGCAATGAATATGGTGTGAAATGAATATATACATGAAAAAAAACAAAACAAAAACAGGGTGGTTGGTGGAATGGGTTATTGCACCGAAGAGAAGGCAGTTATGAGGGACAATGGGGCAGTCCGTTCAGGATGGTTATGGCCCTGGGGAAGAAGCTGTTCTTTAGCCTGTTTGTTTTGGTTTTAATGCACCTGTAGCGCTTCCCAGAGGGCAGCAGGTGGAACAGGTCAGAGCCAGGGTGGGTGCTGTCCTTGATGATGGCACTGGCTCTGTTGAGGCAGCGGGAGGTGTAGATGTCCGTCAGAGAGGGGAGAGGGCGGCCGATGATCTTCTGAGCTGTCTTGACCACTCTTTGCAGCCTCTCCCTGTCTGCTGCACTGCAGCTGCCGTACCATACCGTAATACAGTAGGTCAGCAGGCTCTCGATGGACGAGCGGTAGAAGGTCAGCAGCAGGTCAGGCTTCAGGTTGTACTTCCCGAGGACTCTAAGGAAGTGTAGCCGCTGCTGAGCCTTCTTGATGATTGATGTGGTGTTGACTGTCCAGGAGAAGTCATTAGAGATGTGGACTCCAAGGTACCTGAAGGTGTGGACCCTCTCTACACGCTCGCCGTTGATGTAGAGGGGGGCAGGGTCGGTGCTGCTCCTCCTGAAGTCGACGATGATCTCTCTGGTCTTGCTGGTGTTGAGAGCGAGGTTGTTCTCCGAAGACCAGGCCGTCAGCTTCAGGACCTCCTCTCTGTAGGCAGCCTCGTCACCCCTGGAGATGAGCCCGACCACTGTGGTATCGTCGGCGAACTTGACGGTAAGGTTGTCACTGTGGGCCGGACTGCAGTCATGGGTGTAAAGGCAGTAGAGGAGGGGGCTCAGCACACAGCCCTGTGGGGAGCCGATGCTCAGCGTGCGGGAGGATGAGAGGTGCGGGCCAAGTCTCACATTCTGGGGTCGGTCCGTTAGGAAGTCCCTTATCCAGGCGTTTGTGAGAGGGGGGAGGCCAAGAGTGTCCAGTTTATTGCAGAGTCTGTCCGGGATTATTGTATTGAAGGCAGAGCTATAGTCCACAGAGAGCATCCGGACGTAGCTCTGTTGCTGCTCCAGGTGGTTCAGAGCAGAGTGGAGAGCAACAGCGATGGCGTCCCCTGTGGACCTGTTCGCCCGGTATGCGAACTGGTGGGGGTCAAAGTCTGGAGGGATATGGTCCTTGATGTGCTGGAGAACAAGTCGCTCGAAGCACTTCATGATTACTGGAGGAGAACAAGTCGCTCGAAGCACTTCATGATTACTGGAGTGAGGGCCACTGGTCGGGGATGGACAAATGGTCCTAAAATAATGTCTTGTGGTCTGAGGTGTGTTAGGACTGAATTGGTCCTGATATTTGGTTCACTAACTGGTGGGAAGAGCAGACGCCTCCTGAGTCATGAATTTGTGACTTGTGACGTGTTACAAATGGAAGCTAAATAAGAAGCTAAACAAAAAACTTTGCTAATTTGTTGAAAGGTCCTCCTCTCTAGTTCGCTCAGTAAATTACAGAGACCAAGTTCTAGCCGTCTCCATGACTTCACCACCATTCGTTCCTCTCGTATCGACTCCTCTGTATTGCCTGGTTTTTCCGGTCGTTTCGACTTATGTATGGCTGTGATAGGACATAACTGTGTGTGTGTGTGTACGAGTGTGTGTGTCGATATCAGTGTAGCACATCCCACACATAAAGATCAAAACTATGTGAGTAGACTCTTCAGATTAAGGAAATGTACCAGCCTTGAGCCAAGTCCTTGGATTCACCCTGCCTCGGTCGGCTCTGGTTCTGATGTGGCGACCAAACTTGACGATCTAGAAGACGTACAGGTTCAAGTCGTAACAAGTCCAGCAGTGAAGGAGGCTTCCTGCCTGAGCGTACCGGTTAGAGCTACACCTACGCCATCTCTGCAGATCCGTGTCCAAATTCCAAGGGAGTCCCACGAGGGTCAGTGATGGGTTTTGGCCCGTTTGAAGCACGGAGCGGCACAGCGGGCTCTGATCCAGTTGTTTGACGATACGCCTGCGAGGTCGACGGTCGAATCAGACTGGAATGGAATAGTTCTTGAAGTTAATTTGAAGGACAGGAGGAAGTGGAAAGGAAACGGGAGCTCTCTTTGATCACATGGTCATTCATCAGCGAGTATACCACACAAGACCTTGGCAGCAAAACATCAACATTCATACGGTAAACAGTATGTCATGAGTTTTGCACCAGCATCTTCAAATTTGAAAAGAACTACAACTTCAGTGCCAGATTGAAGACCATCGTTTGGGAGTTCAAACAAGGCTGAATAAGCCGATTCGAGTCTGGAAGACATGTGTGGATGTGGAGGTCACTCCACCCCGACTTGCTTCTACAGTCCGGCTGGTTTCTACAGCCATGTGGTGAAGTTGGACAGTTCGAGCTTGATGTCCAAATCCACGAGGGACACTTTGGGGCCGTCTTTGTGAAGACCTCCACCTGTACGTTAGTCTAGGCACAGTTGACCAAACAGACTTTGGCACTCGGCTGTCAGACATTCTGATGACCCTGCTCAACTGACCTGAGATTTCCGGGGAACGGTGTAGACGCTGAGAATGCCGGCCCGTTTCAGGACCCTCATGTCTGGGATTTTTTCTTGCCACCTGATAAGAAGAAGTCTGCAGTTCATAACTGGTCTATTGCGAGGCTTTCGAACGATTACGTAACCCGTAGCTAACTGTACTCAGGCCTCTGTCAGGCATAGGATTTGAACTTAATGAAAAAGACTGAAAATAAGCCGGGGATCTGGGGGCCACAGGTCTCCAGCCAGTTCCAGGGCGTGCCCTGGTGGGGGGACAAAGGGAACAAAGGGAACAAAGGGGACACCCCCTCCCCCCTGAAGCTCCTGGTTTTTCAGCAATTGAAGATGCAAAAATTAGCAAACAAAAGCACCATTAAAAGATGCTTTAGTGTTTAAAACATTGAAAAATGATCAACAAAACTAGGCTACTGTAGCAAACAAATAAATCAAAGTTGACTTATATAGCCCTTGATCACAAGTGTCTCAAAGGGCTGCACAAGCCACAGCGACATCCTCAGGGCAAGAAAAGCTGGACTCTGACATTATTAACTAGGTCCACTCGACATCCATTGCACCGGTCGCCCAAGGGGTGGGTCCCCACATCTGCGGTCCCCTCCAAGGGTTCTCAATGTATCTCATTGAGTTTTTTCTTGCCCTGACGTGGGATCTGAGCCCAGGATGTTGTTGTGGCTAGCGCAGCCCTTTGAGACACTTGGGATTTAGGGCTATACAAATAAAGTTTGATTGATTGATTGATTGATTGATTGATTGATTGAACCCAATGGAAGCAACCAGAAACCTCGGAGGGGATTGCAGTTGTAGGGACAACCAACCCCCACCCCATCCCCCACTCGGGCAACCGGTGCTATGGATGCCGAGTGGATCTAGTTTAATAGTGTGAGAGTCCAGTCCATAGTGGATCTAATATAATAGTGAGAGTCCAGTCCATAGTGGATCTAACATAATAGTGTGAGAGTCCAGTCCATAGTGGATCTAACATAATAGTGAGAGTCCAGTCCATAGTGGATCTAACATAATAGTGTGAGAGTCCAGTCCATAGTGGATCTAACATAATAGTGTGAGAGTCCAGTCCATACCGGATCTAGCATAATATTGTGAGAGTCCAGTCCATAGTGGATCTAACAAAATATTGTGAGAGTCCAGTCCATAGTGGATCTAACATAATAGTGTGAGAGTCCAGTCCATAGTGGATCTTGTTAATAGTGTGAGAGTCCAGTCCATACTGGATCTAGCATAATATTGTGAGAGTCCAGTCCGTAGTGGATCTAACAAAATATTGTGAGAGTCCAGTCCATAGTGGATCTAACATAATAGTGTGAGGGTCCAGTCCATAGTTGATCTAACATAATAGTGTGAGAGTCCAGTCCATAGTGGATCTAACATAATAGTGAGAGTCCAGTCCATAGTGGATCTAACATATTAGTGTGAGAGTCCAGTCCATAGTGGATCTAACATAATAGTGTGAGAGTCCAGTCAATAGTGGATCTAGCATAATATTGTGAGAGTCCAGTCCGTAGTGGATCTAACAAAATATTGTGAGAGTCCAGTCCATAGTGGATCTAACATAATAGTGTGAGGGTCCAGTCCATAGTTGATCTAACATAATAGTGTGAGAGTCCAGTCCATAGTGGATCTAACATAATAGTGAGAGTCCAGTCCATAGTGGATCTAACATATTAGTGTGAGAGTCCAGTCCATAGTGGATCTAACATAATAGTGTGAGAGTCCAGTCAATAGTGGATCTAACATAATAGTGTGAGAGTCCAGTCCATAGTGGATCTACCATAATAGTGAGAGTCCAGTCCATAGTGGATCTAACATAATAGTGTGAGAGTCCAGTCCATAGTGGATCTAACATAATAGTGAGAGTCCAGTCCATAGTGGATCTAACATAATAGTGTGAGAGTCCAGTCCATAGTGGATCTAACATAATAGTGTGAGTCCAGTCCATAGTGGATCTAACATAATATTGTGAGAGTCCAGTCCATAGTGGATCTAACAAAATATTTTGAGAGTCCAGTCCATAGTGGATCTAACATAATAGTGTGAGAGTCCAGTCCATAGTGGATCTAACATAATAGTGAGAGTCCAGTCCATAGTGGATCTAACATAATAGTGTGAGAGTCCAGTCCATAGTGGATCTAACATAATAGTGTGAGAGTCCAGTCCATAGTGGATCTAACATAATAGTGCTAGAGTCCAGTCCATAGTGGATCTAATATAATAGTGAGAGTCCAGTCCATAGTGGATCTAACATAATAGTGTGAGAGTCCAATCCATAGTGGATCTAACATAATAGTGTGAGAGTCCAGTCCATAGTGGATCTAACATAATATTGTGAGAGTCCAGTCCATAGTGGATCTAACATAATAGTGTGAGAGTCCAGTCCATAGTGGATCTAACATAATAGTGAGAGTCCAGTCCATAGTGGATCTAACATAATAATGAGAGTCCAGTCCATAGTGGATCTAACAAAATAGTGTGAGAGTCCAGTCTAGTGGATCTAACATGATATTGTGAGAGTCCAGTCCATAGTGGATTTAACATAATAGTGTGAGAGTCCAGTCCATAGTGGATCTAACATAATAGTGTGAGAGTCCAGTCCATAGTGGATCTTGTTAATAGTGTGAGAGTCCAGTCCATAGTGGATCTAACATAATAGTGAAAGTCCAGTCCATAGTGGATCTAACATAATAGTGTGAGAGTCCAGTCCATAGTGGATCTAACATAATAGTGAGAGTCCAGTCCATAGTGGATCTAACATAATAGTGTGAGAGTCCAGTCCATAGTGGATCTAACATAATAGTGTGAGAATCCAGTCCATAGTGGGACCAGCAGGGGATCATCTTGAGTGGAGACCAGTCAGCAGCCCTCATCTGTGGTCACCTGATCACCTGAGGCAGGAGAGGGGGGCAAAGCAAAAAAGAGACGGCAGATCAACTGGTCTAAAGGGGGGTTCTATTTAAAGACTTAGCTTCAAGACTCTGAAGGTCTTGGCAGCAAGATCTAGGCAACATTTTGAACAAAGAGCCTTCATGACACATTATGGAGACCACAAAGTGTTTTAAAAGAGAAAAAAGAAGCACAGTAATTGAGAGTTTGAAACATTTTAATAGAAATAAAATTTGGTATCAAAAAAATAAACATGCTTCACACACTTCGTAAGATTTTTTTTGTTTGTTTGTTTTCTTTTTACAAAGACGTACATCTGATAAGCCAGGCACTGTTAACGTTGTGTACATCTTCTTTTTGGATTATGTGGGGACAGAAAGCGGACGTCACCAATCTATTGAATCACACGTAATTTAGTCAGCACACCCGACCCTCCCACACAGACGTCAGCAGCGGTGAACTCACGACACAAAATGGCTCCCCGGACACACGTCACGGCTTTGAAGGAACGTGAAGTCAGCAAGACTTCACCCAGAGACTTCATGGACAAAACCCCCAAAGCAGTGAAGTTGTCAGGTTGTGTAAATGGTAAATAAAAAGAGAATACAACAAATCATTTTCAACTTACATTCAATTGAATAGACTGCAAAGACAAGATATTTTCTTGCAAATAATCATTAACTTAGAATTTAATGGCATGTTCACCACTGTGTTACATGGCCTTTCCTTTTAACAACACTCAGTAAAGGTTTGGGAACTGAGGAGACACATTTTTGAAGTGGAATTATTTCCCATTCTTGCTTGATGTACAGCTTAAGTTGTTCAACAGTCTCCCTTCTCATATTTTAGCCCTCACACATTTGGACTACAGACAGGCCAGTCTAGTACCCGCACTCTTTTACTATGAAATCACGCTGTTGTAACACCTGGCTTGGCATCGTCTTGCTGAAATAAGCAGGGGCGTCCATGATAACGTTGCTTGGATGCCTCCAAAAGCTGTATGTACCTTTCAGCATTAATGGTGCCTTCACAGATGTGTAAGTTACCCATGTCTTGGCCACTAATACACCTCCATACCATCACACATGCTGCCTTTTACACTTTCACCATAGAACAGTCCGGATGGTTCTTTTCCTCTTTGGTCCACAGTTTCCAAAAACAATCTGAAATGTGGACTCGTCAGACCACAGAACACTTTTCCAATTTACATCAGTCCATTATTAGATGAGCTCGGGCCCAGCGAAGCTGATGGCGTTTCTGGGTGTTGTTGATAAATGGCTTTGCACAGTTGAGTTTGAACTTGCATTTACAGATGTAGCGACCAACTGTAGTTACTGAGAGTTGTTTTCTGAAGTGTTCCTGAGCCCATGTGGTGATATCCTTTACACACCGATGTCGTTTTTTAAAGCAGTACCGCCTGAGGGATCGAAGGCCACGGGCATTCAATGTTGGTTTTCGGCCTTGCCGCTTACGTGCAGCAATTTCTCCAGATTCTCTGAACCTTTTGATGATATTACGGAGCGTAGATGGTGAAATCCCTAAATTCCTTGCGATAGGTGGTTGAGAAATGTTGTTCCTAAACAATTTGCTCAGGCATTCGTTGACAAAGTGGTGACCCTCGCCCCGTCTTTGTTTGTGAATGACTGAGCATTTCATGGAATCTACTTTTATACCCAATCATGGCACCCACCTGTTCCCAATTAGCCTGTTCACCTGTGGGATGTTCCAAATAAGTCTTTGACGAGCAATTCCTCAACTTTCTCACTCTTTTTTGCCACTTGTGCCAGCTTTTTTTGAAACATGTTGCAGGCATCAAATTCCAAATGAGCTAATATTTGCAAAAAATAACAAAGTATTTGCAGTCTTTTCAATTGAATATAAATTGAACAGGATTATTTACCATTTACACAACGTGACAAACTTCACTGCTTTTGGGGTTTGTAAATATATCTTCAAAAGCCGTACCCTTATCACGCCGGGGAAGGACACGGAGCCCGCCTGGAGTAATGACCGCTCTAAGGGATGAGGGATATATAGATATCACCTTCAGGGGGTATGGCTCCCAAGGGCGTACGTCCTCTTAAATCCTCCGGGGTGTGTCCGGGGGGAATGGCTGCTGGCAGGGGACGGGAGGCTCTACATCCAGGCCACGGTGGGGGATGAAGGTAGGTGGGCCCCAACAGGTGGGTTTGATGGCAGTGGCGCCCTCTTTGGGGGGTTGGGGGGGTGGCAACACGTCACTACATCGTCACCATTCAGAGAAACGCACAAGAGGCCCAAACAGGTAAAATGCATTCCAAATATAGATATTTTTCTTTTTTTTTGTTTTGTCAACAACAACAAGACGTGATCATGCACAAAAATGTAGCATCTGACCGGCAGTCCAGAACCAAACCAAAGCCGGTCTATCATAGACTTGGTCAGGACACAGGGAGCCATCTTTTTTTTTTTTTTGGTTTTCTACCCCCTCCCTAAGTCTTTTTGGTGTGGACTTCTCGGGTGTTGGTGATGCAAAAGACGACATGGACGACACCTCCACGTATGTCAGATCTCTGATCCACATGACACATTAAGAAAAAAAAACCTCCTCTGTCATGCAGTGTTTTTTTTTCCTTACAAGCCTTTCTGCGTCCCCTGGAGTGCATCCCAGTGGTTTCTCCTCGCCGCTTTTGGAGAGCATTCCCCTTCATCCCCACGTTCATTTTTGGCTTTTTTTTTTTTTTTTTGGAACACTCCTGAAGTGGATCAGGCAGAAATCCTGAAGTAAAGAGAATATAAGGTGGAGCTGAAGGTGTCCGTTAGATGGCGTGGTTGCTGTAGCTGATGTACGTCTGCTTGGTGGAGAAACCTGCAACACAGCAATGAGACAAGAAGTGGGGGGGTCAAACTTTTTGCTACATTGGGTTAAAATAACTTGGCTACCCATTTCTCCGAAATATTCCAAAGTCAACTGTTGGCCTTATTATAAGAAAATGGAAGAGTTTGGGGAACAACAGCAACTCAGCCACCAAGTGGTAAACTGACATATATATATCCATCCATCCATTTTCTACCACTTATTCCCTTTGGGATCGCGGGGGGCGCTGGAGCCTATCTCAG
The DNA here is from genome assembly GCF_033978685.3 of Nerophis lumbriciformis. NCBI lineage: Eukaryota > Metazoa > Chordata > Actinopteri > Syngnathiformes > Syngnathidae > Nerophis > Nerophis lumbriciformis. The sequence continues at coordinate 32,285,656 of NC_084550.2, forward strand.
CTACAATCGGGCGGAAGGCGGTGTACACCCTGGACAAGTCGCCACCTCATCGCAGGGCCAACACAGATAGACAGACAACATTCACACTCACATTCACACACTAGGGCCAATTTAGTGTTGCCAATCAACCTATCCCCAGGTGCATGTCTTTGAAGGTGGTAGGAAGCCGGAGTACCCGGAGGGAACCCACGCAGTCACGGGGAGAACATGCAAACTCCACACAGTATATATATATATATATATATATATATATATATTTTTTTTTTTTTAAATATGATGATGTTGAACTCTGAGTGTAGACATAACTTTGCCCTAAAGAAATGAACTATTAACTGAAAATCGCAAGAAGAAGTTATTGGGGATAAGAAGATTCTGGGGAAGTTATGTGATAAACAGGAGGGAAATGTTAGAATAATTATGTATGTATTATCATCATAACTTTATGCTTAAGGGCCATACTATAAAGTATTGTCAATTTGTGCAGAGCTAGCAATCCGAAATATTGCTAGCCTCTTTATCAGTGTTGTGTCCAGACTCGGCCTGCTGGCAGCCAAGGCCAAATATTTGGTTCCAAGACCAGACAAAGCAGAGACTGGGCGATATCACCAATTATCAACATATTTTCATTTTTGTATAACCATATATTGTGTCTTACTGGAGTTGTCGAGATTACCCCCTTCCCTCAGTCACCGTGATGTAATAGGGCCAGTTCCTAATAAATGGAGGAGGCGCACAGGCTTTTCTTTAGAACGTAGTTTGGATCTGTAACTAGAGTACAGCCCAAAACATGTGTCTCCTCCTGAGCTAAATTGAACTCTGTCTCTGATTGATTCCTTGCTTCTTGTCTGATTAATAGATGTCAACAGTGTTTGCACCTGACACAGAGAGGGGTTCAACGGATGCTGAAACGCATAGTGCAAAGACTTTCTGCACAGTCAGTTCCAAACTTCATGTGACCTTCCAATTAACCCACGTACAGTACGCACAGAGCTTCATTCGACGGGGTTTCCACGGCCGAACAGCTGCGTCTAAGCCATACATCACCAAGTCCAATGCAAAACGTGGGATGCGGTGTTGTAAAGGACATCACCACTGGACTCTAGAGCAGTGGAGACGCCTTCTCTGGACTGATGAATCACGCTTTTCCATCTGGCAATCTGATGGACCAGTCTGGGTTTGGAGGTTGCGAGGAGAACACTACATTTCGGACCGCATTGTGCCGAGTGTGAAATTTGGTAGAGGAGGAATTATGGTGTGGGGTTGTTTTAGCCCTTTAGTTCCAGTGAAGGCAACTTTAAATTCTCCAGGATACCAAAACATTTTGGACAAGTCCATGCTCCCAACATTGTGGGAACAGTTTGAAACGAGTCCCTTCCTCTTCCAACATGACTGCACAAAGCAAGGTCCATAAAGACATGGATGACAGAGTCTGGTGTGGATGAACTTGACTGGCCTGCACAGAGTCCTGACCTGAACCCGATAGAACATCAGTGTGTGACCTCACCAATGCGCTTTTGGAAGAATGGTTGAAAATTCCTATTAACACACTCCGCAACCTTGTGGACAGCCTTTCCCAGAAGAGTTGAAGCTGTAATAGCTGCAAAAGGTGGAGCCACATCATATTGAACCCTATGGGTTAGGAAGGGGATGGCACTTCAAGTTCACATGTGAGTCAAGGCGGGTGGCCAAATACTTTTGGCAATATAGTGTGTATATATATATATATATATATATATATATATATATATATATATATATATATACAATTAGGTCAGGAAAAAACACGAGAGGCTATATCATCCCTACAAGCCTGTTTTGCAGGTTTCCCTGCTTGTCAGGGGATTTTTATTTAATAAAATAAATAGTTAATAAAGAAATAAATACATAAATAATAAAAATCCCCTGACGAGCAAGGAAACCTGTGAAACACGCTTGTAGGGATGATATAGCCTCTCGTGTTTTTAACTGACCTAATGTATATTCTGCTTTACCCCGGTATTGAGCACTGTAAAACAGATATACCACAGAAGCCTTGACTATATATATATATATATATATATATATATATATATATATATATATATATATATATATATATATATATATATATATATGTATAATTTATATATATATATATATATATATATATATGTGTATAAATATATATATATATATATAAATATATATATATATATATATATATATATATATATATATATATATATATATATATATATATATATATATATATATATATATATATATATATATATATATATATATATATATATATATATATACCTTTCCCTCACTTTTTAGCCTGTCTGGAATAGGAAATGTGAGCCCAACTGAAGGTTTGTGTTACAAATACATGTTCCGTCAAGCCCATCGCCACCAACTCAACCCCCCTTCCCCCAACATTAGCTGTCCTGCTGGTCTCCCCAGACGAGCTGATTTGCTGAGGTAGAGCAGATAAACCATGACACATTTGCCAGCACATCCAGCCCCCGACTAGAAATGTTATTTTCTATCAAGCCAAATCTCCACCCTAACCCTGACAGTGACGAATGGCCGCGTATTCAAATAGCCATGCAGCCAACAGCCCCTGAACACAACAATCCCCTGGTATACTTTGCTGCTGGTGATCGGTCATGCATCCCTGGGCCTTCCTGACACTTATTGTACCTACAACCCCTGAAGGCATCACCTCCTTGGTGGCTACAGAACTGATTGTACCAACACCCCCTGAAGGCATCACCTCCTTGGTGGCTACAAAACTTATTGTACCAACACCCCCTGAAGGCATCACCTCCTTGGTGGCTACAATACTTATTGTACCAACACCCCCTGAAGGCATCACCTCCTTGGTGGCTACAGAACTGATTTTACCAACACCCCCTGAAAGCATCACCTCTTTGGTGGCTACAAAACATATTGTACAAACATCCCCTGAAAGCATCACCACCTTGGTGGCTACAGACGTATTGTACCAAAACCCCCTGAAGGCATCACCTCCTTGGTGGCTACAAAACTGATTGTACCATCACCACCTGAAGGCATCACCTCCTTGGTGGCTACAAAACTTATTGTACCAACACCCCCTGAAGGCATCACCTCCTTGGTGGCTACAATACTTATTGTACCAACACCCCCTGAAGGCATCACCTCCTTGGTGGCTACAGAATGATTTTACCAACACCCCTTGAAGGCATCACCTCTTTGGTGGCTAAAAAACATATTGTACAAACATCCCCTGAAGGCATCACCTCCTTGGTGTCTCCAATACTTATTGTACCAACACCCCCTGAAGGCATCACCTTCTTGGTGGCTACAAAAGTGATTGTACCAACACCCCCTGAAGGCATCACCTCCTTGGTGGCTAAAAAACTTATTGTACCAACACCCCCTGAAGGCATCACCTCCTTGGTGGCTACAAAACGTATTGTACCAACATCACCTGAAGGCATCACCTCCTTGGTGGCTACAAAACTTATTGTACCAACACCCCCTGAAGGCATTACCTACTTGGTGGCTACAGACGTATTGTACCAAAACCCCCTGAAGGCATCACCTCCTTGGTGGCTACAAAACTGATTGTACCATCACCACCTGAAGGCATCACCTCCTTGGTGGCTACAAAACTGATTGTACCAACACCCCCTGAAGGCATCACCTCCTTGGTGGCTACAAAACTTATTGTACTAACACCCCCTGAAGACATCACCTCCTTGGTGGCTACAAAACGTATTGTACCAACATCACCTGAAGGCATCACCTCCTTGGTGGCTACAAAACTTATTGTACCAACACCCCCTGAAGGCATCACCTACTTGGTGGCTACAGACGTATTGTACCAAAAACCCCTGAAGGCATCCACTCCTTGGTGGCTACAAAACTGATTGTACCATCACCACCTGAAGGCATCACCTCCTTGGTGGCTACAAAACTTATTGTACCAACACCCTCTGAAGGCATCACCTACTTGGTGGCTACAGACGTATTGTACCAAAACCCCCTGAAGGCATCACCTCCTTGGTGGCTACAAAACTGATTGTACCATCACCACCTGAAGGCATCATCTCCTTGGTGGCTACAAAACTTATTGTACCAACACCCCCTGAAGGCATCACCTCTTTGGTGGCTACAAAACGTATTGTACCAACATCACCTGAAGGCATCACCTGCTTGGTGGCTACAAAACTTATTGTACCAACACCCCCTGAAGGCATCACCTCCTTGGTAGCTACAAAACATATTGTACCAACACCCCCTGAAGGCATCACCTACTTTGTGGCTACAGCCGTATTGTACCAACACCCCCTGAAGGCATCACCTCCTTGGTGGCTACAAAACTTATTGTACCATCACCTACTTGGTGGCTACAGACGTATTGTACCAAAAACCCCTGAAGGCATCGACTCCTTGGTGGCTACAAAACTGATTGTACCATCACCACCTGAAGGCATCACCTCCTTGGTGGCTACAAAACTTATTGTACCAACACCCTCTGAAGGCATCACCTACTTGGTGGCTACAGACGTATTGTACCAAAACCCCCTGAAGGCATCACCTCCTTGGTGGCTACAAAACTGATTGTACCATCACCACCTGGAGGCATCATCTCCTTGGTGGCTACAAAACTTATTGTACCAACACCCCCTGAAGGCATCACCTCTTTGGTGGCTACAAAACGTATTGTACCAACATCACCTGAAGGCATCACCTGCTTGGTGGCTACAAAACTTATTGTACCAACACCCCCTGAAGGCATCACCTCCTTGGTAGCTACAAAACATATTGTACCAACACCCCCTGAAGGCATCACCTACATTGTGGCTACAGCCGTATTGTACCAACACCCCCTGAAGGCATCACCTCCTTGGTGGCTACAAAACTTATTGTACCAACACCACCTGAAGGCATCACCTCCTTGGTGGCTACAAAACTTATTGTACCAACACCCCCTGAAGGTATCACCTCCTTGGTAGCTACAAAAATTATTGTACCAACACCCCCTGAAGGCATCACCTCCTTGGTGGCTACAAAACATATTATACCAACACCCCCTGAAGGCATCACCTCCTTGGTGACTACAAAAGGTATTGTACAAACACCCACTGAAGGCATCACCTCCTTGGAGGCTACAAAAATTATTGTACCAACACCCCCTGAAGGCATCACCTCCTTGGTAGCTACAAAATGTATTGTACCAACACCCCCTGAAGGCATCTCCTCCTTGGTGGCTACAAAACGTATTGTCCAAACACCCCCTGAAGGCATCACCTCCTTTGTGGCTTCAAAACTGATTGGACTAACACCCCCTGAAGGCATCACCTCATTGGTAGCTACATAATGTATTGTACCAACACCCCCTGAAGGCATCACCTCCTTGGTGGCGACAAAACTGATTGTACCAACACCCCCTGAAGGCATCACCTCCTTGGTGGCTTCAAAACTGATTGTACCAACACCCCCTGAAGGCATCACCTTCTTGGTAGCTACAAAATGTATTGTACCAAAACCCCTGAAGGCATTACCTCCTTGGTGGCTACACAACTTATTGTACCTACAACCCCTAAAGGTATCACCTCCTTGGTGGCTACAGAAAGTATTGTACCAACACCCCCTGAAGGCATCACCTCCTTGGTGGCTACACAACTTATTGTACCAACACCCCCTGAAGGCATCACCTCCTTGGTGGCAACAAAACATATTGTATAAACACCCCCTGAAGGTACCACCTCCTTGGTGGCTACAAAACGTGTAGTACCAGCACCCCATGAAGGCATCACCTCCTTGGTTGTATCAAAACTTATTGTACCAACTCCCCCTGAAGGCATCACCTCCTTGGTAGTATCAACACTTATTGTACCAACACCCCCTGAAGGCATCACCTCCTTGGTGGCTACAAAACTTATTGTACCAACACCCCCTGAAGGCATCACCTCCTTGGTGGCTATGAGACAAATAGGAAAAGATCAAATTTGCACTTTGACACATCAGCATTGACGAGGTTTGATCGACTTTTCCATTTCCTTTGAAAAACGACTAGTTTGCCAAATACTCGTTTAAATATATGTTGGATGTGTTTGGTATTTTCATTAAAAAAAATGTTTTAAGGTCCCATATTTTCCCTAAGTCTCCCACAACAGTGTTGTGAAAGTGTCATGTTCAGAATCTAGCGTTGCTGCAGTAATTTATGCGTTTAATACGTTTTTTTTTTGGGGTTTTTTTTTAACGCACCATTTTGTGTTTCTATACCTTTAATGCTAATTAGTGGTGTTCCTACACATCTGTCTCTGATTGTGTGCTCACCAAGAAGAGTTATTGTGCACTTTATCCACGTCCACAACCTGTCCCACGGGATACCCCAAATAAAAACTATATATATATATATATATGTATGTGTGGGAGAAAAAAAAAATCACAAGACTACTTCATCTCTACAGGCCTGTTTCATGAGGGGTTCCCTCAATCATCAGGAGAAAATCTCCTGATGATTGAGATTGGATAACCTTATTAAGACATATATATATATATATATATATATATATATATATATATATATATATATATATATATATATATATATATATATATATACATATATAGTGGATAAAAAGCACTATATATATATATACATATATATATATATATATATATATATATATATATATATATATATATATATATATGGAAGACCAAGTTGCGAGTCATTACCGTTCAAGTTCTTACTTTGTGTCTCCAAGCTTTCGCACAGCTCGGTCTTGGCCTCTCCGTTGGGTCTGAGTCCGGCCTTGGGGCTGAACTTGTTGGACATAGTGGCGGCCGTGACCACGGCCTTCAGGCTGCGTGTGCGCTTGAGCACATTCTGCTCCGGGTGGAAGAGCACCACGTAGACCTTGGGCATGTAGAGCAGGCCAAGGGACACGGAGGCGCTCAGGCTGACCGAGATGGTCAGCGTGGTGGTCTGGATGTACATCTGCACGGGGAACACACACACACACACACGCACACACACGCGCACACACACACACACACACACACACACACACACACACACACACACACACACACACACACACACACACACACACACACACACACACACATGTTAGACCTCCGGCTCTTGGACCTTGTGTATGTTAGTGTGGCAGCTGCTGTGTGTGATGGTTGTTAGTGCAGCCAGTGACTGTTCAACAATGCATGGAAAATACCTTCAACTGAAGTGTACATGTCCATAACGTTTATTCATCACTCCAAGTGACGTTTGTAACTTTTACAATATAACTACAACTATTCTTACTTACTGAAGTGTCCCATGCACTTCCTGCTCAGGCTCCGAGTAAAGAAAGCCACACACAAATGTTGAGTGCTTTGTAGCATTAAAGGAGAATCCACAGCGTTGTCAACACTGCTCCTCCTCCTGTCTTCTGAAGATTCATCGACAAGTTTCATCTTTGGGAAATGTTGCCCCTTTAAAATGAAAGGGCCCATTTTCAAACTTGAACAATTCCCCAATTTTTTCCTGGTTTCAAAATGTCCCTGATTACCAGGAATTCCCGCATGTAAATACCACAGTTTTTACCCCGTTTTTCTTTTGACTCTTTCTTCCACATTTTGCATCCAATTGCAACCGTTTTACCATCCACACTCACCCTGGACATTCAGCCAAAATGTTTTTTGGTTCCAAAATGTCCCTGATTACCAGGAATTCCTGCATGTAAATACCACTGTTTTTACCCCTTTTTTCTTTTGACTACTTTTTCCACATTTTGCAGCCGGTTTCAACTGTTACACCATCCACACTTACCCTGGATATTTAGCCAAAATGTTTTCTGGTTCCAAAATGTCCCTGATTACCAGGAATTCCCACATGTAAATACCACTGTTTTTACCCCTTTTTTCTTTTGACTACTTCTTCCACATTTTGCATCCGGTTTCAACTGTTCCACCATCCACACTCACCCTGGACATTCAGCCAAAATGTTTTGTGGTTCCAAAATGTCCCTGATTACCAGGAATTCACACATGTAGATACCACAGTTTTTACCCCTTTTTTCTTTTGACTACTTCTTCCACTTTGTGCATCCGGTTTCAACAGTTCCAACATCCACACTCACCCTGGACATTCAGTCAAAATGTTTTCTGGTTCCAAAATGTCCCTGATTACCAGGAATTCCCACATTTAAATTCCACAGTTTTACCCCTTTTTTCTTTTGAAGACTTCTTCCACATTTCTCATCAGGTTTCAACTGTTCCACCATCCACACTCACCCTGGATATTCAGACAAAATGTTTTCTGGTTCCAGAATGTCCCTGATTACCAGGAATTCCCACATGTAAATACCACTGTTTTTACCCCTTTTTTCTTTTGACTACTTCTTCCACATTTTGCATCCGGTTTCAACTGTTCCACCATCCACACTCACCCTGGATATTCAGACAAAATGTTTTCTGGTTCCAAAATGTCCCTGATTACCAGGAATTCCCACATTTAAATTCTACAGTTTTACCCCTTTTTTCTTTTGAAGACTTCTTCCACATTTCTCACCAGGTTTCAACTGTTCCACCATCCACACGCTACACTCACCTTGGACATTCAGACAAAATGTTTTCTGGTTCCAAAATGTCCCTGATTACCAGGAATTCCTGCATGTAAATACCACAGTTTTTACCCCTTTTTTTTTTTGACTACTTTTTCCACATTTTGCAGCCGGTTTCAACCGTTACACCATCCACACTTACCCTGGATATTTAGCCAACATGTTTTCTTGTTCCAAAATGTCCCTGATTACCAGGAATTCCTGCATGTAAATACCACAGTTTTTACCCCCTTTTTTTTTTGACTACTTTTTCCACATTTTGCATCCGGTTTCAACCGTTACACCATCCACACTTACCCTGGATATTTAGCCAACATGTTTTCTTGTTCCAAAATGTCCCTGATTACCAGGAATTCCCACATGTAAATACCACTGTTTTTACCCCTTTTTTCTTTTGAATACTTATTCCACATTTTGCATCTGGTTTCAACTGTTCCACCATCCACACTCACCCTGGATATTCAGACAAAATGTTTTCTGGTTCCAAAATGTCCCTGATTACCAGGAATTCCCATATTTAAATTCTACAGTTTTACCCCTTTTTTCTTTTGATGACTTCTTCCACATTTCTCTTTAAGTTTCAACTGTTCCACCATCCACACGCTACACTCACCTTGGACATTCAGACAAAATGTTTCCTGGTTCCAAAATGTACTTGATTACCAGGAATTTCCACATTTAAATTCCACAGTTTTTACCCCGTTTTTCCTTTTGACTCCTTCTTCCACATTTTGCATCCAGTTTCAACCGTTCCACCATCCACACTCATGCTGGACACTCAGCCAAAATGTTCTCTGGTTCCAAAATGTCCCTGATTACCAGGAATTCCCGCATGTAAATACCACCCTTTTTACCCTTTTTTTACCTCGTTTGACTCCTTCTTCCACATTTTGCATCCGATTTTAACCGTTCCACCATCCACACTCACCCTGGACATTCAGACGAAATGTTTCCTGGTTAAGAAAATTCCCTGATTACCAGGAATTTCTGCATGTAAATACCCCTGTTTTTACCCCGTTTTTCCTTTTGACTCCTTCTTCCACATTTTGCATCCAGTTTCAACCATTCCACCATCCACACGCTACACTCACCCTGGACATTCAGACAAAATGTTTTCTGGTTCCAAAATGTCCCTGATTACCAGGAATTCACACATGTAGATACCACAGTTTTTACCCCTTTTTTCTTTTGACTACTTCTTCCACATTGTGCATCCGGTTTCAACTGTTCCACCATCCACACGCTACACTCACCCTGGACATTCAGACAAAATGTTTTCTTGTTCCAAAATGTCCCTGATTACCAGGAATTCCCACATTTAAATTCCACAGTTTTACCCCTTTTTCTTTTGACTACTTCCTCCAAATGTTGCATCCGGTTTCCATCGTTCCACCATCCACACTCACCCTGGACGTTCAGCCAAAATGTTTTCTGGTTCCAAAATGTCCCTGATTACCAGGAATTCCTGCATGTAAGTACCACTGTTTTTGCCCCTTTTTTCTTTTGACTACTTTTTCCACATTTTGCAGCCGGTTTCAACCGTTACACCATCCACACTTACCCTGGATATTTAGCCAAAATGTTTTCTTATTTCAAAATGTCCCTGATTACCAGGAATTCCCACATGTAAGTACCACTGTTTTCACCCCTTTTTACTTTTGACTATTTCTTCCACATGTCATCCGGTTTCAACTGTTCCATCATCAGAGTCAGGTATTTGTGCTACGTAACGTTGTCCACAAAATACCCGCTTTGCCCGACTTTTTCAAATTTCCAGGGATTTCCACTTAAAATTAATATACATTTGCAAAGTAAATGGATTGGACTTTATTAGCGCTTTTTACCTTCAACTCCCACAGCATCCAATTCAAATCGTTTCAGCATCCAAACACTCCACTCTCCCTGGAATTTCAAGCCAAATATATTTTCCTGGAATTACCAGGAACTTTTACCCCATGGCCAATATACAAACCTCTTTATATCCCACATTTCTCATCCGATTTGAACCGTTCCATTATCCACACGCTTCACTCACCCTGGACATTCTCTGATTACCAGGAATTCCCACATTTAAATTCCACAGTTTTTACCCCTTTATGTTTTGACTACATCTTCCACATTTTTCATCCGGTTTCATCTGTTCCACCATCCACACATTACACTCACCCTGGACATTCAGACAAAAAATTTCCTGGTTCCAAAATGTCCCTGATTACCAGGAATTCCCGCATGTAGATACCACAGTTTGTAACCGTTTTTTTTGACTACTTCAATATTTTACATCCGGTTTCAACTGTTCCTTCATCAGAGCGGTCCACTTAGTCAGGACATTCAAAATCTGCTCAGAAACATATTTCTCCAAAAACTTCTTGGTTTTCCTGGTATTTCCATTTCCCGTAACACCAATTCTCAAAATTGTTACTACTTTTTTACATTTCTTGACCGATTTAGAAAAAATTGCAATGCCAACCCAGTCAGTTTACTCAGGGTATTTGTGCTACGTCCTATAGCCCACACAATACCCGCTTTGCCTGACACTCCAAATTCAAAGCCTACAACTGCCACATTTCCCACCCGGTTCGAATTGTTCCACCATCCACACGCTCCACTCTTCCTGGACATTCAAGCCAACGTGTTTCCCTGGTTCCAAAATGTCTCTGATTTCCAGGAATTCACACATTTAAATACCACAGTTTTACCCCTTTTTTCTTTTGACTATTTCTTCCACATTTTTCATCCGGTTTCAACCATCAAACCTTCATCAGACTGTTCCTCTTAGCCAGGACATTCAAACAACCAATAAGAAACTTATTTCCTGGTTTTCCATTTCCCGTCACACCTATTCCCTAAATTGTAACTACTTTTACATTTCTTGACCGATTTACCCAATTCCAATGCCAACCCAGGCAGTTTACTCAGGGTATTTGTGCTACGTCCCATAGCCCACACAATTCCCGCTTTGCCTGACTTTTCCAAATTTCCATGAAATACCAATTTAAATTAATGGAAAAATTCCAAGCAACAACTCCCACATTTCCCACCTGATTCGAATTGTTCCACCATCCATACGCTCCACTCTTCCTGGACATTCAAGCCAACGGGTTCCCCGGTTCCGAAAATTTCCGTTTTTTTCCTGGAATTACCAGGAACTTTTCCTCCATGGCCAAAAAAGAAACCTCTTCATATATCACATTTCTCATCCTATTTCAACCGTTCTACCATCCACACGCTACACTCACCCTGGCTCCAAAATGTCCCTGATTACCAGGAATTCCCAGATCTAAATAACACAGTTCACCCCTTTTTTCTTTTGACTACTTCTTCCACATTTTTCATCCGGTTTCAAGCGTTCCTTCATCAGAGTGTTCCTCTTAGTCAGGACATTCAAACAACTGATAAGAAACGTATTCGTCCAAGAACTTCTTGGTGTTTCATTTCCTGTCACACCAATTCTCTATATTGTAATGACTTTTCCAAATTTCCAGGAAATTCCAATTCAAATTAATGGAAGAATTCAAAGTCTACAACTCCCACATTTCCCACCCGATTCGAATCGTTCCACCATCCACACGCTCCACTCTTCCTGGACATTCAAGCCAACGTGTTCCCCGGTTCCAAAAATTTTCATTTTTTTCCCCCTGGAATTTCCAGGAACTTTTCCCCATTGAAAATGAATGGCCAATATACAAACCTCTTCAGAGCCCACATTTCTCATCCGATTTGAACCGTTGCACCGTCCACACGCTCCACTCACCCTGGACATTCTAGCCCAAATGTTGGGCTGGTTCCAAAACGTCCCTGATTACCACGAATTCCGGCATTTTCTACTGAAATTGCGCATATTCTTGTCGGAATTACGGAGAACTTTGCTTCAATATACAAACTTTTACAATAACCCCTAAAGTTTGTGAATGAAGGTTCCACGGCATTTAAAAGCGTAAACAGAAAAGACCGCGGTTGGCCCGAGAAAGGACGTGTGACCGATGCAGCGGTTCAACTTGCCCTTTGTGTTTTCAATGAAAATGGCTGAAATGGAACTGGCGTGTCTTTGTAGCATAAAGTGTAAATATTTGATGACATTTGGACTTTCAAGCAGAATCATCCACTCAAGCCTCCCGCTGAGGGAGGCCTCTTCATCAAAGCGGTGTAACATTTAACCCCCCCCTCCCCCCACCTCTGCTTCATGTCTCCTACATATTGCTAGGGTAAGCGACCGGCCTTGTAGCGGGTGTGCATGCTTGGTGGCCACCTGGGAGGAAGAGGAGGAAGAGGAGGAAGAGGAGGAAGAACATCTGCAGTGTTTCCCTGGCAGCTGTGCAGAGGCACCTCTGTGCTCCTGCATCACCGCTGCCTCGGGGACATCAGACCAGATGTTCCTCTGATGGACAAACACTTCTTCTTTCTGGCCACTAAGTTAGCACCGTGCTAACTCCTCTACTTGTACTGCACTCCTAGTTATTGTGCTAACTCCTCTACTTGTACTGCACTCCTAGTTATTGTGCTAACTCCTCTACTTGTACTGCACTCCTAGTTATTGTGCTAACTCCTCTACTTGTACTGCACTCCTAGTTATTGTGCTAACTCCTCTACTTGTACTGCACTCCTAGTTATTGTGCTAACTCCTCTACTTGTACTGCACTCCTACATACATCATGCATGTGTCTTTATTGACATATTAGGACAGTATGTGGAATGTCACTTCCTGTTCACCTGCCTAACTTTACATCACTTCCTGTTAGACATTTTAAAAGGATGCTGCTTCAAGGAGATAATTCTTACTATATAGTACTATAACTATATTTTTATTATTATTACCATTAATATTATAAGCATATTATTATTATCATTAATATTATAATCATATTATTATTATTATCATTACCATTGTCATTAATATTATAATCATATTATTATTATTATTATTATTATTATTATTATTATTATTATTATTATTATTATTATTATTATTATTATTATCATTACCATTATCATTAATATTATAATCTTATTATTATTATTATCATTACCATTATCATTAATATTGCAAGTATATTGTTATTATTATTATCATTACCATTAATATTATAATCTTGTTATTATTATTATCATTAGCATTATTATTAATATTATAATCATATTATTATTATTATTATTATTATTATTATTATTATAAGCATTATCATTAATATTATAATTATATTATTATTATTATTGATGGTGATGGTGATGATAATGATGATGATGATGATGATGTTGATGTTGATGTTAATGGTGATGTTGATGATGATGATGATGATGGTAATGATGATGATGATGATGATGATGATGATGATGATGGTGATGATGATGTGATGATGATGATGGTGATGATGATGGTGATGGTGATGTTGATGTTGATGGTAATGTTGATGGTGATGTTGATGATGATGGTGATGGTGATGTTGATGGTGATGGTGATGATAATGATGATGATGTTGATGGTGATGTTGATGATGATGGTGATGGTGATGTTGATGTTGATGGTGATGTTGATGGTGATGGTGGTGATGATGATGATGATGATGTTGATGGTGATGTTGGTGATGTTGATGGTGATGGTGATGTTGATGGTGATGTTGATGGTGATGTTGATGGTGATGTTGATGATGATGATGATAATGGTGATGGTGAGTTGATGTTGATGGTGATGTTGATGGTGATGTTGATGATGATGGTGATGGTGATGTTGATGGTGATGTTGATGGTGATGTTGATGGTGATGTTGATGGTGATGATGATGGTGATGATGTTGATGGTGATGTTGATGATAATGTTGATGTTGATGTTGATGTTAATGGTGATGTTGATGGTGATGTTGATGATGATGATGGTGATGATGATGATGATGATGGTGATGTTGATGATGATGGTGATGGTGATGTTGATGGTGATGTTGATGGTGATGTTGATGGTGATGTTGATGGTGATGATGATGATGGTGATGATGATGATGGTGATGATGATAATGATGATGTTGATGTTGATGATGATGTTGATAATGATGATGTTGATGTTGATGTTGATGATGATGTTGATGTTGATGATGATGATGATGATGATGGTGATGTTAAAGGTGATGTTGATGGTGATGATGATGATGATGATGATGATGTTGATGGTGATGTTGATGGTGATGTTGATGGTGATATTGATGGTGATGGTGATGTTGATGGTGATGTTGATGGTGATGTTGATGATGATGGTGATGGTGATGGTGATGTTGATGTTGATGGTGATGATGATGATGATGATGATGCTGGTGATGATGGTGATGTTGATGATGTTGATACTGAAGTGAATGTTAATGTTGATGCGGATGTAATGTTGTTGATGATGATGATGATGATGTTGATAGTGATGTTGAAGATGATGTTAATGTTAATGTTGAAGGTGATGATGATGATGTCGATGATGTTGATAGTGATGGTGATGTTTATGATGTTGATGTTGCTGTTGATGCTGATAGTGATGGTGATGTTGATGATAATGTTGATGATGTTAATAGTGATGGTGATGTTGATGATGATGTTGATGATGTTAATAGTGATGGTGATGTTGTTGATGAAGTTGATGATGATGATGAATATGTTGATGATGTGGTGAAGAGTGCTCTGTAAATACTAAATGAGGCATCATAGAATGATAAAATGATGATGACCACTTTGTGTTACTCTCATCTTACTCTTCTTTATTGATCTGTTGTATTGTTTTGTAGGAATGTCTTTCACCACAAGTCAAATGTATCAGCAAGTACACAACAAGAAATCTAATTTAACCTTTTTTGTGTTCCCCCTGTGGTCTGATATTGTTTGAAGAAGATTTGTCAAGAGCAGTAAGACTTGACATACTTTTTAAATACGACACATTAGCGATATTTGTATTGGTATCGGATCAGTATCGCCGATACCAGCCTGGACTTAACTCGGTATGGATTCAGAAAGAAAATCACTGGTATCGCACGTCACTGTTACTAAGGCTCAGGTCAGGCTGATTACAAAAATAAATAGTCATTACATTTACTGCAAAAAAAGGAACTCACGAAAAATATATAGACTTACAACTTTAGTTTCTTTGTTATTGCCATTACTGCCCCAAGTGGTGTGAGAGTGTATTACAGCTGAGTATGTGGACCCAAGCTGAGAAACAGCTAGTTTTTATGGTAAAGAAACGCATTTGGCCGCGGCCAATGCAATCATTCCAAACTAGCGACGACTAAAAGAGCACTCCAAGCAAACAATTCCTGGCTGGCGTGAAGAAAGGAGCCTTCAGACTTCAGAATGCCCTCATTTACGCCGCAGCAAAGTGAAAGTGAAAGTGATCAATTATTTTCACGCAACTCATTTGAGGGTTGAATCCTGTTTGTGTCTCCAAACCCTCGCATGGTTTGAAACTGGAGCTTTTCGCCACTGCGTTGTTGTGCTGTTGCCATGGAAACAAGCCTGGGAGAGAGTGGAGAGAGGGAGAGGGGGGTCTCTAATTAAGCTAATAAACAAATAAAAGCCTCTGGGGACACAATAATTGAGCTTCATTTAAACAAAGTCATTTGTAAAGATCAGAGTCTCTCATCCTTGATTGCTTTAACGGGCCTGTTCACCCGTGACTGCCGCACCCAGGGGGTGGGGGGCGGGGCTTGTGGTGGACCACCGCCCGGGACCCCCGGGGGGGCTCCCTCCGCCACGAGTCTAATGAGCGCAACATCCCAAGACTCAAGATGTCGCCAGCATACATCTTCATTAGGTCTTATTGGGCCTGCGGGACCCGGCTGGGAATAACAAGTTGGGGGGAGGAGCTTGGAGCAGGTGGGCGGGACTTCTGGGGTGGGTAAGTGATCATGCATACCTTTGTACTTCTGAAGAAATGTAACCCCTAAATGCTCCTAAAATGTATTACAGTCTTACATCAATTACTTTTAATCCAGTCATTGAATAAAACACACTTAAATGATAAAAGGGGTTTTTAACTTTTTTGACCTCGGGGCCCAACTTTTACATTACAAAGGGACCCGGGGCCTCGCTCAAATATTAGTAATTAATCTTAGTCTTGATTATAATAACTATATCCTGACAAGGTTGTCAAATGACATGAAAGCATTCATTAGATTATTACCAAGGCTTTGGTCAGGCTGATTAATACAAATAAATACTAATCAAATAAACTGCAAGAGAAGAGATTCATAAAATGTGATTAAAAAAACTAAATTGATAACAAACATGTCAATAAACTGTCATTAAAAACAAAATACAAAAGGAAAATACAGTTTCACCACTTTAGTCATCATTTGTTGTGCTTCAGAAACGTTCTGACTTGAGCTTTAGACTTCTTCTGTTTGTTTGATGTTGTCATTACTGCCACCAGTGGTGGAAAGGTGTATTACAACTGACCCAACAATGGTTAAGAAACACTGGTTTTATATATATATATATATATATATATATATATATATATATATGCACCTGGGGATACGTTGATTGGCAACACTAAATTGGCCCTAGTGTGTGGATGTGAGTGTGAATTTTGTCTGTCTATCTGTGTTGGCCCTGCGATGAGGTGGCGACTTGTGTACACCGCCTTCCGTCCGATTGTAGCTGAGATAGGCTCCAGCGCCCCCCGCGACCCCAAAGGGAATACGCGGTAGAAAATGGATGGATATATATATATATATATATATATATATATATATATATATATATATATATATATAATGCAGCAATAACGATTAATTCGATTCCCAAAAACCTTACACACACATATATATATATATATATATATATATATATATATATATATATATATATATATATATAAATATATATATAATATACACTAATAAATCATACATTTGCTTGATTTTGCAT
This sequence comes from Nerophis lumbriciformis, assembly GCF_033978685.3. Taxonomy (NCBI): domain Eukaryota; kingdom Metazoa; phylum Chordata; class Actinopteri; order Syngnathiformes; family Syngnathidae; genus Nerophis; species Nerophis lumbriciformis. The sequence continues at coordinate 32,303,156 of NC_084550.2, forward strand.
CACGTGTTTCCAAACGTCTGTGATTGCTTGGAATATGTGCTGTACTATATTAACTATGGACTACCATATAACTATGTACCATATTAACTATGTACTACCATATTAACTATGTACTACCATATTAACTATGTACTACCATATAACTATGTACCATATAACTATGTACCATATTAACTATGTATAACCATATTAACTATGTACTACCATATTAACTATGTATTACCATATAACTATGTACCATATTAACTATGGACCATATTATTTATGTACTACCATATAACTGTGTACCATATTAACTATGGACCATATTAACTATGGACCATATTAACAATGTACTACCATATACTGTAACTATGTACTATATTAACTATGTATTACCATATTAACTATGTACTACCAAAAATAACTATGGACCATATTAACTATGTACTACCATATAACTATGTACCATATTAACTATGTACTACCATATAAGTATGAACCATATTAACGATGTACTACCATATAACTATGTACCATATTAACTATGTACCATATTAACTATGTACTACCATATTAACTATGGACCATATTAACCATGTACCATATTAACTATGTACTACCATATTAACTATGTACTACCATATTAACCATGTACTACCATATTAATTATGTACTACCATATTAACCATGTACTATATTAACTATGTACTACCATTATAACCATTTACTATATTAACCATGTACTATATTAACTAATTACTACCATATTAACTATGTACTACCATATTAACTATGTACTACCATATTAATTATGTACTACCATATTAACCATGTACTATATTAACTATGTACTACCATAATAACCATCTACTATATTAACCATGTACTATATTAACTAATTACTACCATATTAACTATGTACTACCATAATAACCATTTACTATATCAACCATGTACTATATTAACTATGTACTACCATAATAACCATATACTATATTAACCATGTACTATATTAACTACTAATCCAATGTTTCATTAGTCCTAGGCTCCCACCTCCACTTCCTGCGTGTGCCTTCAAGACAACGGTAGATTCAAGTAAACAGGTGTCAAGCTGACGTAAAACACGGAGATGACGGGCCAGACCTCCACCAGATGTCCCGCTCTGAATAATGGAGAAGACCACCCGTGGTCACGGCGTGACGAGGTGTGCCACGGCTGGATAAGGTACATCAAGACGCAGGAATTGGAGCGTGGAAATGTGTGCGTGCTTTATGAGCGTGTCACCGCCATGATTATGATGCTTGTTTGCTTGGACGCGCTCGTTCTGTGGAATAAGACGCTTGTTTATGGGCGTGTCACCGCCATGATTATGATGCTTGTTTGCTTGGACGCGCTCATTCTGTCATCAGTCCATCACCCTCGTGTGGTGCATCGTCATCAGTCCATCAACGTCATGTGGTGCATCGTCATCAGTCCATCACCCTCATGTGGTGCATCATCATCAGTCTATCGTCTACAACCTGTCAACAACAAGTCTTCTAAACACGCCATAAAAGACAATTATTACAATTATTTTTCATGTTTTTCATGGTAGTACATAGTAAATATGGTAGTACATGGCTAATATTGTAGTATACAGTTAATATGGTAATATATAGTTAATATGGTACATAGTTAGTATGGTAATACATGGCTAATATGGTAGTACATAGTTAATATGGTAGTACATAGTTAATATGGTCCATAGTTAATATGGTAGTACATCATTAATAGGATCCTTTATTAATATGGTAGTACATAGTTAATATGGTAGTACATAGTTAATATGGTCCATAGTTAATATGGTAGTACATAGTTAGTATGGTAGTACATAGTTAATATGGTTCATAGTTAATATGGTAGTACATAATTAATATGGTACATGATTGATATGGTAGTACATAGTTAATATGGTCCATAGTTAATATGGTAGTACATAGTTAATATGGTTCATAGTTAATATGGTCCATAGTTAATATGGTAGTACATAGTTAATATGGTCCATAGTTAATATGGTAATACATAGTTAATATGGTAGTACATAGTTAATATGGTCCATAGTTAATATGGTAGTACATCATTAATATGGTCCATAGTTAATATGGTAGTACATAGTTAATATGGTTGTACATAGTTAATATGGTAGTACATAGTTAATAAGGTCCATAGTTAATATGGTCCATAGTTAATATGGTCCATAGTTAATATGGTACATAGTTAATATGGAAGTACATAGTAAATATGGTAGTACATAGTTAATATGGTCCATAGTTAATATGGCAGTACATGGTTAATATGGTAATACATAGTTAATATGGTAATACATAGTTAATATAGTAGTACATAGTTAATATGGTAGTGCATAGTTTACATGGTCCATAGTTAATATGGTAGTATATAATTCATATGGTTCATTGTTAATATGTTAGTACATGGTTAATATGGTATTACATAGTTAATATGGTAGTACATAGTTAATATGGTCCATAGTTAATATGGTAGTACATCATTAATATGGTCCATAGTTAATATGGTAGTACATAGTTAATATGGTTGTACATAGTTAATATGGTAGTACATAGTTAATAAGGTCCATAGTTAATATTGTCCATAGTTAATATGGTACATAGTTAATATGGTAGTACATAGTAAATATGGTAGTACATAGTTAATATGGTCCATAGTTAATATGGCAGTACATGGTTAATATGGTAATACATAGTTAATATGGTAATACATAGTTAATATAGTAGTACATAGTTAATATGGTAGTGCATAGTTTACATGGTCCATAGTTAATATGGTAGTACATAATTCATATGGTTCATTGTTAATATGTTAGTACATGGTTAATATGGTAGTACATAGTTAATATGGTAGTACATAGTTAGTATGGTCCATAGTCTATAGTGAAATTTATAAAAAATAAATGTAACATATTTTAAAGACTTTAAAGTGCACGAATATATAAGATACACCCACTAAATTATATATATATATATATATATATATATATATATATATATATATATATATATATATATATATATATATATATATATATATATATATATATATATAATTTTCTTTTTCTTTTTCTTTTTTCCATGTATTAACCACACCAAACTAAGTCACAGATATACACTGTATGTATATATATATATATATATATATATATATATATATATATATATATATATATATATATATATATATATATATATATATATATATATGTCGTGAAATGTGTTATTTACACAGAAATATTCTTATATTAGTATAACATTATTTACATACCACACAGTGTCTGTAACACGGCAGTAAAACAGTTGAACAAACAAAACAGAAGTCATGGTCATGGACCCGCTAGCTGCGCAAGCTAGCTCTCCAATCAGCTAAACATATTAGCTAATGCTAACGACGCTAGCAGTACAACAGCATGTACAAATATGCATGAAAACACCCCTACAGACATCACACGGGACGCTTTAGTAAGTCAGAATAGTTTTAGTTATATTGTAAAACTTACAAACGTTGCTTGGAGTGATGAATGAAGAATACATACAAGTTGAAACGCTATGGATGGCGAGAAGACGGAAGAACATGTGTACTTCTGGTTAAAAGCTCAGTCTAAACAGAAGGACAATGCAGCACCTGCAGTGATCAAACTCGTCCAAAAGATGGCGCCGTAGCACAAACAGCAACACACACATTTAGTGTATTTGCTTGTTTTTTTTGTTTCTTTTAAACCTTCTGCATTATGGCTTTTAGCCAAGAAAATCTATAAATGATCTGCGCCGTTTTGTAGGCCGCAGGGTGAAGCGTAGGAAAAAGTTGCAGCCTATAGTTCGTAAATGACTGTATATTCAAGATCATACAGGTAAAATAAGAAAAAATAAAGTTCATATGATATTAAAATGATAAAAATGCCATGACATAATAAACATGTAGTTAAACAAAGAAGATGTGAAATGTTTACATTGATCATGAAATGAACAAACTATAATCATTTCTAAAAAAAAAACAAATACAAAAAAAAGGTCTAAGTCTAATTCATAGGTTCAATATAAGTGTTTGTTTGCTTGATTAAACCTAGACACTATTTATTTAAAACCTTCCATATTTCATCAGCTGCAGTGTTTATAAAGAAAAAAAGTATTTATTTTATTATTTTTCATTTTATTTTATTCCCTACTTTAGCATCGCACGATGAAAAGTCTCCCCAACCAAGTCTTTCAAGTTGGAGCCCGGTAACAAAGGACTAAAAAATAGAAATATGACTCAGCTTTGAGAGCGGAATCATACTTTTAAATAGTGTGTAAATACAACCCAAATAGCAGTGAAGTTGTCACGTTGTGTAAATGGTAAATAACAAGAGAATACAACAAAACCTTTTCAACTTATATTCAATTGAATGGACTGCAAAGACAAGATATTTCATGTTCACACTGAGAAACTTTGTTATTTTTTGCAAATATTAGCTCATTTGGGATTTGATGCCTGCAACATGTTTAAAAAAAGCTGGCACAAGTGGCAAAAAAGAGTGAGAAAGTTGAGGAATGCTCGTCAATCAAAAACTTATTTGGAACATCCCACAGGTGAACAGGCTAATTGGGAACAGGTGGGTGCCATGATTGGGTATAAAAGCGGCTTCCATGAAATGCTCAGTCATTCACAAACAAGGACGGGGCGAGGGTCACCACTTTGTCAACAAATGCCTGAGCAAATTGTTTAGGAACAACATTTCTCAAGCAGCTATTGCAAGGAATTTAGGGATTTCACCATCTACGCTCCGTAATATCATCAAAAGGTTCAGAGAATCGAGAGAAAATACTGCGCGTAAGCGGCAAGGCCGAAAACCAACATTGAATGCCCGTTATCTTTGATGCCTCAGGCAGTACTGCATCAAAAAGTGAAATCAGTGTGTAAAGGATATCACCACCTGTGCTCAGGAACACTTCAGAAAACCACTGTCAGTAACTACAGTTGGTCGCTACATCTGTAAGTGCAAGTTAAAACTCTACTATGCAAAGCCAAAGCCATTTATCAACAACACCCAGAAACGCCTCCAACTCCGCTGGGCCTGAGCTCAGCTAAGATGGACTGATGCAAAGTGGAAAAGTGTTCTGCGGTCTGATAAGTCCACATTTCAAATTGTTTTTGGAAACTGTGGACATCGTGTCCTCCGGACCAAAGAGGAAAATGTTCTAGGGTGAAAGTGTAAAAGGCAGCATGTGTGATGGTATGGGGGTGTATTAATGGCCAAGACATGGGTAACTTACACATCTGTGAAGGCACCATTAATGCTGAAAAGTGCATACAGCTTTTGGAGCGACATATGTTGTCATCCAAGCAACGTTATCATGGACGCCCCTGCTTATTTCAGTAAAACAATGCCAATGGCTTCATAGTAAAAGAGTGCGGGTACTAGACTGGCCTGCCTGTAGTCCAGACCTGTCTCCCATTGAAAATGTGAAGGCTAAAATATGAGTAGGGAGACTGTTGAACAACTTAAGCTGTACATCAAGCAAGAATGGGAAATAATTCCACTACAAAAATGTGTCTCCTCAGTTCCCAAACCTTTACTGAGTGTTGTTAAAAGGAAAGGCCATGTAACACACTGGTAAAAATGCCTTTTTTGCAATGTGTTGCTGCCATTAAATTCTAAGTTTCTGATTATTTACAAAAAACAACAAAGTTTCTCAGTGTGAACATGAAATATCTTGTCTTTGCAGTCTATTCAATTGAATATAAGTTGAAAAGGATTTGTTGTATTCTCTTTTTATTTACCATTTACACAACCTGACAACTTCACAGCTTTTTTTTTTTTTTTTGTAAAATGCCTCTGAGTCGGGGGAAGGAAGTGTTCTGTCCTGGATGTCGCTGATAAATCCTCCGAAGTTAACGGGACGTTCGCTGGGAAAACAACCTCGTCGTGATGTTCAAGCGAGCGTGTCGAGATGTCAGTTGACGATGTCGTCAGCGTAAAAAGCGGTCGTGTACGGGACGTTACTTTTTACCACATCCGGGCAGCTGGGTGCATAAAGCGGCTCGTTGGCAGACCGGCAGACGCCACAGTCTGCATTATTCATGTCACATGCAGCATTCTCTACAGCAGCGGTTTTCCAAGCCCGGCATTGTGAGCTCAGAGTCTCAAAGGAATGGATTGATTGTGTCCGTCAGACCCTGCTGGTAGAGTCCATGCCAGCGGGAGGATGTTCCCCCTGCTCTCCTCTGGTGGGACACACAAAGCCCACCCTTGTTGCCCGGCCAGAAAGACCCCGTTCAATCGGATTGACGCGTTTCTATGTTGGACCATTTTGGGTTCGGAGCCAGGACCGAATAGAAGCGCCATGTCTGTGTCGCATGACCCAGGATCCCTTCCAGCGCCCTCCCTGGATCTGATCCATGGACTCGGTTCATCAGGTCACAAACAGGGACTTGACAGAGGACTACTTTTCTCTCTCTGAATTATGCTTGACCCGCATCCTGCCTGCAGGGTTACTCCGTTCGCCAATTATCTCACTATACGGTGGAACTTCCAAAGTTCACCGGCGTCTCTTCTCCTAAGACTTCCAGGGAAGTCATTTGTTCATTGCTCGTATTCCTTAACGTGACTCCATCCCCAAGGTGGTGGTCAACCAGCTCGAGAACTATCTGAGTACAAAAGAGGCTTGCAGTGGTGGTCACTTGTAAAGAACATCATGTCATGGCTGGTCCGTCAGACCCTGCTGATGTAGTCCATGCCAGCGGGAGAATGTTCCCCCTGCTCTCCTCTGGTGGGACGCACAAAGCCTACCCTTGTTGCCCGGCCAGAAAGACCCCGTTCAATCGGATCGACGCGTTTCTATGTTGGACCATTTTGGGTTCGGAGCCAGGACCAAATAGAAGCGCCATGTCTGTGTCGCATGACCCAGGATCCCTTCCAGCGCCCTCCCTGGATCTGATCCATGGACTCGGTTCATCAGGTCACAAACAGGGACTTGACAGAGGACTACTTTTCTCTCTCTGAATTATGCTTGACCCGCATCCTGCCTGCAGGGTTACTCCGTTCGCCAATGATCTCACTGTGCGGTGGAACTTCCAAAGTTCACCGGCGTCTCTTCTCCTAAGACTTCCAGGGAAGTCATTTGTTCATTGCTCGTATTCCTTAACGTGACTCCATCCCCAAGGTGGTGATCAACCAGCTCGAGAACTATATGAGTACAAAAGAGGCTTGCAGTGGTGGTCACTTGTAAAGAACATCATGTCATGGCTGGTCCGTCAGACCCTGCTGATGTAGTCCATGCCAGCGGGAGGATGTTCCCCCTGCTCTCCTCTGGTGGGACGCACAAAGCCTACCCTTGTTGCCCGGCCAGAAAGACCCCGTTCAATCGGATCGACGCGTTTCTATGTTGGACCATTTTGGGTTCGGAGCCAGGACCGAATAGAAGCGCCATGTCTGTGTCGCATGACCCAGGATGCCTTCCAGCGCCCTCCCTGGATCTGATCCATGGACTCGGTTCATCAGGTCACAAACAGGGACTTGACAGAGGACTACTTTTCTCTCTCTGAATTATGCTTGACCCGCATCCTGCCTGCAGGGTTACTCCGTTCGCCAATTATCTCACTATGCGGTGGAACTTCCAAAGTTGGCCGGCATCTCTTCTCTTAAGACTTCCAAGGAAGTCATTTGTTTATTGCTCGTATTCCGTCACGTGACTCCATCCCCAAGGTGGTGGTCAACCAGCTCGAGAACTATCTGAGTACAAAAGAGGCTTGCAGTGGTGGTCACTTGTAAAGAACATCATGTCATGGCTGGTCCGTCAGACCCTGCTGATGTAGTCCATGCCTGCGGGAGGATGTTCCCCCTGCTCTCCCTTGGTGGGACGCACAAAGTCCCACCTTGTCGCTCGGCCAGAAAGACCCCGTTCAATCGGATCGACACGTTTCTATGTTGGACCCTTTTGGGTTCTGAGCCAGGACCGAATAGAAGCGCCATGTCTGTGTCGCTTGACCCAGGATCCCTTCCAGCTCCCTCCCTAGATCTGATCCATGAACTCGGTTCATCAGGTCACAAACACGGACTTGACAGAGGACTACTTTTCTACCGCATGCTGCCTGCAGGGTTACTCCGTTAGCCAATCATCTCACTATGCGGTGGAACTTCCAAAGTTGGCCGGCGTCTCTTCTCCTAAGACTTCCAAGGAAGTCATTTGTTTATTGCTCGTATTCCGTCACGTGACTCCATCCCCAAGGTGGTGGTCAACCAGCTATTACTATAGTGTGTGTATAAGGACCCCAAAATGACACCTATTAGGAGACATAATCCGGCTTTTTGTCTGGCAATATTATGCAAAACCAACTTTTCTTACCTATCGGTACCTGCTGATGTGTATTTGGGATCTGCATAAGTCCCCAAAATGTGCGCGCGTCCGCGATTGTAGTCAATAAGCTCCTTCTTTTTCTCTAATCCTTTTGTTGTGGGGCATCCGTTCATTCTAACTTATATCCGTCAGTAGAAAAACTAGCGGTACAACAAAGACGACGGGGAGAAGACGCTGTTGAAGTGGAGGCACGTAAACAAGACCGCCCCCAAAACGCCGCATCAGAAAGCGGCTTGGAGATGATCTGTAAAACATTTTGAGCAAAGAACCACCATGACATGTTACGTAGACCACAAGGAAGTCTTTTAAATTTAGATAACAATCATAATATGACCTCTTTAATGCGCCTTTTGTATGAAAATAGACCTACTGCCATTGGGCGCCTTATATTCCGGTGCGCCCTATGGTCCGAAAAATACGGTATAGAGATCTATTCCATTGCATAGTTGGATTTTTTGCAGGAAAATTTACAGTGGTGGTCAAAAGTTTACGTACACTTGTAAAGAACATCATGTCATGGCTGTCTTGTGTTTCCAATCATTTCTACAACTCTTATTTTTTTGTGATAGAGTGATTGGAGCACATACCATATTTTTCGGAGTATAAGTCGCACCGGAGTATAAGTCACACCTGCCAAAAATGCATAATAAAGAAGGAAAAAAACATATATAAGTCGCACTGGAGCCCGGCCAAACTATGAAAAAAACTGCGACTTATAGTCTGAAAAATACAGTACTTGTTGGTTACAAAAAACATTCATGAAGTTTGCTTCTTTTATGAATTTATTATGGCTCTACTGAAAATGTGAGGGTCAAAAGTATACATACAGCAATGTTAATATTTGCTTACATGTCCCTTGGCAAGTTTACCTGCAATAAGGCGCTTTTGGTAGCCATCCACAAGCTTCTGCTTGACCACTTGACCACAAAATTGGTGCAGTTCAGCTAAATGTGTTGCTTTTCTGACATGGACTTGTTTCTTTAGCATTTTCCACATGTTTAAGTCAGGACTTTGGGAAGGCCATTCTAAAACCTTAATTCTAGCCTGATTTAGTCATTCCTTTACCACTTTTGACGTGTGTTTGGGGTCATGGTCATACTTGCCAACCCTCCCGATTTTCCCGGGAGACTCCCGAATTTCAGTGCCCTTCCCAAAAATCTCCCGGGGCAACCATTCTCCCGAATTTCTCCAGATTTCTACCCGAACAACAATATTGGTCGCGTGCCATAAAGGCACTGCCTTTAGCGTCGTCTACAACCTGAAAAGGAGACTATTATATATGTCTCCGTTATCCATAGGTTTATCTAAAACCCATAAAGTAGGCAGGCACGGAGCTATTTCTCAGCGTGTGTTTGTACCAGCCGGCACGTTAACACACTGACACACAACATCCGGGTTCCCATCATGCATTGCTTCAAAACTACGGCAAGTAGTAATGTCCAAAAACGTAACAGAGACGAAGTAGAAGAACGAAGAAGAGACATGGCGACGACGAGTAAGAAGAAGAAGTACGCTTGCAAGTTCCAAAATGATTGGAAAAAATCATTTCAGTTCATCCAGGACAGCTGGAAGGGGAAGTGGTATGTTGCCTGCACATTTTGTAGATCAGACTTCTCCATTGAACACGGTGGCCGAACGGATATACTCATTCATGAACGGATTATTTATATATATATATATATATATATATATATATATATATATATATATATATATATATATATATATATATATATATATATATATATATATATATATAAGAAATACTTGAAAATATATACACCCCCCCACATCTCCCGAATTTGGAGGTCTCAAGGTTGGCAAGTATGGTCATTGTTCTGTTGGAACACCCAACTGCGCCCAAGACCCAACCTCCAGGCTGATGACTTTAGCTTGTCCTGAAGAATTTGGAGCTAATCCTTCTTTTTCATTGTCCCATTTAAAGCACCAGTTCCATTGGCAGCAAAACAGGCCCAGAGCATAATACTACCACCACCATGCTTGGCGGTAGGAATGGTGTTCCTGGGATTAAAGGCCTCACCTTTTCCCCTCCAAACATATTGCTGGGTATTGTGGCCAAACAGCTTTGATTGATTGAGACTTGTATTAGTAGATTGCACAGTACAGTACATATTCCGTACAATTGACCACTAAATGGTAACACCCCAATAAGTTTTTTAACTTGTATAAATCGGGGTCCACATTAATCAATTCATGGTAATTCATGCTTTAATTTTTGTTTCATCTGACATCACATGGACAAAGACAAGACCTTCTGGAGGAAAGTTCTGTGGTCAGATGAAACAAAAATGGAGATGCTTGGCCACAATACCCAGCAATATGTTTGGAGGAGAAAAGGTGAGGTCTTTAATCCCAGGAACACCATTCCTACCGTCAAGCATGGTGGTGGTAGTGTTATGCTCTGGCCCTGTTTTGCTGCCAATGGAACTGCTGCTTTAAATGGGACAATGAAAAAGGAGGACTAGCTCCAAATTCTTCAGGACAAGCTAAAATCATCAGCCCGGAGGTTGGGTCTTGGGCACAGTTGGGTGTTCCAACAGGACAATGACCATACTTGCCAACCTTGAGACCTCCAAATTTGTGAGATGGGGGGGGGGGGGGGGTGTATATATTTTCAAGTATTTCTTATATATATATACATACAAACCCCGTTTCCATATGAGTTGGGAAATTAAGTTAGATGTAAATATAAACGGAATACAATGATTTGAAAATCATTTTCAAGCCATATTCAGTTGAATATGCTACAAAGACAACATATTTGATGTTCAAACTGATAAACATTTTTGCAAATAATCATTAACTTTAGAATTTGATGCCAGCAACACGTGACAAAGAAGTTGGGAAAGGTGGCAATAAATACTGATAAAGTTGAGGAATGCTCATCAAACACTTATTTGGAACATCCCACAGGTGTGCAGGCTAATTGGGAACAGGTGGGTGCCATGATTGGGTATAAAAACAGCTTCCCAAAAAATGCTCAGTCCTTCACAAGAAAGGATGGGGCGAGGTACACCCCTTTGTCCACAACTGCGTGAGCAAATAGTCAAACAGTTTAAGAACAACGTTTCTCAAAGTGCAATTGCAAGAAATTTAGGGATTTCAACATCTACGGTCCATAATATCATCAAAAGGTTCAGAGAATCTGGAGAAATCACTCCACGTAAGCGGCATGGCCGGAAACCAACATTGAATGACCGTGACCTTCCATCCCTCAGACGGCACTGTATCAAAAACCGACATCAATCTCTAAAGGATATCACCACATGGGCTCAGAAACACTTCAGAAAACCACTGTCACTAAATACAGTTGGTCGCTACATCTGTAAGTGCAAGTTAAAGCTCTACTATGCAAAGCCAAAGCCATTTATCAACAACACCCAGAAACGCCGCCGGCTTCTCTGGGCCCGAGATCATCTAAGATGGACTCATGCAAAGTGGAAAAGTGTTCTGTGGTCTGACGAGTCCACATTTCAAATTGTTTTTGGAAATATTCAACATCGTGTCATCCGGACCAAAGGGGAAGCGAACCATCCAGACTGTTATCGACGCAAAGTTCAAAAGCCAGCATATGTGATGGTATGAGGGTGCATTAGTGCCCAAGACATGGGTAACTTACACATCTGTGAAGGCACTATTAATGCTGAAAGGTACATACAGCTTTTGGAACAACATATGCTGCCATCTAAGCGTCGTCTTTTTCATGGACGCCCCTGCTTATTTCAGCAAGACAATGCCAAGCCACATTCAGCACGTGTTACAACAGCGTGGCTTCGTAAAAAAAGAGTGCGGGTACTTTCCTGGCCCGCCTGCAGTCCAGACCTGTCTCCCATCGAAAATGTGTGGCGCATTATGAAGCGTAAAATACGACAGCGGAGACCCCGGACTGTTGAACGACTGAAGCTCTACATAAAACAAGAATGGGAAAGAATTCCACTTTCAAAGCTTCAACAATTAGTTCCTCAGTTCCCAATCGTTTATTAAGTGTTGTTAAAAGGAAAGGCCATGTAACACAGTGGTGAACATGCCCTTTCCCAACTACTTTGGCACGTGTTGCAGCCATGAAATTCTAAGTTAATTATAATTTGCAAAAAAAAAAATAAAGTTTATGAGTTTGAACATCAAATATGTTGTCTTTGTAGCATATTCAACTGAATATGGGTTGAAAATGATTTGCAAATCATTTTTTTCCATTTATATTTACATCTAAGACAATTTCCCAACTCATATGGAAACGGGGTTCGTATATAAATTACCGGTTCATGAATGAGTATATCTGTTCGGCCACCGTGTTCAATGGAGAAGTGTGATGTACAAAATGTGCAGGCAACATACCACTTCCCCTTCCAGCTGTCTTGGATGAACTGAAATGATTTTTTCCAATCATTTTGGAACTTGCAAGCGTACTTCTTCTTCTTACTCGTCGTCGCCATGTCTCTTCTTCGTTCTTCTGCTTCGTCTCTGTAACGTTTTTGGACATTACTACTTGCCGTAGTTTTGAAGCAATGCATGATGGGAACCCGGATGTTGTGTGTCAGTGTATTAACATGCCGGCTGGTATAAACACACGCTGATAAATAGCTCCGTGCTTGCCTACTTTATGGGTTATAGATAAACCTATGGATAACGGAGACATATATATAATAGTCTCCTTTTCAGGTTGTAGAGGACGCTAAAGGCAGTGCCTTTATGGCACGCGACCAATATTGTTGTCCGGCTGGAAATCGGGAGAAATTCGGGAGAATGGTTGCCCCGGGAGATTTTCGGGAAGGGCACTGAAATTCGGGAGTCTCCCGGGAAAATCGGGAGGGTTGGCAAGTATGACCATGACCCCAAACACACCTCAAAAGTAGTAAAGGAATGGCTAAATCAGGCTAGAATGAAGGTTTTAGAATGGCCTTCCCAAAGTCCTGACTTAAAAGTGTGGACAATGCTGAAGAAACAAGTCCATGTCAGAAAAAGAACACATTTAGCTGAACTGCACCAAATTTGTGGTCAAAAATCCAAGCAGAAGCTTGTGGATGGCTACCAAAAGCGCCTTATTGCAGGTAAACTTGCCAAGGGACATGTAAGCAAATATTAACATTGCTGTATGTATACTTTTGACCCAGCACATTTGCTCACATTTTCAAGACAGCCATGATATTATGTTCTTTACAAGTGTACGTAAACTTTTGACCACGACTGTAAATCTTCCTGCAAAAAATCCAACTATGCAATGTAATATATCCCTAAACCGTATTTTTCGGACCATAGGGCGCATCAGTAGGTCTATCATCATACAAAAGGCTCGCCAGACTATAAGGCGCATTAAAGGAGTCATATTATGATTGTTATCTAAACTTAAAAGACTTCCTTGTGGTCTACATAACATGTCATGGTGGTTCTTTGCTCAAAATGTTTTACAGATCATCTCAAGCCGCTTTCTGATGCTGCGTTTTGGGGACGGTCTTGTTTACGTGCCTCCACTTCAACACCGTCTTCTCCCCGTCATTTTTGTTACACCGCTAGTTTTTCTACCGACAGATAAAAATTAGAATGAACGAATGCCCCACAACAAGAGGATTAGAGAAAAAGAAGGAGCTTACTGACTACAATGGCGGACGCGCACACATTTTGGGGACTTATGCAGATCCCAAATACACATCAGCAGGTACCGATAGGGAAGAAAAGTTGTTTTTGCAAAATTTTGCCTGACAAAAAGACAGATTATGTCTCCTAATAGGTGTCATTTTGGGGTCCTTATACATACACCTTAATAATACCTTAATGAAGCACAGTACGTCTGACTATGGTAGTCGTAATGCTCCGACAATCCATCAAGCGGTGTGGCTTCGTAGTTTACCAAAGTCCCACTAAAACATTTAAATGGATTTTTGAGCGTGTGTGTAATGTTCTATATTCTAATTGGAATATTAAAAGTTTTGGCGTTGTTTACTGGCGTCATCTTGCAGTCTATACATATCTCTTATGTGTGACTGCCATCTACTGGTCACACTTATCATTACAGCATGAACCAAATAAAATAGCTTTGAAGTCGGTAAGCACATCCAGAAATATTACATGCATTAGGCACAACGTTGTGTATGTGCTGAAAGATTCATTTATGATTGTTTATCAACATATAACTATAGATGTCAACATTGTGTATGTGCTGAAAGTTTAATTCATGATTGTTTATCAAAATATAACTATGGATGTCAACATTGTGTATGTGCTGAAAGATTCATTTATGATTGTTTATCAAAATATAACTGTAGATGTCAACATTGTGTATGTGCTGATTTTCATTTATGATTATTTAACAAAATAAAACTATAGATGTCAACATTGTGTATGTGCTGAAAAAAGATTAATTAATGATTGTTTATCAAAATATAACTATAGATGTCAACATTGTGATGTGCTGAAATATTAATTTATGATTATTTATCAAAATATAACTATAGATGTCAACATTGTGTATGTGCTGAAAGATTCATTTATGATTGTTTATCAAAATATAACAATAGATGTCAACATTGTGTATGTGCTGAAAGATTCATTTATGATTGTTTATCAAAATATAACTCTAGATGTCAACATTGTGTATGTGCTGAAGGATTAATTTATGATTGTTTATCAAAATATAACTATAGATGTCAACATTGTGTATGTGCTGAAGGATTAATTTATGATTGTTTATCAAAATATAACTATAGATGTCAACATTGTGTATGTGCTGAAAGATTAATTTATGATTGTCTATCAAAATATAACAATAGATGTCAACATTGTGTACGTGCTGAACGATTCATTAATGATTATTTATCAAAATATAACTCTAGATGTCAACATTGTGATGTGCTGAAATATTAATTTATGATTATTTATCAAAATATAACTATAGATGTCAACATTGTGTACGTGCTGAAAGATTTGTTTGTGTTTTTATCAACATATAACTATACATTTCAACATTGTGTATGTGCTGAAAGATTCATTAATGATTATTTATCAAAATATAACTCTAGATGACAACATTGTGTACGTGCTGAAAGATTCATTTATGATTGTTTATCAAAATATAAATATAGATGTCAACATTGTGTATGTGCTGAAAAATAAATGTATGATTGTTTATCAAAATATAACTATAAATGTCATCATTGTGTATGTGCTGAAAAATGTATTTATGATTGTTTATAAAATATAACTATAGATGTCAACATTGTGCATGTGCTGAAAGATTCATTTGTGATTGTTGTTTTTGGTAAAAACTTAACTCTTTTAGGTTTTGCTGACATTTGATTTATTTTATTTCCCCGAGTTGGTGCTTTTCAAAACATGTGTTAAAGAAATACGAATAACATTAAGATACTACTTAAACTGGAATGAAAAACCGTTTAAAGTATATCAAACAAACCTTTAACGAAGCGACGACTACAAACTTGTGCATTCTTTGACTCCCTTGGACTGGAGTGTGAGCTAAGTTTTTTGTCGATGTTTCGTAAAATATCGCACTCTTTTGCCCTTTTTGATTAACCCTCGAGTAACTCTGAAAAAACATTTATTCTTTTCGCGATTTGAACGGTTCATACAGCCGAAAATAACACAAGCAAAGGGCAGTTTTGTCTTTGAGAAAGGCTAAATGGAGCCCAGTACCCATTGAGAACAGAGCTAGTTTGACCACCACACATATTCATTGAGCCGGACGTGACGTCAGGAACATCCCAGCAACACAAAGGCATGTTTTTAAGCACTGGAGCATTTAAGCTTCAAGTATAAAACATCTTGTCAGCCACTGTAAAATTAAACTAAATCAATCTAAAATAAAGTGAATCACTTCAATTCCCACAATGTTGGTGGTTTTCAACTTTTGTTTTCAAATTTGAGCACTTTTTGGGCCGTTCAACTTCTGGAAGTTCCACCATGCCACCATATGCGTCGATGTGTTAGTAAAATGTTAGTACGTAAGGAACGGTTTTGACGGTTTTACCATGGAAATCTTGGAGAGGCTCTCACCCTAAAGGACAGAGCGGGATTGGAAGAGTGGAAGAAGCAAAGTTAGAACTGGGAACGGATCCCGAGAAGACATTATATTTTCTTAATCAAACAGATTGCAAAGCAGAAGAGCCTGAAGTCATGAGCTAAATATTTTTGACATTGCAATGAACAAGCTTCTAAATATGAGCATGCAACACTTCAAACTCCAATAGACTAAGGTTGCGTGAAAACTTCTCCAAGCTTGGGAATCTCTCTCTAATTACTTTCTAGCACCATATGTTACATTTAGTATTTACAGCTTTATTTTATTAGTTCCAATTGTTGCGTATTTGCAGGTCGACTTCCACCGCAGTGCACGAGTCGTGCTTGTTTGGGATCTCTGCTGGGTGAAATACTGGAATCCGTCATTCTAGCTTTGTTTCAGTGTACAGTGACTACAGAACAACCTGGTCATTATGAATACATCTCATGGTCTCTTAGGTTTCTTTGTGTCAATTACTTTCTACCACTATATGTTACATTTAGTATTTACAGCTTTATTTCATAAGTTCCAAATGTTGCGTATTTGCAGGTCGACTTCCACCGCAGTGCACGAGTCGTGCTTGTTTGGGATCTCTGCTGGGTGGACTACTGGAATCCGTCATTCTAGCTTTGTTTCAGTGTACAGTGACTACAAAACCACCTGGACATTATGAATACATCTTATGGTCTCTTAGATCTTTTTGTCATTACTTTCTACCACCGTATGTTACATTTAGTATTTACAGCTTTATTTTATAAGTTCCAAATGTTGCGTAATTGCAGGTCGACTTCCACCGGAGTGCACGAGTCGTGCTTGTTTGGGATCTCTGCTGGGTGGACTACTGGAATCCGTTGTTCTAGCTTTGTTTCAGTGTACAGTGACTACAAAACAACCTGGACATTAGGAATACATCTCATGGTCTCTTAAGATATTTTTGTCATTACTTTCTACCACTGTATGTTACATTTAGTATTTACAGCTTTATTTCATAAGTTCCAAATGTTGCTTAGTCACGGGTCGACTTCCACCGCAGTGCACGAGTCAAGCTTGTTTGGGATCTCTGCTGGGTGAACTACTGGAATCCGTCATTCTAGCTTTGTTGCAGTGTACAGTGACTACAAAACAACCTGGATATTATGAATACATCTTATGGTCTCTTAAGATCTTTTTGTCAATTACTTTCTACCACCATATGTTACATTTAGTATTTACAGCTTTATCTCATAAGTTCCAAATGTTGCTTAGTTACGGGTCGATTTCCACCGCAGTGCACAAGTCGTGCTTGTTTGGGATCTCTGCTGGGTGAACTACTGGAATCCGTCATTCTAGCTTTGTTTCAGTGTACAGTGACTACAAAACAACCTGATCATTATGAATATATCTTATGGTCTCTTAAGATCTTTTTGTCAATTACTTTCTAGCACCATATGTTACATTTAGTATTTACAGCTTTATCTCATAAGTTCCAAATGTTGCTTAGTTACGGGTCGATTTCCACCGCAGTGCACAAGTCGTGCTTGTTTGGGATCTCTGCTGGGTGAACTACTGGAATCCGTCATTCTAGCTTTGTTTCAGTGTACAGTGACTACAAAACAACCTGATCATTATGAATATATCTCATGGTCTCTTAAGATCTTTTTGTCAATTACTTTCTAGCACCATATGTTACATTTAGTATTTACAGCTTTATTTCATAAGTTCCAAATGTTCCGTATTTGCAGGTCGACTTCCACTGCAGTGCACAAGTCGTGCTTGTTTGGGATCTCTGCTTGGTGAACTACTGGAATCTGTCATTCTAGCTTTGTTTCAGTGTACAGTGACTACAAAACAACTTGGACATTATGAATACATCTCATGGTCTCTTAAGATCTTTTTGTCAATTACTTTCTAGCACCATATGTTACATTTAGTATTTACAGCTTTATTTTATAAGTTCCAAATGTTGCGTATTTGCAGGTCGACTTCCACCGCAGTGCACGAGTCGTGCTTGTTTGGGATCTCTGCTGGGTTAACTACTGGAATCCGTCATTCTAGCTTTGTTTCAGTGTACAGTGACTACAAAACTATCTGGACATTATGAATACATCTCATGGTCTCTTAAGATCTTTTTGTCAATTACTTTCTAATAACATATTCTACATTTAGTATTTACGGCTTTATTTTATAAGTTCCAAATGTTGCAAATTTGCAGGTCGACTTCCACCGCAGTGCACGACTCGTGCTTGTTTGGGATCTCTGCTTGGTGAACTACTGGAATCCGTCATTCTAGCTTTGTTTCAGTGTACAGTGCTACAAAACAACCTGGACATTATGAATACATCTCATGGTCTCTTAAGAAATTTTTGTCAATTACTTACTAGCACCATATGTTACATTTAGTATTTACAGCTTTATTTCATAAGTTCCAAATGTTGCTTAGTTACGGGTCGACTTCCACCGCAGTGCACGAGTCGTGCTTGTTTGGAATCTCTGCTGGGTGAACTAATGGAATCCGTCATTCTAGCTTTGTTTTAGTGTACAGTGACTACAAAACAACCTGGACATTATGAATACATCTCATGGTCTCTTAAGATCTTTTTGTCATTACTTTCTACCACCGTATGTTACATTTAGTATTTACAGCTTTATTTTATAAGTTCCAAATGTTGCGTATTTGCAGGTCGACTTGCATGGCAGTGCACGAGTCGTGCTTGTTTGGGATCTCTGCTGGGTTAACTACTGGAATCCGTCATTCTAGCTTTGTTGCAGTGTACAGTGACTACAAAACAACCTGGACATTGGGAATACATCTCATGGTCTCTTAAGATCTTTTTGTCAAATACTTTCTACCACCATATGTTACATTTAGTATTTACAGCTTTATTTCATAAGTTCCAAATGTTGCGTATTTGCAGGTCGACTTCCACCGCAGTGCACGAGTCGTGCTTGTTTGGGATCTCTGCTGGGTGGACTACTGGTCTCTTAAGATCTTTTTGTCTTTCAGGGATAATGGAAACTAGTTTTGGGCAAGACATAGGGCGCTAAAATGCTTTTGAGGAAATGATCAAAGAAGTCATTTTCAGAAAAGGAAATACACTTTTGGCGGCATTCCTACCTTTTCTGTTGACTGCGAGGTGCCGAAGAAGATGGGGATGAAGGCGAGCCAGATGATGCAGGTGGTGTACATGGTAAAACCAATGGGTTTGGCCTCATTGAAGGTCTCTGGTACCCCTCTGGTTTTTATGGCGTAGACCGTACAGGTGACCATTAGCAGCATGCTATAGCCCAGCAGGCAGATGAGGGAGAGGTCAGAGATGTCGCACTTGAGCACGCCACGGGCCATGGACGGATTAGAGGTCCTCTGATCCTCGTAATCGATGATGGCCTTGGAGGGATCCAAGCCAAACCAGATGCACACGCCCAGCAGCTGCACCGAGGCCAAGGTGAACGTGATGATGAGCTGCGACGCCGGGGAGATGAACCGGGGCGCACTCAAAGACATGGTGCCTTGGTCGAAGATGCGGTAAATGCGGTTGGTCTTGGTGAGCAGGGCAGCGTAGCTGATGCTCATACCCAAGCCCAGAAAGATCCGCCTCAGGGAGCAGATCCCCACATCAGGGGTGGAGATCATCAGGAAGGTGGTGGCGTAGCAGAGAAAGATCCCCGTCAGCAGCACGTAGCTGAGCTCCCGCCCCGACGCCTTCACGATGGGGGTGTCGTTGTAGCGAACGAAGGTGACCACCACGAAGAGAGTGGCCATGATGCCGACCACCGCGATGAGCACAGGGATCACCGCCCACGGAGAGCTCCACTCCAGCTTCACGATGGGGATGGGAACGCAGCCCGTGTGGTTCTGGTTGGGCCGCAGGTCGAAGCGGCACATCTTGCAGGTGAACGTGTCCGCCTGGTACTGATAGCCGTCGCAGCGCTCGCAGTGCCAGCAGCAAGGGATGCCCTTGACCGTCTTCTTGCGCTCGCCGGCCCGACATGGCTGGCTGCAGATCGACGAAGGGATCTGGCGGACTATGCCGGGCCACTGCATCGAGCGAACCTTGAAGGCGGAGGGATGGAAAAGAGACATAATCAACAAAGAGACATAACAGATTTGTTGTCTTGAGCCTTCATTGGCCTGAATACACATTGAGCATTATACTTTTGTTATGTTTATGTTTTACAAACATTAATGAAGGAATAAGCATAAAGAAGTACAAAGCCCAAAAGCAGTGAAGTTGTCACGTTGTGTAAATGGTAAACAAAAAGAGAATACAACAAATCCTTTTCAACTTATATTTAATTGAATAGACTGCAAAGACAAGATACTTAACGTTCAAACTAGTAAACTTTGTTATTTTTTGCAAATATTAGCTCATTTGGAATTTGATGCCTGCAACATGTTCCAAAAAATCTGGCACAAGTGGCAAAAAAAGATTGAGAAAGTTGAGGAATGCTCATCAAACACTTCCTATAGGTGAACAGGCTAATTGGGAACAGGTGGGTGCCATGATTGGGTATAAAAGCAGCTTCCATGAAATACTCAGTCGTTCACAAACAAGGACGGGGCGAGGGTCACCACTTTGTCAACAAATGCCTGAGCAAGTTGTTGAAGAACAACATTTCTCAACAAGGAATTTAGGGATTTCACCATCTACGCTCTGTAATATCATCAAAAGGTTCAGAGAATCTGGAGAAATCACTGCAAGTATCATTGAATGCCTGTGACCTTGGATCCATAGGCGATTTTGGAACAAAAAGCGACATCAGTGTGTAAAGGATATCACCACATTGGCTCAGGAACACTTCAGAAATACACTGTCAATAACTACAGTTGGTCGCTACATCTGTAAGTGCAAGTTAAAACGCTACTATGCAAAGCAAAATCCATTAATCAACAACACCCAGAAATGCCGCCGGCTTTGCTAGGCCCGAGCTCATCTAAGATGGACTGATACAAAGTGGAAAAGTGTTCTGTGGTCTGACGAGTCCACATTTCAAATTGTTTTGGAAAAATGTGGACGTCGTGTCCTCCGGACCAAAGAGGAAAATAACCATCTGGATTGGTCTAGGCACAAAGTGTAAAAGGCAGCATGTGTGATGGTATGGGGGTGTATTAGTGCCCAAGACATGGGTAACTTACACATCTGTGAAGGCACCATTAATGTTGAAAGGTACATACAGGTTTTGGAGGCATCCAAGCAACATTATCATGGACGCCCTTGCTTATTTCAGCAAGACGATGCCAAGCCAGGTGTTACAACAGCATGGCTTCGTAGTAAAAGAGTGTGGGTACTAGACTGGCCTGCCTGTAGTCCAGACATTGAAAATGTGTGAAGGCTAAAATATGAGAAGGGAGACTGTTGAACAACTTAAGCTGTACATCAAGCAAGAATGGGAAAGAATTCCACTTCAAAAATGTGTCTCCTCAGTTCCCAAACTTTACTAAGTGTTGTTAAAAGGAAAGGCCATGTAACACACTGGTAAAAATGCCTTTTTTTGCAATGTGTTGCTGCCATTCAAATCTAAATTCATGATTATTTGCTGAAAAACAACAAAGTTTCTCAGTGTGAACATGAAATATCTTGTCTTTGCAGTCTATTCAATTGAATATAAGTTGAAAAGGATTTGTTGTATTCTCTTTTTATTTACCATTTACACAACGTGACAACTTCACTGCTTTTGGGTTTTTGTAAAACTAAGGAAGGAAAATAATTCAAAAGAAGGAGCATCAGTCCTCAACAACAAAACTGGAGCTTCTGCTTCTTTATCCGCTAACTATCTGCACACGCTGGGTGAGAGTAGCGAGGGCAGAATAATGAATTTAAGGACAGTGCGGTGTGAAAGTCGATGTGTTTACTTTGTCATTAGAGTATAATCTGCGGGGACACTTTCTGGCCAAACATCCACATTTCTGGGGCCCTTGAAACTGCCCCCCCCCCCCCCCCCCCCACAGTTAAATAGCCCCGCTGCACGTCCTTCAACCCAGCGTCTTCAGGCCTGCTTCCTTTAATGATTTCCTTTTTCTGGCTCCAGACTGGCACGCTGGCCTCTAAAAAAAAAAAAGGTGCTTAATTAAAAAGACAAAACGGCGCACTAATTCAATTAAAGTTGGCTTCGGCGCTCAGAAGTGGTGCGCTCCATCACTTGAAGGAAGTCGTTTGAAAAGAAGGACAAAAGCCGTTTCATGTCTTCAACTTTAATCTCCTTTGTCCGCCCGAGGCCTCGTCTTCATATTGTCAAAACCTCATTTGTTTTATGTAATTTACGGCTCTGAGGCCGTCACTTCGTCTCAGCCCGCGCCCACAGTATTGTTTTTGGGAGCCGCCGGGAGGGACGCTATTACATTTTGTCAGTCCGTAAGCTCTCTTGGCTTTTCTTTTTCATCACACGCTGCCCAGTAAATCATTCAAAGGGGCCCCTGGGTGTTTGCAGGCGGACGACGGCGCCAATCAGGCGTCGCTGATGAGGAGTCGGACGAGGAATCCACAGAAGTCATTGAAACTTCTGCAGGACACGCCACGCAAGAGGAGGAGTGGGCGGATCGATGTGCGATGCAGTCTGCTGCTGACGGAAAGCGCCACAAGACACATTTAAAGACGTTCAACACGGCCTCGATTTGGCAGATTTCGTGTGTCAGGTAAACAGTGACCACATGGATATCCTTCCTGCTGCAAAAAGCACTCGGGTGTTGTTGACTTTGGACTGACTGGCGAGAACACCAAGGCTGCGGAACAGAGACACGCATGCATCCACAAAAAATATACGCCACACACACATACCTTAACGCCCCCATCCAACGCCCTTGACGCGAATCCCTTAGGGGCTGAAGAGCTGCAGCCTGCCACCATAGCCCCCACTCCCTCCCCTCTGTTGCAATTATTGAGATGTATGTTGTAATATGTATATGTGCTTTGCTATGGTTTTTTTTTTCCCACTCCAGACTGGGCCCCCTTAGGAGACCAGTCTGGATTGTATTTTTGGACTCATCCTCCCCCAGCATTTACCCTTTTCCCATCTTTTACGGGGCGCCTTGTGTTGACCAATCAGCGTTCCTGTTCTGTAACCCTGTACGGCTGGGCAGCACCTGAAGAGCTGCAGCCTGCCACCATAGCCCCCACTCCCTCCCCTCTGTTGCAAGTCTCGAGATGTATGTTGTAATATGTATATGTGCTTTGCGAAGGAGGTTTTTTTCCCCACTCAAGATTGGGCCCCCTTAGGAGACCAGTCTGGATTGTATTTTTTTTACTCATCCTCCCCCAGCGTTTTACCTTTTCCCGTCTTTTACAGGGCGCCTTGTGGAGAGCTGCAGCCTGCCACCGTAGCCTTGTGGCGACTAATCAGAATTCCTGTTCTGTAACCCTGTACGGCTGGGCAGCGCCTGAAGAGCTGCAGCCTGCCACCGTAGCCCTCACTCCCCACCTACCTACCTTTAAGTTAGCTTATTTGAACAGACTAAATGCTATTTTTCATATGTGCTGCCCAGGTAATTACAAAGTTGTCTTACATAGACCTACTTTATACAATACAAGGTCGCTGATTAATCCATGCTCTGATGTCGTGGCGCCGGACTCGCGAGTGTAATGTGATCAAATGTGCAAGTTTTTGTTTTAAACACCTGACTTGTTTTTTTTATTTTGTATTTTTTTTAATAGGTCTTCAGTTGATGTAAACAGTACACTTCAAGTGCGTAGCAGATACATAAATAAATAGGTTTACATTTCCTGACCAAAAAGGTAAAGGCTGAAACTAAAAGCTTATTATGTCGACCCTTTCCACATTCACTTTGCACATGTCAAATAGGGAAAAGAAAATATAAACAAATCGATCTTGGGATAAAGAAACACAAGAAAGGACTCTAGAGTCTCGGTCAAAATCATAGTACTTGATTACATTAATTGTTAGGCATGTAAATACATGCATTTACCAATATAAACATATGTATGTATACGTATATGTGTATATATATATATATATATATATATATATATATATATATATATATATATATATATATATATATATATATATATATATCCATCCATGTATATATATATATATATATATATATCCATCCATATATATATATATATATATATATATATATATATATATATATATATATATATCCATCCATATATATATATATATATATATATATATATATATATATATATATATATCCATCCATATATATATATATATATATATATATATATATATATATATATATATATATATATATATATATATATATATATATATATATATATATATAATATCCATCCATCCCATCCATTTTCTACCGCTTATCCCTTTCAGGGTCGCGGGATATATATATATATATATATATATATATATATATATATATATATATATATATATATATATATATATATATATATATATATATATATATATGTCAAAATGGCACCATAATAGCTAAATTAAAGGTAACAAACTTAACCAATGGTAACATGCTAGATTTAAGCATATTATAAAATAATACAAACAACAAATGTAGAAACACACATTTTTTACAATGGAGTTCAGGGTGCGCATCGCCCCGTCAACCAATTGCGAGCACTGCATGAAACTTTAACTTCAAAGATCAGGTTGACTTAAGTTTTTGCATCTTACCGTTTCGTTATTTTATCCGTTGAGTTACATTTTAATTGCTATTGTGACATCCAGTGGACACATTTAGAACCACAGTTTCTTTCATTCAAGAATTGCAGCACATTTTTACATTTTAAACCGCCGCATTGGTGACATCCACAACTGCCACATCAGATTGTAGGTGGGTTTTTTTACCCTTTGCGTTTATATTTTGCTGTTTGTTGCATTTTTGTTGCGTTTCGCTTGATTGTAAAATATGTCGATCAAGAGGGGGGTGTGGCATTCATATATTGTCAAAATTCAGTGTTTTATTGTTCATAGTTAACAATGTAAACCCCACATTCTTTATTGTTATAATGTAAACAAAACAATTGTTAAAATGTCACCATAATAGCTGAATTAAAGGTAACATAACTACAAACTTAACCAATGTGAACATGCTAAACAACACACGTTTTTACAATGGAGTTCAGGGTGCGCATCGCCCCATCAACCAATTGCAAGCACTGCATGACACTTTGCGTTTATATTTTGCTGTTTGTCGCATTTTTGTTGCGTTTCGCTTGATTGTAAAATATGTCGATCAAGAGGGGGGGTGTGGCGTTCATATGTTGTCAATATTCAGTGTTTTATCGTCCGTAGTTAATATTGTAAATCTCACATTCTTTATTATTATAATGTAAACAAAACAATTGTTAAAAGGCACCATAATAGCTAAATTAAAGGGAACAAAACTACAAACTTAACCAATGTGAACATGCTAGATTTAAGCATGTTATGAAATAATACAAACAACAAATGTAGAAACAAACATTTTTACAATGGAGTTCAGGGTGCGCATCGCCCTGTCAACCAATTGCAAGCACTGCATGAAACTTTCACTTCAAAGATCATGTTGACTTAAGTCTTTTCATCTTACCGTTTCGTTACTTTATCCGTTGAGTTACATTTAAATTGCTATTGTGACATCCAGTGGATACATTTAGAACCACAGTTTATTTCATTATAAAAATTGCAGCAAATTTTTACACTTGTGTTTCCTCAAACTGCCGCATTGGTGACATCCACAACTGCCACATCAGATTGTAAGTGTTTTTTTCTACCCTTCGCGTTCATATTTCGCTGTGTTTGTTGCATTTTTGTTGCGTTTTGCTTGATTGTAAAATATGTCGATAGACTGGGGTGTGACGTTCAAATGTGTTCAATATTCAGTGTTTTATCGTTCGTATTTAATATTGTAAATCCCACCTTCTTTATTTTCAGGTACATTCTTGGTGTCTCATTCAGTAAAAAAAAATAAAATTCTGTTTTTTAAGGCGGTCTGTCATAACGTTTTTAGCATTCATCCATCTATCCATCCATTTTCTTCCGCTTATCCGAGGTGGGGTCGCGGGGGAAGCAGCCTAAGCAGAGAAGCCCAGACTTCCCTCTCCCCAGCCACTTCGTCCAGCTCCTCCCGGGGGATCCCGAGGTGTTCCCAGGCCAGCCGGGAGACATAGTCTACCCAACATGTCCTGGGTCTTCCCATTGGCCTCCTGCCGGTTGGACGTGCTCCAGGGAGGCGTTCGGGTGGCATCCTGACCAGATGCCCGAACCACCTCATCTGGCTCCTCTCCATGTGGAGGATCAGCGGCTTTACTCTTTACTCTGAGTTCCACCCGGATGACAGAGCTTCTCACCCTATCTCTAAGGGAGAGACCCGCCACCCGGCGGAGGAAACTCATTTGGGCCGCTTGTACCCGTGATCTTGTCCTTTTGGTCATAAACCAAAGCTCATGACCATCGATGAGGACGGGAACGTAGATCGACCGGTAAATTGAGAGCTTTGCCTTCCAGCTCAGCTCCTTCTTCACCACAACGGATCGATACAGCGTCCGCATTACTGAAGACGCCGCACCGACCCGCCTGTTGATCTCACGATCCACTCTTCCCCCACTCGTGAACAAGACTCCGAGGTACTTGAACTCCTCCACTTGGGGCAAGATCTCCTCCCCAACGTGGAGATGGCACTCCACCCTTTCCCGGGCTAGAACCATGGACTCAGACTTGGAGGTGCTGATTCCCATCCCAGTCTTCACACTCAGCTGTGAACCGATCCAGTGAGAGCTGAAGATCCTGGCCAGATGAAGCCATCAGGATCAAATCATCTGCAAAAAGCAGAGACCTAATCCTGCAGCCACCAAACCATATCCCCTCAACGCCTTGACTGTGCCTAGAAATTGTGTCCATAAAAGTTATGAACAGATTGGGTGACAAAGGGCAGCCTTGGCGGAGTCCAACCCTCACTGGAAACGTGTCTGACTTACTACCGGCAATGCGGACCAAGCTCTGACACTGATCATACAGGGAGCGAACCGCCACAATCAGACAGTCCGATACCTCGTACTTTCTGAGCACCCCCCACAGGACTTCCCGACGGACACGGTCGAATGCCTTCTCCAAGTCCACAAAGCACATGTAGACTGGTTGGGCAAACTCCCATGCACCCTCAAGGACCCTGCCGAGAGTATAGAGCTGGTCCACAGTTCCACGACCAGGACGAAAACCACACAATCTGAGGTTGGACTATCTGGCGTAGCCTCCTCTCCAGTACACCTGAATAGACCTTACCGGGAAGGCTGAGGAGTGTGATCCCACGATAGTTGGAACACACCCTCCGGTTCCCTTTCTTAAAGAGTCCCCCTTCTTTTCAGCATTCAATCAGACTATTGTGAGTTTTTGTATTGGACACATTTTTTTTTCCTAAATTTGGTCCGCCGAGTCCAAATAAAGATTCTTCCTCCACAATTTAAATTTGCGTCAACAAGGTGAAATAGAAAAAAAAAACTTTGGCGAGTCGACTTCCATTAGGACGTTTCAATGGTTAAAAAAATGCAACCCGCCTTGAAAAACGGGGTGTTTTATTTTGAAAGTAAAAACCGGGTCATTTATTTTGTGTTTGTGCATGACTTCCTGTCCAACACAAGCAGATTTGAGCTCAACTGAACCTACGGTCACAAATAGAAACTCTGCGTTTATTAAGTGCTGGAATGCCATGGCGGAACCGTCCCGCAGCTCTTACGCATTCAGTAGAAATCCGGGGTTAAGATGACTTTTCTTCAGCAGGCACAGTTCGAAAACAACACGAACTATGACTAGAACAGGGGTCGGCAACCTTTACCAGTCAAAGAGCCATTTTGACCAGTTCCACAAATTAAAGAAAACAATGGGTGCCACAAAAATCTTTTGAATTTTAAAATGACATAACACTGCATACAAAGTATTTTTTTGCTTTGTGCTATGTATAAACCAAAGGTCTCAGACACGCAGCCCGCACCTTAAAATAAAATTGAAAGTTAATGCGGCCCGCGAGTTTTATATGAATGGCGCTTGACAGCGTCTGACAACCCTCCTGATTTTTCTGGCAGACTACGAATTTCAGGACAACTGTTCTCTCGAACGTGCCGTGATAGTACAGCATTTAGCGCCCGCTACAACCAGCGTGCCACCCAGCCACATGTTGTATGGGGCTTCCGCTTGCTCACGTAAGTGACAGCAATGCATACTTGGTCAACAACCACACAGGTCACACTGACGGTGGCGGTATAAAAAAACTTGAACACTCTTACTAATAATGCGCCACACTGTGAACCCACACCAAACAAGAATGACAAACACATTTCAGGAGAACATCTGCACCGTAACACAACATAAACACAACAGAACAAATACCCAGAATCCCATGCAGCCCTAACTCTTCCGGGCTACATTATACACCCCCGCTACCAAACCCCGCCCACCTCAACCGAAGCACGGAGAGGGGGGGCGGGGGGGGGGGGGGGTGATGTGTGAGGGAGCAGGGTTGGGGTGGGGGCAGGGTTTGGTGGTAGCAGGGGTGTATAATGTAGCCCGGAAGAGTCAGAGCTGCATGGGATTCTGGGTATTTCAATCAATCAATCAATCAATCAATGTTTATTTATATAGCCCTAAATCACAAGTGTCTCAAAGGGCTGCACAAGCCACAAGGACATCCTCGGTACAAAGCCCGGGTATTTGTTCTGTTGTGTTTATGTTGAGTTAAGGTGCAGATGTTCTCCCGAAATGTGTGTGTTTGTCATTCTTGTTTGGTTTTGGTTCAAAGTGTGGCGCATTATTAGTAAGAGTGTTAAAGTTGTTTTATATGACCACCATCAGTGTAACCTGTGTGGTTGTTGACCAAGTATGCCTTGCTGTCACTTACGTGTGTGCACGCTGAAAATGCATATAACAAGAAGCTGGGTTGGCACGCTGTTAATACAGATTGTAGAGGGCGCTAATTGCTGTACCATCATGGCACGCCCATATTATTATTGTTAGGGTGAAAATCGGTCAATATTAATCCCGGGATTTTTCTGCGTGGGGCGCTGAAGTCCGGACGTGTCCCGGGAATATCAGGGGGGTCGGCAAGTATGCAGCTGAGCCGCCTCAGAGTAATCAAAGAGCCGCATGCGGCTCCGGAGCCGCGGGTTGCCGACCCCTGGACTAGAACGACCAATGACATTTTTCCGAGCAATAATTTTAGCACTCACTTTAGGTGCAGCTCTGGGAGAGAAAGTGAAACACTCACATTTAGATGAAGTTGATCTGTCCAGTGGCCGATGATTTTGTATTCCGCCGTTTGGTTCCGGATCTGGTACTGGTAGATCTCATACCGACCAGGGGCATCGCCGTTTTCGTTGAAGAGCACCGGGTTTCCTGCAATACCTGAGTGAGAAAATCATCGATACAACATTTATTGGAATAGAGTACTCACTTGACATGAGTGGTTAGCATGTTAGCATGTTATCATGTTCTGAACCATATTGCCATGTGAAAGCATATTTAATTCCACATATTTATTCCTTTCAATCGTAGGATCGGGTTAAACTTTTTTGTTGTTTTTTGTTCATACATCTTATACTCTATGGATCACTTTACGATACAGAAGGAAGGGGATCCAAATGGCTTCATTCGTGGCGGTTAACCTGACACATGAAACGTGACAAATTGGGACCGGTGCCAAAACCACTTTAGCCACCAGTTGACTATCTAAAAAACATGGGTGTCAAACTCATTTCAGGAAAACATTTTCCCAATCATGGCATGATAGATTCAAAATAAAGACAACTTCAATATTATTATTGTTTTACTTTGGCCAAAAACAAACAAACACATTACGAAAATGTACACATTGCAACTAATCCACTTGGCCAAAAACACTTCAAGTTAGTTGACGATTCAGAGGAAATAAATTGGTGCCGAAGAACACCATGAACTTAGACTTTGTCTCAGTTCATTAAAGACGTGTTTCGGAAAAGCGACCGAGCGTTTCCTCAAACCGCCGCGTTGGTGAAATCCACAGCTGCCACAACACATTCATTTATCTTCGTTCAAATATTACAATTAAAATGTAAACAAAACAATTGTCCAAATGACATTATAATAGCGGAATTAAAGGGAACATAACTGCAAACGTAACCAGTGTTGGGTTAGTTACTGAAAAGCAGTAATTAGTTACAGTTACTAGTTACTTCATTTCAAAAGTAACTCAGTTACTTACACCAAAAAGTAATGCGTTACTGTGAAAAGTAACTATTTAGTTACTTCTTTTTTTCTTCTTTTTTTAAAGCTCCCATTAATGCCCTTTTAGCCTTCATGTCAGTACTGTTATTGCACTGCAGAATAATACAATCTGTTGATCAACTTGACATACATTTGCATCACTCAACTCTGCTAAACAATGTTCTCTACATACAACACACAAAGACAAAGATATGTTACAAAGGCCAATTTGTTTCTGGCCAGAACAAATTGACAAAACTATTTTAAATAGCTGCAACATAACATACAGAAGTAACAAACAGCATAATAACAACATACGGTAGCTGTAAAGCAAGAAAGGCACACACTACATACACAAAGACTAACCAGGCATTTTCTTCCTCAAGTAATTCTGACACAAAATCATGTCTGAAGCCCAGAACACTCTACACATTTCCCCAGTTTCAGTTTAGAGAAAAGGAAAGATTGGCCTGGCCCACTAGGATCCCTCTTTATGTTTGTGAACTTTATAGTCTATACATTTAGAGTGATGTGATAATCAAACACTCTAGAAGTCTAGAATGAAAGAGTATATAAGAGAATTGACAACAACATTCCCTCTAAGGTGCGCGCCTGTGCAATTGCGCACTGCTCAAGCGTCCTTTGCGCACGGCAAATCTATGCTACGCACAAAATCAAATAAAAAAAATAAGCGCATAACAATTTTCGACACGACACGACAGAGAAAACAGTTTTCGTCATCATTGTTCAAATATTGTAACGTCTGTCGAGACGCTTTGAGGACATGAATTCCATCCATCACTTTACTGAGCAAAACTCTTTATTGTCGGCCATAAACACATCACCAAAACATTAGTAAAAAAATTATATCTAGCAAAAGTGGTCATTTTCTGCAATACAAACCAGACCAAAAGCAACTTTGTTATATTAACAGTCTTTCTCACTTGCGCCAACACATGCACATATGGCACTTAGCCAGTGATGCGTTTACAGCCACACAAAAAGTCGGACAACTCCAACACCACACATAAAGTGTCATTCCAGGTCGTTACACTATGATTTACCAATCAAATGTGTGCTTATTCTAGTGTCATTTATTAGGAATCTTAATTTATAAATATTAATCATTAAATGCTGTTAGTATATTAAATAAATACTAATTAAAAAAAAAAAATTACAAACAGGAAGTTGCAGGAATGTACACATGATCCCCTGCTTACATCTCATTGTGCAACATGTGAATGTTTTAATGGGAACTAAATGCAATGTCTGAAAGGGGTACACATTATTTCCAAAGCAGGACCTCCACCCAGACAAACAATACAAGTACACAGTTCATGAAAAACAATATTTTCTGTTATTGTCATTGTAAGTGGACCTAAACACTTATATTAGAAATGGAAATGACTGCTGTCATTTGATTATAATAATAAGAGAATGTTGTCTGTCTATCTGTGTTGGCCCTGCGATGAGGTGGGGACTTGTCCAGGGTGTACCCCGCCTTCCGCCCGAATGCAGCTGAGATAGGCTCCAGCACCCCCCGAAAGGGACAAGCGGTAGAAAATGGATGGATGGATGAAGATGTAACTTGTTATTTAGTCATGTTTGGGACAGGTGTGCTGCTGGTGTAGCCACAGTGTGCACGTGTGATGTTGCTCACATGGACTCCACTCAATGCTCAGGGACTTTTTGCCTTTGCTCACACACATGAACAATTAGAGGGAACATTGATTGACAGAGTGTGTGTACCTTCAGTGCTGAATGATGAGCAGAGGCAGAGTTAATCCTTAAGTTGTAGGTGAAGTGTCATTGGAGTCTCTATCTCTCTTTACTAGCTTCGTCGAAGCATGTTGTTTATGTAGCTTGTTTCAGCAGATTTGAATTGCTGTTTTGGGCAGTAGATGGGATCTTTGATCCAAAGCACATTTAACTAAAATGTTATTTTCTTTGTGCTCGACAAAAGAAAAGTAGTGAAAATATCTCCATGTTAGCAAACTCGACTTCTGGCTCCGCCATGATCAGACACGCCCCCCTCCCCTCCCTCCCCACACTCACACTCACACCCAGACACACACACAGAGCGCATGTCTCTCTTCTCCGGCTTGTGACACAAGAAGAATCAGAACGATGACACAGCAGCGCTCCGATAAAACACACTTTATACTACATAAAAAGTAACGTAAAATAACGCAGTAACGCATCATGTAGTAACGGTAACTGAGTTACTGAATATAAAAAATAACGCGTTAGATTACTAGTTACAGCCGAAACTAATGGCGTTACAGTAACGCGTTACTTTGTAACGCGTTACTCCCAACACTGAACGTAACCAATATGAACATGCCAGATTTAAGCATAAAATACAATAGAAATGTGGAAAAACTATTTTTTTTACAATGGAGTTCAGGGTGCGCATCACCCCATCAACCAAATGCGAGTACTGGCCATGTTGACTTAAGTCTTTGCATCTTACTATTTTGTTATTTTATCAAATAACGTATTGTGCGTTGGTACAGCATCAGTCTGCCGCCATCTGCTGCCAGGAGCAGCTGATTGCTTGCACCTGCGCTGATTAGAGTAGCGGGCGGCCAATCCAGAGTGCGCCTGACACGTCATCTTTAAACACTATCATGTGTGACTTAAGTCACACTTAAAATGCTATTGCGACATCCAGTGGACACATTTAGAACTGCAGTTTCTTAATTATAAAAATGCAGCTACTTTTTACACTTGGTGAACTCATCTTGTATTATTGTATGTAATATTGGCTGCATTTCTGATAGTTGTTAGTGTGCCATGTTGTTCCAGACCACAGCAAACATTACCCAGCTTACAAAGATTGTAATAAATCCATCAGAAGAAGATGTTACTGCAATCTACACATCCAGAGGGAGTTTTCATCGTGGTAGGGGACTTTGTTCTCATCTGTACTGTAAAGTTCAAATTTGAATGACAATAAAAAGGAAGTCCAAGTCTAATGTTTCCTTTAACTTGGACACACACATCTATACATTTGGCCATTCTAAGACAGTCATTTCCAGGAGTTATCTCACGCTCTGAGAAGTTTTACTGATGTTTTCCAATGTTGTAAAAATGTGTAAATATTACATTTCAACATTTCTGTCAACGAAGATTTGCTTCAGCATGCGACACATAGTCATTTTGATAGTAGGCTATTATAACTAATATAGACACTTACATCATTGGTTACCTTCATTATAACATTTATATAAGACGTTTGAAGTCATTTTGATAGTAGGCTAATATAGACACTTACATAATGTGTTGCCTTCATTATAACACTTATATCAGACTTTTAAAGTCATTTTGATAGTAGGCTAATACAGACACTTATATCATGTGTTGTCTTCATTATAACACTTATATAAGACTTTTAAAGTCATTTTGATAGTAGGCTAATATAGCTAATATAGACACTTACAGCATACGTTGTCTTCATTATAACACTTATATAAGACTTTTAAAGTCATTTTGATAGTAGGCTAATACAGCTAATATAGACACTTACATCATGTGTTGCGTTCATGATAACACTTATATAAGAATTTTAAAGTCATTTTGATAGTAGGCTAATATAGACACTTAATCATGTGTTGCCTTCATTATGACACTTATATAAGAATTTTAAAGTCTTTTTGATAGTAGGCTAATATAGACACTTACATCACGTGTTGCCTTAATTATAACACTTATATAAGACTTTTAAAGTTATTTTGATAGTAGGCTAATACAGACACTTACATCATGTGTTGCCTTCATTATAACACTTATATAAGACTTTTAAAGTAATTTTGATAGTAGGCTAATACAGACACTTACATCATGTGTTGTCTTCATTATAACACTTATATAATACTTTTAAAGTCATTTTGATAGTAGGCTAATATAGACACTTACATCATGTGTTGTCTTCATTATAAAACTTATATAAGACCTTTAAAGTCATTTTGATAGTAGGCTAATACAGACACTTACGTCATGTGTTGCCTTCATTATAACACTTATATAAGACCTTTAAAGTAATTTTGATAGTAGGCTAATATAGACACTTACATCATGTGTTGTCTTCATTATAACACTTATATCAGACTTTTAAAGTCATTTTGATAGTAGGCTAATGTAGCTAGTATAGACACTTACATCATGTGTTGTCTTCATTATAACACTAATATAAGACTTTTAAAGGCATTTTGATAGTAGGCTAATATAGACACTTACATCATGTGTTATCTTCATTTTAACACTTATAAGAGACTTTTAAAGTCATTTTGATAGTAGGCTAATATAGCTAATATAGACACTTACATCATGTGTTGTCTTCATTATAACACTTATATAAGACTTTAAAGTCATTTTGATAGTAGGCTAATATAGCTAATATAGACACTTACATCATGCGTTGTCTTAATTATAACACTTATATAAGACTTTTAAAGTCATTTTGATAGTAGGCTAATACAGACACATCATGTGTTGCCTTCATTATACCACTTATATAAGACTTTTAAAGTGATTTTGATAGTAGGCTAATATAACTAATATAGACACTTACAGCATGCATTGTCTTCATTATAACACTTATATAAGACTTTTAAAGGCATTTTGATAATAGGCTAATATAGACACTTACATCATGTGTTGCCTTCATTATAACACATATAAGACTTTAAAAGTCATTTTGATTGTAGGCTAATATAGACACTTACATCATGTGTTGTCTTCATTATAACACTTATATAAGACTTTTAAAGTCATTTTGATAGTAGGCTAATACAGACACTTACATCATGTGTTGCCTTCATTATAACACTTATATAAGACTTTTAAAGTCATTTTGATAGAAGGCTAATGTAGACACATCATGTGTTGCCTTCATTATCACACTTATATAAGACTTTTAAAGTCATTTTGATAGTAGGCTAATACAGACACTTACATTATGTGTTGTCTTCATTATAACACTTATATAAGACTTTTAAAGTCATTTTGATAGTAGGCTAATACAGACACTTACGTTATGTGTTGCCTTCATTATAACACTTATATAAGACTTTTAAAGTCATTTTGATAGTAGGCTAATATAGCTAATATATACACTTACATCATGTGTTGTCTTCATTATAACACTTATAGAAGACTTTTATAGTCATTTTGATAGTAGGCTAATATAGACACTTACGTCATGTGTTGCCTTCATTATAACACTTATATAAGACCTTTAAAGTCATTTTTATAGTATGCTAATACAGACACTTACATCATGTGTTGTCTTCATTATAACACTTATGTAAGACTTTTAAAGTCATTTTGATAGTAGGCTAATATAGACACTTACATCATGTGTTGCCTTCATTATAACACTTATATAAGACTTTTAAAGTTATTTTGATAGTAGGCTAATATAACTAATATAGACACTTACAGCATGCATTGTCTTCATTATAACACTTATATAAGACTTTTAAAGTAATTTTGATAGTAGGCTAATATAGACACTTACATCATGTGTTGCCTTCATTATAACACTTATATAAGACATTTAAAGTCATTTTGATAGTAGGCTAATATAGACACTTACATCATGTGTTGCCTTCATTATAACACTTATATAATACTTTTAAAGTCCTGTTTGACATCACCGTCTTAAATTGTTTTTTAATGGCAATTCCATTTTTGACCACAGCTTCGGTTCCTATGTAGAGTGCCGCTTTCCTTCATTTTCGGCGGAATGCATCGTAGAGGGATTAACGCCCCCTCTTCCTCTCATGCGAGATCCACTCAAAAAAGGGGTTGTATGACTGCCTTCTTTTCTTTAGTTCACCCCACTCTACAGGACGGCGGCGATAATCTGCTGCTGGAGACGTTCTTGGTACAAATCCACGTCTTCTCACACGTGTCAGCTGCCACACGTCAGACTCTCCCGCTTCTTGTCAGGGTGCTCACCCACACGTGTTGACACTGATTAGAGAGGCGATTGGCCGCCATGATGGCAGGCTTGCAGGGGGATTAAAGGCGGGCGGGGATGTTATCTGGGCGCCTGGCTGCTGCAGCCGTGAAAGGAAGTGACAGGAAGTGGCGACCCGGGCTGAGACAGCTTTAGAGCGTGGCGGTGGCGTCTCAAACTGCTCGTACACGGCTGATACGGCAGAGAAAGAACACATGGCGATATCAGGCCTGTCTGTCTCCCATCTTTGTTTGGATCGGCTTAGAAGGGAAAATACGGTTGGAGAAGCTCTGGGGCTGAAAAAGTAACAATTGACCTCACGTAAACATTGTTGGCAAATTGTTTGAGAACAACATTTCTCAAGCAGCTATTGCAAGGAATTTAGGGATTTCACCATCTATGCTCCAAAATATCATCAAAAGGTTCAGAGGATCTGGAGAAATCACTGCCCGTAAGCGGCAAGGCCGAAAACCAACATTGAATGCCCGTGGCCTTGGATCCCTCAGGCGGTACTGCATCAAAAAGCCACATCAGTGTGTAAAGGATATCACCACATGGGCTCAGGAACACTTCAGAAAACCACTGTCAGTAACTACAGTTGGTCCCTACATCTGTAAGTGCAAGTTAAAACTCTACTATGCAAAGCCAAAGCCGTTTATCAACAACACCCAGAAATGCTTCGCTGGGCCCGAGCTCATCCAAGATGGACTCATGCAAAGCGGAAAAGTGTTCTGTGGCCTGACGAGTCCACATTTCTAATTGTTTTTGGAAACTGCGGACGTGGTGTCCTCCGGACCAAAGAGGACAAGAACCATCCGGACTGTTCTAGGTGCAAAGTTCAAAAAGCAGCATCTGTGATGGTAAGGGGGTGCATTAGTGGCCATGGCATGGGTAACTTATATAAGACTGTTAAAGTAATTTTAATAGTAGGCAATTATAACTAATATAGACACTTACATCATGTGTTGCCTTCATTATAACACTTATATAAGGCTTTTAAAAGCCTACTGAAAGCCACTACTACCGACCACGCAGTCTGATAGTTTATATATCAATGATGAAATCTTAACATTGCAACTAGAGATGCGCGGTTTGCGGGCACAACCGCGGAGTCCGCGGATTATCCGCGGATCGGGCGGATGAAATTAAAAAAAATTAGATTTTATCCGCGGGTCGGGTCAGGCGGTTGAAAAAAAAAAAAAAAAGATTTTAAATAGATTCAGGCGGGTGGCAGTTAAACCAATTCGGAAATATATATACATAGTTAAATGTTGTTACCCACATACGAAAAACGAGCAGGCACCTGCAGCATATGCCACAACAGAAGAAAAAAAAAAGAAGAGATGGACACTTTTACGGAGCGGAGAAGGGACGCCTCGCCGGGGTCCGGGACCGAGGCCCCTTCCCCCGAGAGGGCCCCACCGGGAGCCGTAGCTGAGGCGATCCGCGAGAAGGGCCCGACGCACGTCCAGGGTCACCACCGCGCCCACCGCACCGACACCCCGCCTCGTCCGCCTTCGCCGCGGCCGGCGTCACGCGCAGCAGGTAAGCAGCTTACCTGCCCGCCACCCCCGTGGCCGGGGGCTCGTAACAGGGGTCACTCCGCGCGCTCCGCCCGCGCAGCTTACCTGCCCGCCACCCCTGTTGCCGGGGGCGCGTAACAGGGGTCACTCCGCGCGCAGTGCGGTCACGAAAGGGGTGGGGCTCACCCTGGTTGATATAGACAGCAGGACGGTGGCCATGGAAGTCGGAACCCGCTAAGGAGTGTGTAACAACCCACCTGCCGAATCAACTAGCCCTGAAAATGGATGGCGCTGGAACGTCGGGCCCATACCCGGCCGTCGCCGGCAGCGAGACGCGCTTGGAGGTGCGCTCAGCGCGGCTCCCATATGATTGCGCACTGGTGTGCGTCTGGGCCGTGACAGCGTGGCACGCGAATGTCTCTGCTGCATTGGATCAGTCTCCTTTCTTTAACAGGCAAAAGCTTTATAACCTCACTAATGCCTTGCATCGTCTATATTAGATATATAACAACGGGCGGGTGCGGGCGCATGCGGTTCTGATTAAATGTTAGTTCGGGTGGATGGCGGATGGTTGACGACTTTCTGATGCGGTTGCGGATGAAATAATTGCCTATCCGTGCATCTCTAATTGCAACACATGCCAATACGGCCGGGTTCGCTTACTAAAGTGCAATTTTAAATTTTGCGCGAAATATCCTGCTGAAAACGTCTCGGTATGATGACGTCAGCGCGTGACGTCGCGGATTGTAGAGGACATTTTGGGACAGCATGGTGGCCAGCTATTAAGTCGTCTGTTTTCATCGCAAAATTCCACAGTATTCTGGACATCTGTGTTGGTGAATCTTTTGCAATTTGTTCAATGAACAATGGAGACAGCAAAGAAGAAAGCTGTAGGTGGGAAGCGGTGTATTGTGGCCGACTGCAGCAACACAAACACTGCCGGTGTTTCATTGTTTACATTCCCGGAAGATGACAGTCAAGCTTTACCATTGGCCTGTGGAGAACTGGGACAACAGAGACTCTTACCAGGAGGAATTTGAGTTGGATACGCAGACACGGTACCGTGAGTACGCTTCCAAACATTTGATTGCTTGCCCGTACGTGCGTGCCGCTATGTGCATGTCACGTACGTAACTTTGGGGACTTTGGGGAAATATATGTGCTGTATGAACTTTGGGGAGGTGAACGGTACTTTGGGCTGTGGGATTGAGTGTGTTGTGCAGGTGTTTGAGTTGTATTGGCGGGTTATATGGACGGGAGGGGGGAGGTGTTTGTTATGCGGGATTAATTTGTGGCATATTAAATATAAGCCTGGTTGTGTTGTGGCTAATAGAGTATATATATGTCTTGTGTTTATTTACTGTTTTAGTCATTCCCAGCTGAATATCAGGTCCCACCCGCCTCTCACAGCATCTTCCCTATCTGAATCGCTCCCACTGCCCTCTAGTCCTTCACTCTCACGTTCCTCATCCACAAATCTTTCATCCTCACTCAAATTAATGGGTAAATCGTCGCTTTCTCGGTCCGAATCGCTCTCGCTGCTGGTGGCCATGATTGTAAACAATGTGCAGATGTGAGGAGCTCCACAACCTGTGACGTCACGCTACTCGTCTGCTACTTCCGGTACAGGCAAGGCTTTTTTATCAGCGACCAAAAGTTGCCAACTTTATCGTCGATGTTCTCTACTAAATCCTTTCAGCAAAAATATGTCAATATCGCGAAATGATCAAGTATGACACATAGAATGGACCTGATATCCCCGTTTAAATAAGAAAATCGCATTTCAGTAGGCCTTTAAAGTCATTTTGACAGTCTTTCACAAATGAGCTAACCTCGAATGTTACGGCTAAAATAAGACAGTGGTGTTTTTAAAGCATAATCAAGTTGCCACTAAGAAGACGCTCGACGAGCCAATCAAGGTGGGCAGTCAAGGTAGAGAATAGACATCAACATTCACAAAAGGCTCCACTGAAAGCCTATTCATCCACTTCTTCTTCCGTTTCCATGCCGCAGACGGCTTATTTATTCTGAAGCCTCCCAGAACACGGAGAGCATCCAGGTTGGAATTGGAAGGCTGGACGTGGCCAACTGGCCTCTGATGGATTTCTGCTGAATAGTTTTTGTGTTGTTTGTTTACCGTGCCGCGGGATGCGGCGCCGTAATCCACAGCTGGATGAGTCAGCCCTGGTGCGGATTAGAGCTCCACGCCGCCCACTTCACAGAGCAGTTGGCCGTCAAGGGAGGATTACACCTTCTTCTGTAGCGGGGGAGGGATTCAACTCATTGACACTGTCAATAATGTCACCTTCTCCTCACGCTGACATTTGATCTTCTTTTCCACCCAATTGTACAAGTTTTATTACAGCGGTCGTATCTTAATAGGTTGCCTCAGGGACCGCCTTCTTACAGGTGGTCTAAAAGTACAGGGGAGTCTATAGTCCATTCCAGTATCCTCTAACCTGGTCTGAGTACACAGATATTTAGTGGAAATATCTAGTGTAACCATAGACAGACTGAAAAACTCTAATGATAACACGTTCAATCATCTTCAAATCTGGGCCTGGCTAACCATCCCACTTCTGACACCACGTATAACGAAACTCTGAAAAATATTATCCTCTAAGTACACAGATATTCTGTGGAAATATCTAGTGTAACCATAAACACGCTGTAAAACTCTAATGATAACACGTTCAATCATCTCCAAAACTGGGCCTGGCTAACCATCACACTTCTGACACCACATATCACAGAACTCTAAGAAGTAGTATCCTTTAACCTGCTTGAAGTACACATATATTTAGTGGAAAAATCTAGTGTAACCATAAACAGGCTGAAGAACTCTAATGATAACACGTTCAATCATCTACAAAACTGGGCCTGGCTAACCATCCCACTTCTGACACCACGTATCACAGAATTCTAAGAAGTAGTATCCTCTAACCTGATTCAAGTACACAGATAATTAGTGTAAATATCTAGCGCAACCATAAACAGGCTGAGGAACTAACCCCTTCAATCATCTTCAAAACTTGGCCTGGCTAACCATCCCATTTCTGACACCTTGTATCACATAACTCTGAAATGTAGTGTGCTCTAAGTACACAGATATTTTGTGGAAATATCTAGTGTAACCATAAACATGCTGAAACACTCTGATGACAACACGTTCAATCATCTTCAGAACTGGGCCTGGCTAACCATCCCACTTTTGACAGCACGTATCACAGAACTCGAAGAAGTAGTATCCTCTAACCTGGTTGGAGTACACATATATTTAGTGGAAAAATCTAGTGTAACCATAAACAGGCTGAAGAACTCTAATGATAACACGTTCAATCATCTACAAAACTGGGCCTGGCTAACCATCCCACTTCTGACACCACGTATCACAGAATTCTAAGAAGTAGTATCCTCTAACCTGATTCGAGTACACAGATAGATAGTGTAAATATCTAGCGCAACCATAAACAGGCTGAGGAACTAACCCGTTAAAACATCTTCAAAACTGGGCCTGGCTAGCCATCCCACTTCTGACACCACATATGACAGAACCCTAAGAAGTAGTATCCTCTAATCTGGTTCGAATACACAGATATTTAGTGGAAATATCTAGTGTAACCATGAACAGACTGAAAAACTAATGATAACACGTTCAATCATCTTCAAAACTGGGCCTGGCTAACCATCCCACTTCTGACACCACGTATAACAGAACTCTGAAAAGTAGTATCCTCTAAGTACACAGATATTTAGTGGAAATATCTAGTGTAACCATAAACACGCTGAAAAACTCTAATGATAACACGTTCAATCATCTTCAAATCTGGGCCTGGCTAACCATCCCACTTCTGACACCACGTATAACGAAACTCTGAAAAATAGTATCCTCTAAGTACACAGATATTCTGTGGAAATATCTAGTGTAACCATAAACACGCTGTAAAACTCTAATGATAACACGTTCAATCATCTCCAAAACTGGGCCTGGCTAACCATCACACTTCTGACACCACATATCACAGAACTCTAAGAAGTAGTATCCTTTAACCTGCTTGAAGTACACATATATTTAGTGGAAAAATCTAGTGTAACCATAAACAGGCTGAAGAACTCTAATGATAACACGTTCAATCATCTCCAAAACTGGGCCTGGCTAACCATCCCACTTCTGACACCACGTATCACAGAATTCTAAGAAGTAGTATCCTCTAACCTGATTCAAGTACACAGATAATTAGTGTAAATATCTAGCGCAACCATAAACAGGCTGAGGAACTAACCCCTTCAATCATCTTCAAAACTTGGCCTGGCAAACCATCCCATTTCTGACACCTTGTATCACATAACTCTGAAAAGTAGTGTGCTCTAAGTACACAGATATTTTGTGGAAATATCTAGTGTAACCATAAACATGCTGAAACACTCTGATGACAACACGTTCAATCATCTTCAGAACTGGGCCTGGCTAACCATCCCACTTTTGACAGCACGTATCACAGAACTCGAAGAAGTAGTATCCTCTAACCTGGTTGGAGTACACATATATTTAGTGGAAAAATCTAGTGTAACCATAAACAGGCTGAAGAACTCTAATGATAACACGTTCAATCATCTACAAAACTGGGCCTGGCTAACCATCCCACTTCTGACACCACGTATCACAGAATTCTAAGA
Source organism: Nerophis lumbriciformis (assembly GCF_033978685.3). NCBI lineage: Eukaryota > Metazoa > Chordata > Actinopteri > Syngnathiformes > Syngnathidae > Nerophis > Nerophis lumbriciformis. Next base: position 32,345,885 of record NC_084550.2, read on the forward strand.
AGTAGTATCCTCTAACCTGATTCGAGTACACAGATAGATAGTGTAAATATCTAGCGCAACCATAAACAGGCTGAGGAACTAACCCGTTAAAACATCTTCAAAACTGGGCCTGGCTAGCCATCCCACTTCTGACACCACATATGACAGAACCCTAAGAAGTAGTATCCTCTAATCTGGTTCGAATACACAGATATTTAGTGGAAATATCTAGTGTAACCATGAACAGACTGAAAAACTAATGATAACACGTTCAATCATCTTCAAAACTGGGCCTGGCTAACCATCCCACTTCTGACACCACGTATAACAGAACTCTGAAAAGTAGTATCCTCTAAGTACACAGATATTTAGTGGAAATATCTAGTGTAACCATAAACACGCTGAAAAACTCTAATGATAACACGTTCAATCATCTTCAAATCTGGGCCTGGCTAACCATCCCACTTCTGACACCACGTATAACGAAACTCTGAAAAATAGTATCCTCTAAGTACACAGATATTCTGTGGAAATATCTAGTGTAACCATAAACACGCTGTAAAACTCTAATGATAACACGTTCAATCATCTCCAAAACTGGGCCTGGCTAACCATCACACTTCTGACACCACATATCACAGAACTCTGAAAAGTAGTATCCTCTAAGTACACAGATATTTAGTGGAAATATCTAGTGTAACCATAAACACGCTGAAAAACTCTAATGATAACACGTTCAATCATCTTCAAATCTGGGCCTGGCTAACCATCCCACTTCTGACACCACGTATAACGAAACTCTGAAAAATAGTATCCTCTAAGTACACAGATATTCTGTGGAAATATCTAGTGTAACCATAAACACGCTGTAAAACTCTAATGATAACACGTTCAATCATCTCCAAAACTGGGCCTGGCTAACCATCACACTTCTGACACCACATATCACAGAACTCTAAGAAGTAGTATCCTTTAACCTGCTTGAAGTACACATATATTTAGTGGAAAAATCTAGTGTAACCATAAACAGGCTGAAGAACTCTAATGATAACACGTTCAATCATCTCCAAAACTGGGCCTGGCTAACCATCCCACTTCTGACACCACGTATCACAGAATTCTAAGAAGTAGTATCCTCTAACCTGATTCAAGTACACAGATAATTAGTGTAAATATCTAGCGCAACCATAAACAGGCTGAGGAACTAACCCCTTCAATCATCTTCAAAACTTGGCCTGGCTAACCATCCCATTTCTGACACCTTGTATCACATAACTCTGAAAAGTAGTGTGCTCTAAGTACACAGATATTTTGTGGAAATATCTAGTGTAACCATAAACATGCTGAAACACTCTGATGACAACACGTTCAATCATCTTCAGAACTGGGCCTGGCTAACCATCCCACTTTTGACAGCACGTATCACAGAACTCGAAGAAGTAGTATCCTCTAACCTGGTTGGAGTACACATATATTTAGTGGAAAAATCTAGTGTAACCATAAACAGGCTGAAGAACTCTAATGATAACACGTTCAATCATCTACAAAACTGGGCCTGGCTAACCATCCCACTTCTGACACCACGTATCACAGAATTCTAAGAAGTAGTATCCTCTAACCTGATTCGAGTACACAGATAGATAGTGTAAATATCTAGCGCAACCATAAACAGGCTGAGGAACTAACCCGTTAAAACATCTTCAAAACTGGGCCTGGCTAGCCATCCCACTTCTGACACCACATATGACAGAACCCTAAGAAGTAGTATCCTCTAATCTGGTTCGAATACACAGATATTTAGTGGAAATATCTAGTGTAACCATGAACAGACTGAAAAACTAATGATAACACGTTCAATCATCTTCAAAACTGGGCCTGGCTAACCATCCCACTTCTGACACCACGTATAACAGAACTCTGAAAAGTAGTATCCTCTAAGTACACAGATATTTAGTGGAAATATCTAGTGTAACCATAAACACGCTGAAAAACTCTAATGATAACACGTTCAATCATCTTCAAATCTGGGCCTGGCTAACCATCCCACTTCTGACACCACGTATAACGAAACTCTGAAAAATAGTATCCTCTAAGTACACAGATATTCTGTGGAAATATCTAGTGTAACCATAAACACGCTGTAAAACTCTAATGATAACACGTTCAATCATCTCCAAAACTGGGCCTGGCTAACCATCACACTTCTGACACCACATATCACAGAACTCTAAGAAGTAGTATCCTTTAACCTGCTTGAAGTACACATATATTTAGTGGAAAAATCTAGTGTAACCATAAACAGGCTGAAGAACTCTAATGATAACACGTTCAATCATCTCCAAAACTGGGCCTGGCTAACCATCCCACTTCTGACACCACGTATCACAGAATTCTAAGAAGTAGTATCCTCTAACCTGATTCAAGTACACAGATAATTAGTGTAAATATCTAGCGCAACCATAAACAGGCTGAGGAACTAACCCCTTCAATCATCTTCAAAACTTGGCCTGGCTAACCATCCCATTTCTGACACCTTGTATCACATAACTCTGAAAAGTAGTGTGCTCTAAGTACACAGATATTTTGTGGAAATATCTAGTGTAACCATAAACATGCTGAAACACTCTGATGACAACACGTTCAATCATCTTCAGAACTGGGCCTGGCTAACCATCCCACTTTTGACAGCACGTATCACAGAACTCGAAGAAGTAGTATCCTCTAACCTGGTTGGAGTACACATATATTTAGTGGAAAAATCTAGTGTAACCATAAACAGGCTGAAGAACTCTAATGATAACACGTTCAATCATCTACAAAACTGGGCCTGGCTAACCATCCCACTTCTGACACCACGTATCACAGAATTCTAAGAAGTAGTATCCTCTAACCTGATTCGAGTACACAGATAGATAGTGTAAATATCTAGCGCAACCATAAACAGGCTGAGGAACTAACCCGTTAAAACATCTTCAAAACTGGGCCTGGCTAGCCATCCCACTTCTGACACCACATATGACAGAACCCTAAGAAGTAGTATCCTCTAATCTGGTTCGAGTACACAGATATTTAGTGGAAATATCTAGTGTAACCATGAACAGACTGAAAAACTAATGATAACACGTTCAATCATCTTCAAAACTGGGCCTGGCTAACCATCCCACTTCTGACACCACGTATAACAGAACTCTGAAAAGTAGTATCCTCTAAGTACACAGATATTTAGTGGAAATATCTAGTGTAACCATAAACACGCTGAAAAACTCTAATGATAACACGTTCAATCATCTTCAAAACTGGGCCTGGCTAACCATCCCACTTCTGACACCACATATCACAGAACTCTAAGAACTAGTATCCTCTAACCTGGTTGAAGTACACATATATTTAGTGGAAAAATCTAGTGTAACCATAAACAGGCTGAAGAACTCTAATGATAACACGTTCAATCATCTCCAAAACTGGGCCTGGCTAACCATCCCACTTCTGACACCACGTATCACAGAACACTAAGAAGTAGTATTCTCTAACCTGATTCGAGTACACAGATAATTAGTGGAAATATCTAGCGCAACCATAAACAGGCTGAGGAACTAACAAGTTCAAACATCTTCAAAACTTGGCCTGGCTAACCATCCCACTTCTGACACCACGTATTACAGAACTCTAAGAAGTAGTATCCTTTAACCAGATTTGAGTACACATATATTTAGTGGAAATATCTAGCACAACCATAAACAGGCTGAGGAACTAACACGTTCAATCATCTTCAAAACTTGGCCTGGCTAACCATCACATTTCTGACACCACATATAACATAACTCTGAAAAGTAGTATCCTCTAAGTACACAGATATTTTGTGGAAATATCTAGTGTAACCATAAACACGCTGAAACACTCTGATGACAACACGTTCAATCATCTTCAAAACTGGGCCTCGCTAACCATCCCACTTCTGACACCACATATCACAGAAATCTAAGAAGTAGTATCCTCTAACCTGATTCGAGTACACAGATAATTAGTGAGAATATCTAGCGCAACCGTAAACAGGCTGAGGAACTAACCCCTTCAATCATCTTCAAAACTTGGCCTGGATAACCATCCCATTTCTGACACCTTGTATCACATAACTCTGAAAAGTAGTGTGCTCTAAGTACACAGATATTTTGTGGAAATATCTAGTGTAACCATAAACATGCTAAAAAACTCTGATGACAACACGTTCAATCATCTTCCGAACTGGGCCTGGCTAACCATCCCACTTCTGACACCACATATCACAGAACACTAAGAAGTAGTATCCTCTAGCCTGGTTGGAGTACACATAAGTATTTTTAGTGGAACAATCTAGTGTATCCATAAACAGGCTGAAGAAATCTAATGATAACACGTTCAATCATCTTCAAAACTGGGCCGGGCTAACCATCCCACTTCTGACACCACGTATCATAGAATTCTAAGAAGTAGTATCCTCTAACCTGATTTGAGTACACCAATAATTAGTGGAAATAACTAGCGCAACCATAAACAGGCTGAGGAACTAACTCGTTCAATCATCTTCAAAACTTGGCCTGGCTAACCATCCCATTTCTGACACCACATATAACATAACTCTGAAAAGTAGTATCTCTACGTACACAGATATTTTGTGGAAATATCTAATGTAACCATAAACATGCTGAAAAACTCTAATGATAACACGTTCAATCATCTTCAAAACTGGGTCTGGCTAACCATCCCAATTCCGACACCACATATCACAGAACACTAAGAAGTACTATCCTCTAACCTGGTTTGAGTACACAGATATTTAGTGGAAATATCTAGTGTAACCATAAACAGACTAAAGAACTCTAATGATAACACGTTCAATAATCTCCAAAACTGGGCCTGGCTAACCATCTCAATTCTGACACCACATATCACAGAATTCTAAGAAGTAGTATCCTCTAACCTGATTCGAGTACACAGATAATTAGTGGAAATATCTAGCGCAACCTTAAACAGGATGAGATACTAACCCCTTCAATCATCTTCAAAACTTGGCCTGCCTAACCATCCCATGTCTGACACCCCGTATCACATAACTCTGAAAAGTAGTATGCTCTAAGTACACAGATATTTTGTGGAAATATCTAGTGTAACCATAAACACGCTGAAGAACTCTAATGATAACACGTTCAATCATCTTCAAAACTGGGCCTGGCTAACCATCCCACTTCTGACACCACGTATCACAGAACCCTAAGAAGTAGTATCCTCTAACCTGGTTCGAGTACACAGATATTTTGTGGAACTATCTAAAGTAGCCATAAACACACTGAAGAACTGTAATGATAACACTCTCAATCATCTTCAAAATTGGGCCTGGCTAACCATCCCACTTCTGACATCACATATCAAAGAACTCTAAGAAGTAGTAACCTCTAAGTACACATATATTTAGTGGAAATATCTAGCGTAACCATAAACATGCTGAAGAACTCTAATGATAAAACGTTCAATCATCTTCAAAACTGGGCCTGGCTAACCATCCCACTTCTGACACCACGTAACACAGAAGTCTAAGAAGTAGTATCCTCTAACCTGGTTGGAGTACATATATATTTAGTGGAAATATATACCGTAACCATAAACAGGCTGAAAAACTCTAATAATAACGTGTTCAATCATCTTCAAAACTGGGCCTGGCTAACCATCCCACTTCTGACACCACATATCACAGAAATCTAAGAACATTCTTTAACCTGATTTGAAACACTCGTATATTGAGGTAAACAAATCCCCTACCACCACAAAAACAGGCTATTTGGCAGCGAGGCCAGCTCCAGTCAGCAACTACGATCGTAAAAACTGAGTTTGACTACCCATGCCGCTTCTGACACCATTTGTCGTAGAACTTTAATTTGGTCCCTATTGGACTTAGAAGATACTGTCCATGACCCCGCAAGTCCAGGATCTTTGTCTGACACGGCACTTCCCGCCTCTGGAGAGGTGAATGTAATTGGGGAAACGAAGAAATTAAAGTGCCGAATTTGGGACGGTTGTTCCAGAGCCTGTGGTCCGTCCTCTTCATCAGGGCAGACAGAGCGGTGCATTGTGGGTCGGCCTGGTCAATGTTGGAGTTGCAGACAAGAAACGAGGCCCCGTCATGTGGCACAAACTGCTTGTCTAAACAGTCTGCTCACATAATGAGCTCCGCAGAGGCCAGTGCCACCGCTGCCCGAATGTGACAACGCCACCCCCAGGTCGCACACGTGTGCCAGTCCAGCGCCGCTCGCTTGTTCTCGGCCATTGGGGTTAATTAACCGCTTGTACTTAGATGCAATATTTAATGATAGGGCCGCGGTGTCTTTCTCCACACCGAAATAATTACCGATCATTATTCCAACGTGTGCTTGTACAAGCAGGACACCGCAGTCAGGCACACCTCGGTGAGGGACGCCGTGCGGTCTTTCCTCATTGACGCTCATTAGCTCTTCATGACCTCTGCAAAGGTCGGCCGTGCAGGACTTCACAACGCCGTCTACGGTTTTCACACAATTCAAGCACAGGTGCCAAAGGCAAGGCCCGGGGGCCAAATGTGGCCCGCTACTTGGTGTCACGTGGCCCGCCAAAACTGGGCCTGGCTAACCATCCCACTTCTGACAACACGTATGACAGAACCCTGAAAGGTAGTATCCTCTAACCTGGTTCGAGTACACAGATATTTAGTGGAAATATCTAGCGTAACCATGAACAGGCTGAAAAAACTCTAATGATAACATGTTAAAACATCTTCAAAACTGGGCCTGGCTAGCCATTCCACTTCTGACACCACGTATCACAGAACACTAAGAAGTAGTATCCTCTAACCTGGTTTGAGTACAGAGATATTTAGGAGAAATATCTAGCGTAACCATGAACAGGCTGAAAAACTCTAATGATAACGTGTTCAAACATCTTCAAAACTGGGCCTGGCTAACCATCCCACGTCTGACACCACGTACGACAGAACCCTAAGAAGTAGTATCCTCTAACCTGGTTCAAGTACACAGATATTCTGTGGAAATATCTAGCAGAACCATAAAAACGCTGAAGAACCTAAATGCTAACACGTTCAATCATCTTCAGAACGGCCTGGCTAACCATCCCACTTCTGACACTACGTATCACAGAACCCTAAGAAGTAGTATCTTCTAACCTGGTTCGAGTACAGAGATATTTAGTGGAAATATTTAGCGTAACCATGAACAGGCTGAAAAACTCTAATGATAACGTGTTCAAACATCTTCAAAACTGGGCCTGGCTAACCATCCCACTTCTGACACCACGTATGATAGAACCCTAAGAAGTAGTATCCTCTAACCTGGTTCAAGTACACGGATATTTTGTGGAAATATCTAACGTAACCATGAATAGGCTGAACAACGGCTGAACAACAATAATGATAACATGTTCAAACATCTTCAAAAGTGGGCCTGGCTAACTATCCCACTTCTGACACCACGCATCACAGAACCCTAAGAAGTATTATCCTCTAATCTGGTTCGAGTACACAGATATTTAGTGAAAATTTCTAGCGTAACCATGAACAGACTGAAGAACTCTAATAACACTTTCAATCATCTTTAAAACGGCCTGGCTAACCATCCCACTTCTGACACAACGTATGACAGAACCCTAAGAAGTAGTATCCTCTAACCTGGTTCGAGTACATGGATATTTTGTGGAAATATCTAGCGTAACCACGAATAGGCTGAACAAAGGCTGAACAACAATAATGATAACATGTTCAAACATCTTCAAAAGTGGGCCTGGCTAACTATCCCACTTCTGACACCACGCATCACAGAAACCTAAGAAGTATTATCCTCTAATCTGGTTCGAGTACACAGATATTTAGTGAAAATTTCTAGCGTAACCATGAACAGACTGAAGAACTCTAGTAACACTTTCAATCATCTTCAAAACAGCCTGGCTAACCATCCCACTTCTGACACCACGTACCACAGAACCCTAAGAAGTAGTATCCTCTAACCTGATTTGAGTACACAGATGTTTAGTGGAAATATCTAGTGTAACCATTAACAGGCTGAAAAACTCTAATGATAACGTGTTCAAACATCTTCAAAACTGGGCCTGGCTAACCATCCCACTTCTGACACCACGTATGACAGAACTCTAAGAAGTAGTATCCTCTAAATAAATAAATGACTGCATGTTAGAGCTGAACATATTTGGCCACCTCACAAATTGGATTTGATTCTGATTCTTCAAGTGACGATTCAGAATCGATTCCTGATTAAACAGGATTCTCGTATAATACTATTTAGTATATAATTTATGATTAAAAAAAAAATCAGGTGGCAAAAACTCCTCCTGGCTGCTGAAGTATGATTTATAATCACAATGTTGGCCACATTTCTTTTATTTTTCAGATGTATTTTTTTAAATTTTACAAAAAGCACAGGATGTTATTCCAATTAAAGAAAAGAGAGCAACTTCAACCCAATGGATAGGAAAAAAAACTTGACAAAAAACTAACAAAAAATTAATCACTAAAATGAAGAAAACAAAATTCATTAAAGCAACAGTATCAATACTAATAATATTAATATCCATAATAATAGTTCAATGTATAAAACAAAACAAATATGTTTTTGGCAACAACAAAAAAAACATGTGTATACATATATATATATATATATATATGTATATATATATACATATATATATATATGTATATGTGTATATAAATATATATATATGTATATGTGTGTATAAATATATATATATATATATATATATATATATATATATATATATATATATATATATATATATATATATATATATATATATATATATATATATATACATATATATATATATATATATATATATATATAAAGTACAGGCCAAAAGTTTTGACACATTTCCTCATTCAATGTGTTTTCATTATTTTCATGACTATTTATATTGTAGATTGTCACATCAAAACTATGAAGGAACACATGTGGAGTTATGTACTTAACAAAAAAAGGTGAAATAACTGAAAACATGTTTTATATTCTAGTTTCTTCCAGTTTATTCTCTCCGTGAGCTTCAAGCACACCTGTGAAGTGAAAACCATTTGAAGCGCATCGAAACGCAACGAATGGGTCCATTTGGATCCGACATCAGTGTGTAAAGGATATCACCACATGGGCTCAGGAACACTTCAGAAAACCACTGTGAGTAACTACAGTTGGTCGCTACATCTGTAAGAGCAAGTTAAAGCTCTACTATGCAAAGGCAAAGCCATTTGTCAACAACAATTGAAGACTAACATTAACTATAGTACAGATATTTTTAAAGTGTAGCCCCCCCTTAGAAAACATAACACAATTATAGCCCCTCTCTTCCCAGAAATGATCCAACTGAAGCACAGTTTGCCCTCTTCTCTGCCTTAGGTACTCTCTGGAGCTAGGAACTACAAATAAATGCATTTTTCCTTGAAACACAACAAAGGTTTGACAATAGTTTCATTTTTTCTTAAGCTGCGTGCCCCCCATGGACTTTACTGACGCCTCCCAGAAGAGCCCTGACTCACAATTTATGCTACAAAGCTCTATGTGATAAACATCCAAACATTTATTCAGGTTTTTCCCAACAGATCTAAAAAGGAAAACCGCACTTGTATTTGGAAGTTTAACCGTGATTCACAATTCTTATGTGAGACCACAACACATGTCTTTCCCTTTTCTGTGTGTTCTAGAGAGTAAAAAACTGCTAGCACAAGGCAGCTAACGATGAAGGTAATGCTGATTCGTCAATCCTTTAAAAAAACAAATTTCCTAAAACCTCCAACAAAATTGTATATACAATCCATCAATACCGTCTTTATTTTGCTAAGCTAACCTTGTTTTATATGGCAGTGCATCTGAGATACAGGAACTTTTGTTTGCTAGCTAACAGGTGTGACACGATTGTGAAAAATAGATTTAACTTGCATTTTAGCCAAAGTCTGCCAGCTAAATTTTTGCCTAAATCAAATTAAGTACATGTTTTCTAGTAAATAACTCGAATGTTTCAAATTAATTGAGTGTATAGGATTGGTAATGAGGTGGATTATACGGTGGACTATTTTCTTTTATTTGTATTTGGTCACAGAATCCTTTAGAGGATTATTCTACCAGGGTCAAAATTGCACATGTCCATCACAAGCTCTTCAGAAAGTGGTGGCTCTTGCCCCCAGGAAATTGGAATTCTACAGGAATGCAGGTTTGGATTTTAGGAGGAAGTGTAAATACATTAGCAACATCTGGTAGGAAGCCCTCACAAGTAGGAGTAGAGGATCACCTGACTCAAACCGATCACAGGAAAGCAACAAACTGAGTGTTGTCCAAACTGGCCGGCCCCAAGGCTAGAACAACAAAGAGTAACTGTCTTCGTGTAAAAAGTATTGAAGGACAGTTGTCCAAGAAGACAGCAGAAGAGTAATCAGGCCCATACTTTTTCTCCTGGAAGCTGCAGTTCTAGTCTGAGGCTCGCTGAAACAAATAAAGCGTTTTGTTTGACGATTTCTCGTTGGCGTCTGCTTGGCTCATCACCCATCACACGACCAACACTACAAATGCTAGGATGTAATCTATAATCAATAATCTTCAGTACCTCACCTGTGTACTGCTTTTCCTACACATCATCACTAAATGTGTGTTTCTTTTTGTGGATGTTAAATAGCTTTGGTGTTTTCTTCTTCTTCTTCTTCTTCTTCTTCTTCTTCTTCTTCTTCTTCTTCTTCTTCTTCTTCTTCTTCTTCTTCTTCTTCTTCTTCTTCTTCTTCTTCTTCTTCTTCTTCTTCTTCTTCTTCTTCTTCTTCTTCTTCTTCTTCTTCTTCTTCTTCTTCTTCTTCTTCTCCAGATTTTGATGCGCTCGACCGTCCACATTTTTCACCCGATTCAAACCGTTCCAACTTCAAACTGTTCAGCCTATTCGGGAATTGTGGGCTTTCCCTTGACACATTCCAAAAAATCCCAGATTTCCTAGAATTCCAGGTTTTCTGGGAAATTTCCCCTCATTCAAAATGAATTGGCCATTTTTCAAACTTCCACCGTTTCCACATGTTTCAACCTATTCAAACCCTTCCACCTTCAACACATTCCACAATCCTGGAAATTCAAACAATATTTTTTTCCAAGTTAAAAAAAACTCCAGGATTTTACAGAATTCCTGGTTTTCCAAAACCCTATTTCCACCCTTTTCCTTCCACATTTTTCAACGCATTTCAACTGTTCTGCCGTCAAAATATTCCTCTTAATCAGGAAAAAAATTCCCGGTTTTCCCGAAATTCCAGGAATTCCGTAATACCATTTCTCAATTGAACATGTGACTTCTTCAACATTTTTCGACCGATTTGAAAAATTCCAACACCAACCATTTCAACTCATTCCGAACATTCAAGTTTTTTTTTACCATTTTCAAAAAAATTCCCACTTTTCCAGAAGTTCCCAAATGTTTTAGAAATTGGAAAAATGTCCCATTGAAATAAATGGGACATTCTTCAAAGTTCCACAATTCCCACATTTTTCATCTGATTCAAACTGTTTCAACTTCAAAATATTCAGCCTATTCTGGAATTGCAGGCTTTCCCTTGACACATTCCAAAATTTCCCAGATTTCCTAGAATTCCAGGTTTTCTGGGACATTTTCCCTCATTCAAAATTAATTGGCCATTTTTAAAACTTCCACCGTTTCCACGTTTTTTCAACCTATTCAAACCATTCCACCTTCAACACATTTCACAATCCTGGAAATTCAAACAATATTTTTTTCCAAGTTAAAAAAAACTCCATGATTTTCCAGAATTCCTGGTTTTACAAAACCCTATTTTCATCCTTTTTTCTGGTGACTGTTCCTTCCACATTTGTCAACGCATTTCAACTGTTCCACCGTCAAAATATTCCTCTTAATCAGGACAAAAATTCCCGGTTTTACCGAAATTCCAGGAATTCCGTAATACCATTTCACAATTGAACATGTGACTTCTTCAACATTTTTCGACCAATTTGAAAAATTCCAACACCAACCATTTCAACTCATTACGAACATTCAAGTTTTTTTAAATTTTCAAAAAAATTCCCACTTTTCCTGAAGTTCCCAAATGTTTTGGAAATTGGAAGAATGTCCCATTGAAATGAATGGGACATTCTACAAAGTTCCACAATTCCCACATTTTTCATCTGATTTAAACTGTTCCAATTTCAAAATATTCAGTCTATCCGGGAATTGCGGGTTTTCCCTTGACACATTACAAAAATCCCCAGATTTCCCAGAATTCCAGGTTTTCTGGGACATTTTCCCTCATTAAAAATGAATTGGCCATTTTTCAAACTTCCACCGTTTCCACATTTTTTCAACCTATTCAAACCATTCCACCTTCAACACATTCCACAATCCTGGAAATTCAAACAATATTTTTTTCCAAGTTAAAAAAAACTCCATGATTTTCCAGAATTCCTGGTTTTACAAAACCCTATTTTCATCCTTTTTTCTGGTGACTGTTCCTTCCACATTTGTCAACGCATTTCAACTGTTCCACCGTCAAAACATTCCTCTTAATCAGGACAAAAATTCCCGGTTTTACCGAAATTCCAGGAATTCCGTAATACCATTTCACAATTGAACATGTGACTTCTTCAACATTTTTCGACCAATTTGAAAAATTCCAACACCAACCATTTCAACTCATTACGAACATTCAAGTTTTTCAAATTTTCAAATAAAATCCCACTTTTCCTGAAGTTCCCAAATGTTTTGGAAATTGGAAGAATGTCCCATTGAAATGAATGGGACATTCTTCAAAGTTCCACTATTCCCACATTTTCCATCTGATTTAAACTGTTCCAACTTCAAAATATTCAGCCTATCCGGGAATTGCGGGTTTTTCATTGACACATTCCAAAAATTCCCAGATTTCCCAGAATTCCAGGTTGTCTGGGACATTTTCCCTCATTCAAAATGAATTGGCCATTTTTTAAACTTCCACCGTTTCCACATTTTTTCAACCTATTCAAACCATTCCACCTTCAACACATTCCACAATCCTGGAAATTCAAACTACATTTTTTTCCAAGTAAAAAAAAAATTCCAGGATTTTCCAGATTTGGTGGTTTTCCAAAACCCTATTTCCTTCCACATTTTTCAACACATTTCAACCGTTCCACCGTCAAAACATTCCTCTTAATCAGGACAAAAAAACGAAGTTGGAAAAACTCCCGGTTTTCCTGAAATTCCAGGAATTCCCTAATAGCATTTCTCAATTGAACATGTTACATCAACATTTCTCAACCGATTTGAAACATTCCAAAACCAACCATTTCAATTCATTCAGAACATTTAAGTTTTTTTACCATTTTCAAACAAAACCCCACTTTTCCCGAAGTTCACAAATGTTTTGGAAATTGGAAAAATGTCCCATTGAAATAAATGGGACAATCTTCAAAGTTCCACAATCCCCACATTTTCCATCTGATTCAACCGGTTCCAACTTCAAATTGTTCAGCCTATTCGGGAATTGCGGGTTTTCCTTTGACACATTCCAAAAAATCCCAGATTTCCCAGAATTCCAGGTTTTCTGGGACATTTTCCCTCATTCAAAAAAATTGGCCATTTTTCAAACTTCCACCGTTTCCAAATGTTTTCAACCTATTCAAACAAATCCACTTTCAACACATTCCACATCCTGGAAATTCAAACTACCTTTTTTTTGCAAGTTAAAAAAAAAAAACAGAATTTCCCAGAATTCCTGGTTTTCCAAAACCCTATTTCCTTACACATTTTTCAATGCATTTCAACCGTTCCACCGTCAAAACAGTCCTCTTAATCAGGACAAAAAAACTAAATTCCAGGTTTTCCAGAAATTCCAGAAATTCCGTAGTACCATTTCTCAATTGAACATGTGACTTCTTCAACATTTCTCGACCGATTTGAAAAATTCCAACACCAACCATTTCAACTCATTCCGAACATTCAAGTTTTTTACCATTTTCAAAAAATATTCCTACTTTTCCCGAAGTTCCCAAATGTTTTGGAAATTGGAAGAATGTCCCATTGAAATATATGGGACATTCTTCCAAGTTCCACTATTCCCACATTTTCCATCTGATTCGAACTGTTCCAACTTCAAAATATTCAGCCTGTTTGGGAATTGTGTGCTCTACTTCAACAATTAAAAAAAAAATCCAGCATTTCAGTTCAACTTCAGCATTGGAGCATGCACACGTAATTCCCTTAGGGATTGCCTCATCTACTTAATATTTGTTTTTGTAACAGCTTAATGAGCAGCATTATAAAATAAATGTTCTCAATGAATTAGTCATCTTTGTTCGTTAGCACTTTACAATTAGTAGACCGGTCATTAGGATAATCGATGACGAGTCGACTATCAAAATAGTCGTTAGTTGCAGCGAGCCAACAACTACTTTGTTTTAGAGGGCTTTTATTGTGAAATATGTACAATTTCCATTATTGCATCTTGTGCAAGCAGAAAACGCATATCATTTTATTTTTATTTTTTTACTTTTGATTATCCTAAATAAGTAAACAAACAAAAAAATTTGTCAGCAAAATCTTAATTAAAAAAAAAAATTGAACATGTTGAAATGCCATTTTTTTCCCTTGGTTGTTAAGACTGGGTTGATGATTTTTTTTTGCCATTACGTAACAACACATTTGACGTACGCAACTACTTTGCACTAGCAACTGTGAGCTAGTAAGCTAGCGGAGGGTTCACTGCGTTCATTTATTCCTGCTATTGAGCGAGCATGCTCCAGTGCTGAGAAGTCCTGATTGGAAGCGACACACGAAGAAAACAAACATAAACGGACAAGGCAATTATTCCAACGACTGTAAGCTACTTTTTATTAGAAATGGCAACAGCAGAGGATTTTAGCATGCATGTGCATGTACGAGCCAGTCTGCCCCACAACAAGAAGGAACTTATTGACTACAACTTTGGACTACAACTGAATGAAAAAAATGGCGGATAAAGCCTCAATTTGGAAGAAGAAAGAATAGTTTTATAAATATCTCCGCTATGTCTCCATGGTTTGAGTTCAAATTGTCGGGTTTTATGGGGATCACATATACACAAACACTTGTGACAAAAGGTAAGACGAGTTGGTTTTGCATACATTGCTTTATGACTAAAGACCAAAATGCGTAAAAAATACGTGTAAAAAAATAAATAAAATATGCATGCCATAGCAACAAGTAGAATTGTAATTTCATTTTTTATTTTATTTTTTCAGTTCAGTTCAGTTTATTTCGAACATGCATTCGATATAATTAATGTAATTAAGCATACTTGCCAACCTTGAGACCTCCGATTTCGGGAGGTGGGGGGTGGAGGTGGGGGGCTTGTTTGGGGGCATGGTTAAGAGGGGAGGAGTATATTTACAGGTAGAATTCACCAAGTCAAGTATTTCATATATATATATATATATATATATATATATATATATATATATATATATATATATATATATATATATATATATAGGAAATACTTGACTTTCAGTGAATTCTAGCTATATATATATATACATATATATATATATATATATATATATATATATATATATATATATATATATATATATATATATAAGAGAAATACTTGAATTTCAGTGTTTATTTATTTACACATATACACACACATAACACTCATCTACTCATTGTTGAGTTAAGGGTTGAATTGTCCATCCTTGTTCTATTCTCTGTCACTATTTCTCTAACCATGCTGAACACCCTCTCTGATGATGCATTCTGCTTCGTCTCCTTGTTGTGTGCGCAGTTGTGCACTGCACTCTCTAAAAGCCCTAGATGTTATTGTCACATATGCATGTACAGTAGATGGCAGTATTGTCCTGTTTAAGAGTGTCACAACATTGCTCTTTACGGCAGACAAACTGCTTTACGGTAGACGGAAACGTGACTGCTGTTGTTGTGTGTTGTTACCGCCTGGGAGGACGTTGATGAAACTGCCTAACAATAAACCCACATAAGAAACCAAGAACTTGCCCTCGATCATTCTATAGTTATAACGTGATTGGGCAGGCACACTGCTTGTATTGTGGGAAAGCGGACGTGAAAACAGGCTGTCGACATATTACTCAGATCCGCCTGAATTTCGGGAGATTTTCGGGAGAAAATTTGTCCCGGGAGGTTGTCGGGAGAGGCGCTGAATTTCGGGAGTCTCCCGGAAAATCCGGGAGGGTTGGCAAGTATGTAATTAAGAGATGTTATTAGTTATTCAAAGGCAACAATTGTAAATGTTAAAAAAACAACAATCATGTCATCTAGTAGTGAATTGGAATTGAACTTGGACATTACATTTGCATATAAAGCTGACAAAAATAATAAACAATACAAAAAATAAGACTGTCAACATTAACGCATGTGATTAGTGAAAAAAACATTGTATAATAGTAAATTAATGAGGATTAATCACACTATTTGTTTTGACAGCACCTAAACCCGACGACCAGCGCATTGTCACGTAGTCTGTGATCAGACGCAACTTTAGATACAACTAAAGTAACTAGTTGTTATTGCAGTGACAAACTTTTTGATCATCGGCGCGCATCAAGTTTAAAATGCCATCTTCAGGCAAAACCCGCACTCGAGGACGGTGTTAGCATGAATGCTACATCTGCAACAACAAGGAGATGACGACAAACCACGCTGGAGGAGTTTACTTGCTTCGATGTTGCCAACAAAAAACCACGGATAAATCAAACAATGCCTTTTGCAAAAGGGTCGCCCACCACATGTAGGCCACTTAACATCGATGAAGACTAAGAGCTGCAAGATGTCGTTAATATCGCCACAGATGATCCGTCGTACAAACAATTACAACACAAATAAACTGTACTACACAAACTAGAGAATCAAATTGCAACTACTGGCTGATGCTGAATGTATTTTGTTACAGGAGACCATTTAATCACAACTTCAGTGACCTCAAACATACAGAAGAACAGTAGTACTACATGTCAACAAACATACTGTACTAGTACAGAAGTACAGTGGTACTACATGTCAACAAACATACTGTATTAGTACAGAAGTATGGTAGTAGTACACGTCAACAAACATACTGTACCAGTACAGAAGTACAGTGGTACTACATGTCAACAATCATACTGTACCAGTACAGAAGTACAGCAGTACTACATGTCAACAATCAAACTGTACCAGTACAGAAGTACAGTGGTACTACACGTCAACAATCATACTGTACCAGTACAGAAGTATGGTAGTACTACACATCAACAAACATACTGTACCAGTACAGAAGTACAGTGGTACTACACGTCAACAATCATACTGTACCAGTACAGAAGTATGGTAGTACTACACATCAACAAACATACTGTACCAGTACAGAAGTACAGCAGTACTACATGTCAACAATCATACTGTACCAGTACAGAAGTATGGTAGTACTACACGTCAACAAACATACTGTATCAGTACAGAAGTACAGCGGTACTACATGTCAACAATCATACTGTACCAGTACAGAAGTACAGTGGTACTACATGTCAACAATCATACTGTACCAGTACAGAAGTACAGTGGTACTACATGTCAACAATCATACTGTACCAGTACAGAAGCACAGCAGTACTACATGTCAACAAACATACTGTACCAGTACAGAAGTACAGTGATTGAAGTGAGAACAACTCTAAAGAGAGTTGGACTAAATGACTACTTGAGCTCAAACTGAACTGCGAAATTGATTCTGAAAAAAAAAAAAAAGGGTTTTAGATTCGTCAGTGTGGAAAATGTGACGTGGGAGAATCACACAGATATTACCAGACAATGAGAAATATCTAAAGATTACCTTCTATCTTTCCCAAAAATGTTATCTGTCGTCAGCGAGCTTAGCCTGCAGACTGTGTGCTGAGATATATCTGAGATAGATTCTGCTCCCTGCCAGCGTGGGCTGTTAGCGGGTGATTACGCCACTTTTGGATAGTTCAGCATCATGGCTGTAAAAACACGATTTTGTGGGGAAGTAGTCGTCGTCTTCTGGTAGTAAAAGTTCCAACTCCTCACATCACAAACGAACGTTCAGATCTCTACACGTTTGGTCAGAATACGTGAATCCAATTCAAACATGACGAGAGCTTCGTTAAAGGGGAACATTATCACCAGACCTATGTAAGCGTCAATATATACCTTGATGTTGCAGAAAAAAGACCATATATTTTTTTAACCGATTTCCAAACTCCAAATGGGTGAATTTTGGCGAATTAAACGCCTTTCTATTATTCGCTCTCGGGAAGCAATCCGCCATTTTCTCAAACAAATCATCGTCGGTGTGTTGTCGGAGGGTGTAACAACACGAACAGGGACGGATTCAAGTTGCACCAGTGGCCCAAAGATGCGAAAGTGGCAAGAAATTGGACGAAATTTGTTCAAAATACGAGGCTGTGGGGAAAGCCGACGAAAATGGTCAGTCGTTTGTTCCGCACACTTTACCGACGAAAGCTATGCTACGACAGAGATGGCAAGAATGTGTGGATATCCTGCGACACTCAAAGCACATGCATTTCCAACCATAAAGTCAAAGAAATCTGCCGCCAGACCCCCATTGAATCTGCCTGAGTGTGTGAGCAATTGAGGGACAAAGGACCTCGCTAGCACGGCAAGCAATGACGGCAGTTTGTTCCCGCAGACGAGCGAGCTAAACCCCCTGGATGTCTTGGCTCACACCGTCCCTTATGCCACCGAAGACGATCAAGAGAAGAATATCGACCCTAGCTTCCCTGGCCTGCTGACATCAACTCCAAAACTGGACAGATCAGCTTTCAGGAAAAGAGCGCGGATGAGGGTATGTCTACAGAATATATTAATTGATGAAAATTGGGCTGTCTGCACTCTCAAAGTGCATGTTGTTGCCAAATGTATTTCATATGCTGTAAACCTAGTTCATAGTTGTTAGTTTCCTTTAATGCCAAACAAACACATACCAATCGTTGGTTAGAAGGCGATCGCCGAATTCGTCCTCGCTTTCTCCCGTGTTTTCGTCGGTTTCGCTTGCATACGGTTCAAACCGATATGGCTCAATAGCTTCAGTTTCTTCTTCAATTTCGTTTT